>NC_081210.1:14509253-14867888 GCF_902713425.1 Acipenser ruthenus | reverse complement strand
CCCACTTCCAAACCTTACCATTAAAATATAATGTGGTATTACGCTGTACTGATATAACAAACTATGGGTAATTACTTTATATAAATTATCATGTTATGCACGAATGTAAGAATTGGCTTTCTGTGGTGGTGTACTTTTTTCTTTCAAGTAGCATATATCTATAATCGTTTTTGCGATATATTTTAATATAAAATGTATACTCTGTTGCAGTTTTGTTAGAGGATACATTAGTTTATCTCTAATGTAATCACAGTTTTACATATAGACTGCCCCTGTTTTCATTTACGTCCCAAATTCTGGGCCGATTTGGTTTGCAAATAACGACCCAAATTCTGGGCCGCTTTGGTTTTTAGATACGTCCCAAATTCTGGGCCGCTTTGGTTTTTAGATAACGTCCCAAATTCTGGGCCGATTTGGTTTGCAGATAACGTCCCATATTCTGGGCCGCTCTGATAACATCCCAATTTCTGGGCTGCTCTGGTTTTTAGATAACGTCTCGAATTCTGCATTTTCGAATTCAGGCCAGTTTTTGAGATATTCTGCTCAGCTGACAGCCGAGTTTCTAAGTCATGCATGTACAGTTTACCATAAACTGGACCGTTAATTCATTTAAGAGTAACCCTTAGTACATGAATCATGTATTTTTACTCTCCCCAGAAAACATTTAGGAACATGGTATAGCAAAAAAAAAAAAAAAAAAAAGGACATCTCATTTGCTTATGTAATGTCCATCAATATATAGTGAGGCGTAGGGGTTTATCAGAACTTCTGGGTTTAAGAGACCAGTGCCCTTCAACAACTTCAAATAAATCTTGTATTGTATTAGTCAACATTTCCGTTATCTATTCCTGATAGTTTATACTGTAGGTCAGGGGTTTTCAACCTTTTTTGAAACTGTACCCCTTCTATCTGGAGGTTTCAGCTCGAGTACCCCTTTACAATTTTCGCTCAACTGAACGGTACCTCAGTTACAATAAAATGGAGAATAATCTGATGACCCCCTCCCCCCCCCCCCCCCCCCCCTGTTCATTTAATAAATTTGGGTGACAAACTGCTGGTTTAGGACAGAACAACAAACAGTAGGCTTAATTCTTAAAACTTTTAACTACAAGTATTTGGATGCACAGAATTAAAAAGACAAGTATTGGGTTAGGAGCATACCTATTTTTTTGTAACTTTGACGGCCTTTTTTAAATTGACAGCCTTTTGTGAAAGTGAAGGCCTTTTGATACCCAGCATACACTGCAATACCCAGCAAAGTTATACACTGATATTCTGATAGCACAGCAATTCAAATGAAGTTTGTAATTGGTGTGTTCCTCAAATACACAATAAAAAGTGATATTTATAGGTTATACAGGTTATACAGTGGTTTCGGACATCTAAGAACAGGTACTGCGAGCATCTGGATTCATACTCAGAGGTTCTCTGTAGCCTCCTAGGACACTCACAGCTTGTTTGACATCCTCTTGTAGTTGCCCGTTTCTGCATATAAAGAAAAATGCTGTTTGTCAATCTCTGTTTTTTCTTATAAATCAGTCTTTGCAGGAATCATTCCAAAAACACTTGAATCAGTTAGGGACTACCAGTCTGACACTACATGCCTTTAAATTGCAGTACCAATTTGCAAGGTGCTAAGTGGTTGCGTTCCTCAAATTTGCACTGCAAAGAGATATTTTAAAGAATAGGATATATAGTGCTTTGTTTCGCCTCTGCTCGCTTTTGGTGCAAAACTATGCTCCGATACACTCAAGCTGATACTGTGATCACAAAACACTTGGAATGGACTTAAATTGGTGCTTCTGTTGCATAAATACACTACAAAATGTGCACACTTCAGGTCTTATATATAATGGACATTTTTGTATGTATTTTGCTATAGGAAGTTGCGGTCGGGGGGGGGGGGTTCTCCTGTCGTACCCCATGAGTCCACAAATCCTGGGCCAACAAACTCACTAGTACTCTCTTTAGATGCACAACAGTCTTAGCTAAAGAAAATTGGTTCCTTCGAGTTCGTACGACCCACGACCGCCATTGGCCAAGCCTTACCCCAGTGGTGTTTTTATAATGGGATTTGCCATAGGGAAGGGGGTGGTCTCTTATCGTACCCGTATCTCCACGACCCCTGGGCCAACGAACTCAGAAGGGCACTCTTTGTGTGCACAAGAGTCTTAGCTAAAGAAAGACATCGGCCACGGGTTCATACGCCACCCCACCGCCAGATGGTCGGCGTTGCCCCAAAGGGGTTTTATAATGGGATTTCCCATAGACATTTTTCAGGGTGCTATATCTCGGGTCCCGGGGGTCCCCGAGACTTGAAAATCGGTACGGAGGTCCACCTCGGGGCCCCTGTCGATCCCTCCAAGCGACGTGTCCCCAGCTAGAAAGGACACCAGTTTAGACTTTTTTTGCCAACCTGGAGCTCAAAAGCTATTGGAAATGCAACCTTGACATTCCATCATGCTGAAAATGTGTAAATTTGTTGAAAATGTAGCATTTGAAAACGGGTGGCTCCCTGTGAAAGAGGGCCCCCAGACATGACCCTAGGAAGTTCAACCCGGTTTCTAGGCCCCGGGGTCATGGAGATATGACCCCGAAAAGGGTAGTTTTTGGACATTTTTGACAGGGCGTATCTCGGGTTCTGTGGGGGTTAGGAACTTGATTTTTTTTTTTGGCGGGGCCCCATGGGGCCCCACACAAGGAGTCACCATTTTCATGGTTCAGATGCCAGGACGGCTTGGCAAAGTGAATTTATTCGTCATGACATGAGTTTTTGGGTGAACCACCACACCGTTTTAGGGGGTGGTTTGGGGTGCTCCCCTGAGTCTATATCACTTTGAATGGTGGTTCTACGTGCTCGGGTTCGAGAGATATGCCTGAAATATGTTTTTCAACCCTGCTATAGACATGAATGAGGCTGGACACTCTGAACGCCCTGGAAATATTTTCTGCAAAGAATTGCTACGAAACTGAGCATTTTACATTCATGCTGTTCTAGAACCCTTCGAACGGTGGTTATAGGTGCTCTGGTTCGAGAGATATGACTGAAAATTTGTTTTTTAACACGCATAGACATGAATGGTGCTGAATACCCGAAAATATATTTTGCAATGGTGGTGGTACACCTGTGTGGAGGGGAATTTGAGTGCAGGTTTTGCGCAAAAGAGGGGCGGGGAAAAGACTGGGAAGGAATCATTTATTTTCATTATTAGTCTTTAATAAAGGAAAACGACTGCTTTAATTAATTTTCACGTATCTATTTCAGTGCAATGTAGTTTCTTCATGTAATAAGAAATACGTTTTTTTTAACATTTACATTTTATTTCTGTTTTTTCATAAAAAAAAAAAAAAAGATTTCTGGGGAGAGTTAAAAATACATTAACTTTGATTCATGTACTATGGGTTACTCTCAAATGAATTCACGATCCAGTTTATGGTAAACTCGGCTGTCAGCTGAGTCCCCAAAACTGAGCTGAATTCGAAAATGCAAAGCGGCCCAGAATTTGGGACGTTATCTGCAAACCAAATCGGCCCAGAATTTGGGACATTATCTGAAAAGCAAAGCAGCCCAGAATTTGCGACGTAAATGAAAACAGGGGCAGTCTATATGTAAAACTGTGATTACATTAGAGATAAACTAATGTATCCTCTAACAAAACTGCAATAGAGTATACATTCTATATTAAAATATACCGCAAAAACGATTATAGATATATGCTACTTGAAAGAAAAAAGTACACCACCACAGAAAGCCAATTCTTACATTCGTGCATAACATGATAATTTATATAAAGTAATTACCCATAGTTTGTTATATCAGTACAGCGTAATACCACATTATATTTTAATGGTAAGGTTGTGGAAAGCAGATCTCTCTCTCTCTCTCTCTCTCTCTCTCAATTCAATTCAATTCAAAGTGCTTTATTGGCATGACTTATTTTCCACAGTGTTGCCAAAGCAAATACATACATATTATGAACAGATGCATCTATATACAAACAAGGAACAATGGTAACAAAATAATAATAAATAAAATAGAAGATAAATAATAATAATACAGAAATTGAAATATTGAAATAATGATATTGAAACTATTAAATTGTGCCGTCACTGCGTGCCCCTCAGGTTGTGGCAGGTGGCTACATATTTGGCAGCCAGTGGAGCTGTGTGTCCCTCCCCTAGGAGGACAGCAAGTTTCTCTGAGTCTGCCATTTGTCTGAAAAGAGGATATTTTTCTTGTATTTTAATGAAGAATGATTCTCTGATATGGCTGTATTTTATACAGTGTAGGAGAAAGTGCATCTCAGTTTCCACCTCTCCTGTCTCGCAGTGACCACAGAGCCGATCTTCTCTAGGCAGCCAGGTCTGCCTGTGTCTGCCTGTCTCTATGGCCAGGCTGTGGTCACTGAGCCTGTACTTGGTCAGGATCTGTCTCTGCCTCGTATCTCTGACAGTGGAGAGATACTCTGCTAGGCTGTAGTTTCTTTTTAGGGCCCGATAGCAATCAAGTTTATTTTGGGATTTTATTTCTGTGTCCCAGTGTTCCAGATAGGAGTTTTTGGTTTGTTTTATAATTTGGTTTACTCTGATTGGGGGCTGGTAAGCAGTGCTGACCTGAAGCTGGTTGGAGTTAGTATTGAAGGGGGTCAGTGTGATGAGCTTCAAAGCCAGCTGGCATAGGGGACTCTTTTCAGGGCTGAGCTCTTGGGTCTGGAGGGCCTTGTACTGGAGTGAGTCAGGTTCACTTTTTTCAAGGTGCAACCAGAATTTGAGTGCTCTTTTCTTTATATTAATAAGAGCTGGATATCGGCCTAATTCTGCCCTGCATGCGTGGTTTGGTGTATTTCTTTGCACCTGCAGTGTATTCTTGTATAGTTCAGCATGCAGGGTTTGTCCCATTTAGTGTAGTCTTGTTGACTGAGTGGACCCCATACCTCACTTCCATACAGCGCAATGGAATGGATAACACTGTCAATGAATTTTAGCCAGATTTTGACAGGTATATTGATTTTATAGAATCTCCTTTTGATGGCATAAAAAGCTCTGAGTGCTTTCGCTTTTAGTGCATTCACTGCCAGGTTAAAACTGCCTGACGCACTGATGGTCAGACCCAGGTAAGTGTAGCTGGTGCTGTGCTCTAGGGTGGTGTTGCCGAGTGTAAAGTGATATCTGTTTCCCTGAGATCTGGCCTTTTTTTGAAAAATCATTATATTGGTCTTTTTGAGGTTTACTGCCAGGGCCCAGGACTGACAGTACTGCTCTAGCAGTGCCAGGCTCTGCTGCAGCCCCTGCTCTGTGGGTGACAGCAGGACCAGGTCATCTGCGTAGAGCAGGAACTTGACTTCAGTGTCATGTAATGTGAGGCCAGGGGCTGCAGACCGTTCCAACATCGTTGCTAACTCATTGATGTAAATATTGAACAGTGTTGGACTCAGACTGCAGCCCTGCCTCACCCCCCGCCCCTGAGTGAAGAAATCTGTCCTTTTGTTGGCAATTTTTACTGCACATTTGTTTTCTGTGTACATTGATTTTATTATATCATAGACTTTACCCCCTACACCACTTTGCAGAATTCTATAATATAAACCTTCATGCCAAATTGAATCAAAGGCTTTTTTAAAGTCAATGAAGCAGGCGAAAATTTTGCCTTTACTTTTTTGGTGTACATGTTTATCTATTAGGGTGTGCAGGGTGTAAATATGGTCAGTTGTGCGATGGTTTGGTAGGAATCCAATCTGACTCTTACTCAGGACATTGTGTTCGGTAAGGAAGGCCAGTATCCGGGCGTTAATGATACTGCAGAACACCTTCCCCAGATTACTGCTCACACAGATGTCCCGGTAGTTGTTGGGGTCGAATTTGTCTCCACTCTTGTGAATTGGGGATATAAGCCCTTGGTTCCAGATGTCAGGGAAGTAACCAGTACTTAGTACCATGTTGAACAATTTAAGCATTGCCTCCTGTAATTTAGGGCTGCTGTGTTTTAGCATCTCAGTACAGATGCTGTCAGGGCCGCAGGCTTTTCCAGGTTTAAGTGCCTGGAGCTTCTTTGTTAATTCTTGTGGGGTGATTGGAGCATCAATTGGATTTTGGTTATCTTTAATTGATTTTTCTAGTAAGTTAAGTTTTTCTCTAGTTTCATTTTGTGTATCTGTTAGATCTTTTTGAGGGATATCTTTATAAAGGTTTTCAAAATAATTTTTCCAGGTTGTTCCATTTTGTATTGTCAGTTCTTGTTTTTTTGTTGAGTTTAAATTGTTCCACATTTCCCAGAACTGGTTTTTGTCGACAGCTTGTTCTATGTCAGTGAGGGTTTTGTTTGTGTGTTTTTGTTTTTTCTGTGTCAGGGTGTGTTTGTAGTATTTGAGGGTCTCACAGTACCTCCGGCGTAAATCTGGGTTTTGTGGTTAATGGTGTTTTTGATTAGATAATTTTCTTAGGTTTGTTCGAATAGATTTACACTCGTCATCAAACCAGCTTTGTTTGTGTTTTTGTTTCTGCTGTATTTTCTTTTTGTTCTTTTTAAGATTTGCCATTGTGGCTGCATTCTCAAATATCTTATTGATGTCTTTAACTGCCAGATTTAGTACTGACACATTTGGTTGGTATTGTGTGTTGAGGAAAGTGTTCATGAGGTTAGTTATTTTAGTAGAACTGATTGCCTTGTTAAATTCCTCTGCACTATTTGAAGCCCATCTGTATGTTTGATTCAGATTGTACAGCTTACTGGGCTGTGTCTGTGCGGTGCTAGACTGACCTGTCCTTTTCAGGAACACAGTGATTTGATTGTGGTCCGATAGAGGGGTTTGTTGCCTGACAGTGAATGCATTAAGAGATGAGGGTTCCATGTCAGTGATGGCATAGTCGACTACGCTTGTCCCAAGAGCTGAGCAAAACGTGAACCTCCCTAAAGAGTCCCCTCTGATCCTGCCATTAACGATGTACAGACCCAGGGCTTGACAGAGATGCACTAATTCTCTCCCGTTCTTGTTTACGACAGGGTCAGGGTTGTTTCTCTGGATTGTAGTAGGTGAGAGGTACAGAGGGCTCTTTCCAAATACATGCCTGTTACCCTGGGAGTTTATACAGTCAGGCTCTGAGCCTGTCCTGGCGTTGAAATCCCCACAGAGCAGCACATTCCCCTGGACCTGGAAGTAGCTGATCTCTGTGTGGAGGGTGTTAAAATATTCTTCATTATAATAGGGGGATTCAGAAGGGGGCGTGTATGCTGCACACAGGTAAATATCATTTTCACACTGGGCTAGTCCCTTGTTAATTTTGAGCCATGTGTGTGTTTGGCCCTGTTTGACTGGGCTGATGTAGTTGGCGAGCTCCCCTCTGTACCACACTATAATCCCCCCTGAGTCCCTGCCGCGCTGGACAGTACTCAGTTTGATAGAGGGCACTATTACCTCCCTGTAGCCTGAGGGGCAGTGAGTGATCACGTCTGTGCGGCACCACGTCTCTAACAAAATGAGAACGTCTAAGTTATTTACATTTTTAATAAACTCAGGGTCTGTGCTCTTCAGCCCGAAAGCCAAGGAATACAAACCCTGTATGTTCCAACAACTCACTGAAAAAGATCTCATGTTTATTTTTATTTATATATATATATTTTTTTTTTTTGTTTGTTTTTATACTTATTAATTCTAGTGAAATGCAATGCAAACAGCAACACAAGAATAGATTTTGGTACTTATCTATACTGTATATAAGTACACACATACATATATATACCGTATACATACACACACATACATATATACATACATACATAGAGATATATACATATCTATAGATATGTATGTACAGCAGGGTTTTTTTTTTTTTTTTTTTTAACACTATATATATGCATGCGCGTGCACATACACACACATATATACATATATATATATTGTGGCAATGTGCCCCGCCCCTGTGTGCATATTATGTGTTGTGTGTTGCGTGCGTGTGTTAATGTTGGTGTATAGTCATTGGTACACGGGATATAAACGGGTCTGTGTTTCACGTGTGAGTTAAAATGTAGATTTATATTTATGCACGAGGAGGGCACAAATCACTTCACGTGCTGGTTAAATGAATATGTGAGCACGGGGTTGCACAGAATTAATTCACGTGCTGGGATTCAAGTGAATAATTAATTAGTAATTGAATCCCAGCACAACAGTATATATAGATGCACATTTTCATTCAGTCGGGGTTAGGTGTTCGGTGAGTGGAGAACGGGAGAGAGAGAGAAGGAGTAAAGTAAATATAAAAGAACGTAAATATTAGTGTTATCTGCTCACCGTGTTTTGTTCGTCTGTCTGTGCACTGTCTAGTCCGTTTTGTTCGTCTGTTTATTTTGTGTCCTGTGTTTTTGTTGTTTCAAACCTTTTATTTTCTGTCTGTTAATTATTAAATGCTGAGCGCGATCACGTGCTCAGCCTCACCAAAACCCCAAGTCTCTGTTGTTTATTTCCTGCTTCTGGTCTGACACCACCCACTCCGGCCATCTTTGTGACAATATATATAATTTATTTACCTGTTTATGTATTACTTTTAGTTTTCATGTATATTTTCAATGTGTATCGAGCTATCCAGATGTATACATACAGGTAGTGCTGTTCCCGGGTGCAGTGGAGCTCAGTTCAGCAGTCTGGAGCACAGCATGCTGGGAGCTGCCTGATCTCACCCAGCTCATTGGTGGCGTGGGGGGGCGGCTGGGCCAGGGCTGCGGCGTAGCTGAGCTGCTGCTGGGGGGCGTTGGGCCTGGCAGGAGGAGGCCTGGGGGAGGCAGGCCAGGTGCGTGGGGGCTGGGGGGGTGCTGCATGGAGGGTGTGGGGCGCGGGGGGGTGTGCTGTGGCACCTGGGGGTTTCTTGCTCCGCTGGGCTCTGCTGGGGGTGTTGAGACGGGGGCTGGTTGGGCCACGGCCGAGGGCTGCATCCTTCAGGGTCCTGGCGAATACCCCTACCCCCTTCTTGTTGAGGTGCACCTTGTCGTACAGGTGCCAGGGGCCCACAGCAGGATGGTGTGCCAGGTGCACATTGGGCAGGGTGGCACAGCCCCTGGCTAGCTCTGTTGATGGCCTCGATGATGTGTGTGCCGGGGTGTCGGCTCGTGGTAGCAGTGTGGAGATCACCACTCTGGAGTCGGGGAACTCCAGCGAGGCTCTCTCTGCCACTCTCTTCATGGCTCTGCCGGTGTGCTGGCGCAGGGAGCCCAGGTCGTTGGTGCCGGTGTGGATGATGA
Organism: Acipenser ruthenus; assembly: GCF_902713425.1. Classification (NCBI taxonomy): domain Eukaryota; kingdom Metazoa; phylum Chordata; class Actinopteri; order Acipenseriformes; family Acipenseridae; genus Acipenser; species Acipenser ruthenus. The sequence continues at coordinate 14,858,656 of NC_081210.1, read as the reverse complement.
TGCAGGCTGGGCTCCCCAGAGTGTGGCGGTCCAGCAGCTGCAGGGCTCGCTCCGTGTTCACACAACGTATCTTGTTCACCTGACGGCCGGGGAACAGCCTCCGCGTGTCGAGGTATTTCCCATTAGAGTCAGTGAGAAGGGCCACTTCTGCTTTGGTCTTCCTTATGGCTTGTGTGTCAGGAGGGGGCTGTGTGTCAGGGGGGAGCTGTGTGTCAGGAGGGGGCTGTGTGTCAGGAGGGGGCTGTGTGTCAGGGGGGAGCTGTGTGTCAGGAGGGGGCTGTGTGTCAGGAGGGGGCTGTGTGTCAGGGGGGAGCTGTGTGTCAGGGGGGAGCTGTGTGTCAGGAGGGGGCTGTGTGTCAGGGGGGGCTGTGTGTCACGGTGAGCTGTGTGTCAGGTGGGGGGCTGTGTGTCAGTGGGGAGAGTGGAGTGTGTGTCAGGGGGGGAGGTGGGGGGTGTGATGGCTGTGTTGTGTGTGGTGGTGCAGGGAGGGGCTGTGTGTCTGTGGAGCTGCTCCCTCAGCCCCTGCAGCTCCTTGGTGTGGGTCCTCTCTCGGCGCTTTATGTCCTCCATGACACTGGCCAGCTGGGCTCTCAGGTCTTCGTTCTCCAGCTGCAGGTTTCTCACCTCGGTAATTAGTTCACTGACAGCCACCCTGCTCTCTCTCTTCACCTGGCTCACCTCGTCTCGCAGCTGCTGGGTGAGGCTGGTGTCGGTCAAGCTAGCCAGGGTGAGCTCCCTGAATTCAGCAAACTCCAGCTCCAGCTGGGCCAGGCTCTCCCGCAGGTGCTGGGTGCAGCTGGCTGGCGTCGGGTGTGTCATCTGTGATTGGTGCTGTGTTTTCAGGGCCGGGGTCGTCAGGGTCGTGCCGGGTGTGTTTTTTCTCTCTCCACCTCTTCTTTCAGGGGTCTCCTCAAAGAGGTCAAGGCTGGCCTCATTTCCCTGGATCACCACAGTCCCATTGTGGTATATGTTTATAGTTAGGACTGTGCTGTCTGGGTCTGAGTCCTCTCCCACAGTAATTTGTCTTCCGTGCCAGATCCCTCTTTTTTTAATGTTTCTGTGCTTGCTACATATAGCAGCATGCCAGGTTTGGGGGTGTTCAGTGTGGAAGATGAGGTTGTTTTTTATCCTCTTGCCTCCTGTGTTCGTGTAGTCGGAGTACAGGCATTCAGGGTTGTCTCTCAGCACACTGATCTTGTGCTGCCTCCTGGTCTGTGCGTTGCTCAGCTCTGCAGGGTACTGCACCTCCCTGCTGCCTGCACTCTGCTTCGTCTCCATGGCAACCACCACAACTTGCTACACTTAAAGTTCTAATTTCAAATGGTTGCTTCCAACTGCCACTGCTTTTTTTGAATTTGAACAGTTAGAACCACTGTACTTTTAGAGTAACTACACTTTGTTTATATTATTTGTTTGTATTTTATTTTATTTATTTTTTTAAAAATTATATTATTATTATTTTATTTTATTTATTTTTAACTGTAGCAGCTATAAGAGGCTTACCTTTTACCTCTATTTTCTTCTTTCTTTGATTTCTTTCTCTTCTTTCTTTCCTTCTTTCTCTTCTTCTTTCTTTCCTAATTCTCTCCTCTCTCTCCTATTCTTCCCTCCTCTCTCTCTCTGTGTTTTTTTTGTTTATTTCCTTCACTCTGTGGATCCTGGGTAGGTTTGATTATTTTTCTTCTGTTTTCATGTGCTTGTTATTTTTGTTTAAATTATTTTTCTTTTCTATTTTAATTCAATATTTGTTTACATATCTTTGTGTTATTAATTTAGCATTTCATTTAACTAAGAAATAGTATAAATACAAATTCTTCAGGAGCACATCTTTTTGGTGACTGCTCACACGGAATCTCTCTCTCTCTCTCTCTCTGATCGAGGTATGACACAGGCCAGGTTTTTGGGATGGAACCGCATAACAGTCTCGCGTTTTGATTGGTCCATGTCTGTCACATGAATATGTCGTCACACGACTGGAAAAGCTTGCAGGCATTTTTAACATTGTGATCAGAGAGAGAGAGAGAGAGAGAGATCTAGTTTCCACAACCTTACCATTAAAATATAATTTGGTATTACGCTGTACTGATATAACAAACTATGGGTAATTACTTTATATGAATTATGATGTTATGCACGAATGTAAGAATTGGCTTTCTGTGGTGGTGTACTTTTTTCTTTCAAGTAGCATATATCTATAATCGTGTTTGCGATATATTTTAATATAAAATGTATACTCTATTGCAGTTTTGTTAGAGGATACATTAGTTTATCTCTAATGTAATCACAGTTTTACATATAGACTGCCCCTGTTTTCATTTACGTCGCAAATTCTGGGCTGCTTTGCTTTTCAGATAATGTCCCAAATTCTGGGCCGATTTGGTTTGCAGATAACGTCCCAAATTCTGGGCCGCTTTGGTTTTTAGATAACGTCCCAAATTCTGGGCCGCTTTGGTTTTTAGATAACGTCCCAAATTCTGGGCCGATTTGGTTTTTAGATAACGTCCCAAATTCTGGGCCGCTTTGGTTTTTAGATAACGTCCCAAATTCTGGGCCGCTTTGGTTTTTAGATAACGTCCCAAATTCTGGGCCGATTTGGTTTTTAGATAACGTCCCAAATTCTGGGCCGATTTGGTTTTTAGATAGCGTCCCAAATTCTGGGCCGCTTTGCATTTTCGAATTCAGCTCAGTTTTGGGGACTCAGCTGACAGCCGAGTTTACCATAAACTGGATCGTGAATTCATTTGAGAGTAACCCATAGTACATGAATCAAAGTTAATGTATTTTTTACTCTCTCCAGAAATTTTTTTTTTATTATTATTTTTTTTTTATGAAAAAACAGAAATAAAATGTAAATGTTAAAAAAAACGTATTTCTTATTACATGAAGAAACTACATTGCACTGAAATAGATACGTGAAAATTAATTAAAGCAGTCGTTTTCCTTTATTAAAGACTAATAGTGAAAATAAATGATTGTAGTCATTTTTCTTTTACCCTACCCTTCCCAGTCTTTTCCCCGCCCCTATTTTGCGCAAAACCTGCACTCAAATTCCCCTCCACACACGTGTACCACCACCATTGCAAAATATATTTTCGGGTATTCAGTCCCATTCATGTCTATGCCAGTGTTAAAAAACACATTTTCAGTCATATCTCTCGAACTAGAGCACCTATAACCACCGTTCGAAGGGTTCTAGAACAGCATGAATGTAATTTGCTCAGTTTCGTAGCAATTCTTTGCAGAAAATATTTTCAGGGCGTTCAGGGTGTTCAGCCTCATTCATGTCTATAGCAGGGTTGAAAAACATATTTCAGGCATATCACCCAAAAACCTATGTCATGACGAAAAAATTCACTTTGCCAAGCCGTCCTGGCATCTGAACCATGAAAATGGTGACTCCTTGTGTGGGGCCCCACGGGGCCCGGCCACAAAAAAAAAATCAAGTTCCTAACCCCCACAGAACCCGAGATACGCCCTGTCAAAAATGTCCAAAAACTATGCTTTTCGGGGTCATATCTCCATGACCCTGGGGCCTAGAAACCGGGTTGAACTTCCTAGGGTCATGTCTGGGGGCCCTCTTTCACAAGGAGCCACCCATTTTCAAATGCTACATTTTCAACAAATTTACACATTTTCAGCATGATGGAATGTCAAGGTTGCATTTCCAATAGCTTTTGAGCTCCAGGTTGTCAAAAAAAGTCTAAACTGGTGTCCTTTCTAGCTGGGGACACGTCGCTTGGAGGGATCGACAGGGGCCCCGAGGTGGACCTCCGTACCGATTTTCAAGTCTCGGGGACCCCTGGAACCCGAGATATAGCACCCTGAAAAATGTCTATGGGAAATCCCATTATAAAACCCCTTTGGGGCAACGCCCACCATCTGGCGGTGGGGTGGCGTATGAACCCATGGCCGATATCTTTCTTTAGCTAAGACTCTTGTGCACACAAAGAGTGCCCTTCTGAGTTCGCTGGCCCAGGGGTCGTGGAGATACGGGTACGATAAGAGACCACCCCCTTCCCTATGGCAAATCCCATTATAAAAACACCACTGGGGTAAGGCTCGGCCAATGGCGGTCGTGGGTCGTACGAACTCGAAGGAACCAATTTTCTTTAGCTAAGACTGTTGTGCATCTAAAGAGAGTACTAGCGAGTTTGTTGGCCCAGGATATGTGGACTCATGGGGTACGATAGGAGGACCCCCCCCCCCCCCCGACCGCGATTTCCTATAGCAAAATACATACAAAAAATGTCCATTATATATAAGACCTGAAGTGTGCACATTTTGTAGTGTATTTATGCAACAGAAGCACCAATTTAAGTCTATTCCAAGTGTTTTGTGATCACAGTATCAGCTTGAGTGTATCGGAGCATAGTTTTGCACCAAAAGCACCAAAAGGCGAAAAAGGCGAAACAAAGCACTATATACCCTATTCTTTAAAATATCTCTTTGCAGTGCAAATTTGAGGAACGCAACCACTTAGCAACTTGCAAATTGTTACTGCAATTTAAAGGCCTGTAGTGTCAGACTGGTAGTCCCTAACTGATTCAAGTGTTTTTGGAATGATTCCTGCAAAGACTGATTTATAAGAAAAAACAGAGATTGACAAACAGCATTTTGCTTTATATGCAGAAACGGGCAACTACAAGAGGGTGTCAAACAAGCTGTGAATGTCCTAGGAGGCTACAGAGTACCTCTGGGTATGAATCCAGATGCTCGCAGTACCTGTTCTTAGATGTCCAAAACCACTGTATAACCTGTATAACCTATAAATATCACTTTTTATTGTGTATTTGAGGAACACACCAATTACAAACTTCAATTGAATTGCTGTGCTATCAGAATATCAGTGTATAACTTTGCTGGGTATTGCAGTGTATGTTGGGTATCAAAAGGCCTTCACTTTCACAAAAGGCTGTCAATTTAAAAAAGGCCGTCAAAGTTACAAAAAAATAGGTATGCTCCTAACCCAATACTTGTCTTTTTAATTCTGTGCATCCAAATACTTGTAGTTAAAAGTTTTAAGAATTAAGCCTACTGTTTGTTGTTCTGTCCTAAACCAGCAGTTTGTCACCCAAATTTATTAAATAAACAGAGGGGGGGGGGGGGGTCATCAGATTATTCTCCATTTTATTGTAACTGAGGTACCGTTCAGTTGAGCGAAAATTGTAAAGGGGTACTCGAGCTGAAACCTCCAGATAGAAGGGGTACAGTTTCAAAAAAGGTTGAAAACCCCTGACCTACAGTATAAACTATCAGGAACAGATAAGGGAAATGTTGACTAATACAATACAATAGGATTTATTTGAAGTTGTTGAAGAGCACTGGTCTCTTAAACCCTGAAGTTCTGATAAACCCCTACGCCTCACTGTATATTGATGGACATTACATAAGCAAATGCGATGTCGTTTTTTTTTTTGTTTTTTTTTTGCTATACCATGTTCCTAAATGTTTTCTGGGGAGAGTAAAAATACATGATTCATGTACTAAGGGTTACTCTTAAATGAATTAACGGTCCAGTTTATGGTAAACTGTGCATGCATGACTTAGAAACTCGGCTGTCAGCTGAGCAGAATATCTCAAAAACTGGCCTGAATTCAAAAATGTAGAATTCGGGACGTTATCTAAAAACCAGAGCAGCCCAGAAATTGGGATGTATCAGAGCGGCCCAGAATTTGGCACGTTATCTAAAAACCAAAGCGGCCCAGAATTTGGGACGTTATCTGCAAACCAAATCGGCCCAGAATTTGGGACGTTATCTAAAAACCAAATCGGCCCAGAATTTGGGACGTTATCTAAAAACCAAAGCGGCCAAGAATTTGGGACGTTATCTGCAAACCAAAATGGCCCAGAATTTGGGACATTACCTGAAAAGCAAAGCAGCCCAGAATTTGCGACGTAAATGAAAACAGGGGCAGTCTATATGTAAAACTGTGATTACATTAGAGATAAACTAATGTATCCTCTAACAAAACTGCAATAGAGTATTTATATTAAAATATATCGCAAAAACGATTATAGATATATGCTACTTGAAAGAAAAAAGTACACCACCACAGAAAGCCAATTCTTACATTCGTGCATAACATCATAATTTATATAAAGTAATTACCCATAGTTTGTTATATCAGTACAGCATAATACCACATTATATTTTAATGGTAAGGTTGTGGAAAGCAGATCACTCTCTCTCTCTGATCACAATGTTAAAAATGCCTGCAAGCTTTTCCACTCGTGTGACGACATATTCATGTGACAGACATGGACCAATCAAAACGCGAGACTGTTATGCGTTTCCATCCCAAAAACCTGGCCTGTGTCATACCTCGCGTTACTGTTTGCAAGGTGTCTAGTCTGACGTTTGTGTTATTGTATCTAAACCGAGCTGTAATAATGCTGGGGGATGAGGTCCAAGCTAATAATCTGGTGTACAATCAATTACAGGATTTAATTCAGACCCAACAACGTGTTCTAGTCACAATCAGGGAGACGGTATGTGAGATTTTCATTGAAAAAAAAGCATATACCGGTATGTCATTTCTTTTCTTGATCCTTCAAGCCGGGATAGCATTCTTCTTTGAAATAGCCGCGTCACCTGTGCTTGTTTCTAGAGAGATCCTTCTTTCCTGTTTTGTTACATATTTACACACAATTTTAAAATATTTTTAACTTGCGTTATACGTTTGATCCATCTTCTATTATTAATACATGTTGTTAATGCCCCAATACAATTTGGTTTAAGCATCACCATATTATAGTAAATACATATTTGGGTTAACATTATAACACGCACAGTGTGTGTATACTGACTGTCCGTGATCGGTAAGCGTGTTTATTGCACACAAGTGGGATGTTACTGTAAGTTCATACATCTAAAACATAAGTTGCATTGAAGTAGTAAACAAGGTTGCAAGTAACCCCAAACAGATGTCTTTGTATTTATTTAACGTTATTCCACTTGTATTGCATTTTAGTTTTAGACTCTTTTAGTGGTTCTATTTCTACAGATCACCTTTTTTAAAATGAAAACCACCTTTTTTCTCAGTTTCTGTTTGATCAGACTCTGTACTGGTTTTGCTTTCCTGGTTTCATTGTTTGTTTTTGTGCGTGTGTGCAGCGCTTTGGAATGCTTGTGGTCAGTGGTGGAGTCGCACCGCTTAAAGTAACGGAATGCCAATTGAAATATTGATTTTTCTAAAAACAAATTATACGAATTCACGTTTTATTTGCACATTGAACTTGAGGTAACACATACTAGGTAAACTAATGCATGCGACTTTTAGTCCACTCCCCTTGATCAGTGCTTGTTTTGAAAACAAATTGTTAGGTTTCTTAAAGTATTACTGTAGTTTGTAATATAAGCTCATAATGTTCTCTTCATTGCATCACAATGACGACTGACTGAATTCAGACAATTGTGGGAGAGATCCTTTACTTTGCAAGCATTTAAAATACGCGCAGGTTATCAGAGTCCAATTCGGAGTGTACCATCAAAATGGATCCTTTGGAGGAGAAGGGCAAGACGTGCATATTGCAACCCTTTTTATGTTAATATGCAACTTGCCAATATTGCCAAACTTGATGTTTGTGCACGTAGTCTCTTGAAGTTAACATTTGTAAAACAATAGCCAAACTGGACTTCCAAAACTCTTCATATGGTTATCAGCATATTGTAAAAATAACATTCACAGCACTCACAGTGGAAAATAAAAACTCCAGATAATCAACCACAATGATGTATTTCTTAATTTGAACCCAGTTGTATAATTATGCAATTACGTGCCGCAAAATGCTCAGTATTACATTAGCAGCAATGCCACCACTACAGGAATTTCCCAGTACGGAATTCCTTCTCAAATGTTAGGATTGTGTTTCGTTTATATAAAACTACTCTTTTACAGATGATCACCAAAGAACGGGAATTGATGCCAAAAGAACAATATGAAGAGGTTGTAAATGACCTTGAGGTAGGTGCTTTCTAAACTTTAATCTTAAAGTGCATGGTGCAAACAAAATGATTCCATAAACTTTACCAAATCTGCATTGCCATCATTGCACAGGGCTCGCTTCCTATATGACAAACCCACACTGCGGTGAAAAGTGAAGTAGACTTTAATGGTAATTTATTTAGTGAAAATGTATCCCTGCTTGGAGATTCAATACTCTCATCCTGTCGATACCAAGATGTTGTGTGAGCAAGGGCACCTCCATTCATCCCTGAACACCCATTCACACCTGGGCAAGGGTACCTCCATTCATCCCTGAACACCCATTCACTCCTGGGCAAGGGCACCTCCATTCAACCCTGAACACCCATTCACTCCTGGGCAAGGGCACCTCCATTCATCCCTGAACACCCATTCACTCCTGGGCAAGGGCACCTCCATTCAACCCTGAACACCCATTCACTCCTGGGCAAGGGCACCTCCATTCATCCCTGAACACCCATTCACTCCTGGGCAAGGGCACCTCCATTCATCCCTGAACACCCATTCACTCCTGGGCAAGGGCACCTCCATTCAACCCTGAACACCCATTCACTCCTGGGCAAGGGCACCTCCATTCATCCCTGAACACCCATTCACTCCTGGGCATCACTCAGACTACTAGTCTGTCAAAGCCATTTAACATGTCACTAAAGTTTTCCTGAAACTGAAGGCAATTTATCCTGCCATTACACTATAAATTCCCATCCCGCTTGCAGAGCCATTGTTGGGTCCCTACCTGAACCTCACACCCACAGACTAGAGGTTGTATTGTTAACTGCAACATTTCAGTGCACTATCGGGTCCAATAACTGCTGCACAGCACGTGAAAGTGCCATGTTTGGAAAACGAAGGGGATGATGTAAGGATATGTGCAAAGTGATTTGCGGCTGCAAAACACCCATATTGCGGGCAAAATCTGCGTTTTGCAGGAGCAAACCATGTTTAGCGTCTGTAAAATGGGAATTTAGCAGCCACAAAAAATGCGGCGCATATAAAGAATGTTTTTCATCTGCCGTTCTGCACCTGCCTATCAAATTAGCACGTTGCTATCATTAATCCATTTAAAATATATTGAAATGCATTCAAATGAAGAAAAGAGCATGGGATTGGGCGGGGATCTGGATACTAAGCTGGTGCAAACATAATGAGATATAAGGATTTTGCCTTGCACTTGGGTAATTGCTGACCCTCCAAAAACATTGTAGAAGCGAGCAGTTAAGAGCTGTATAAAACCGTACACCCAAACCTTTGGAGGAGAAGGGCAAGATGTGCATATTCAAACCCAGGGTCACTTTGTTTGGGATGCCAGAGGATGCAGTGGGAAGGCATTATCGTCTAACTCCGCAGGTAATCCTAAACCTAACAGCTGAATTTCACCTTTTCATCACCTGGTTGACTGTCCTCCTGGTAACAGCAACAGCATTGACTTTCTCCACTACAGAGGACCATATGTCCTCTTTGGTAGCATAACTGATGTTGGCTGATGCTTTTTCATATAACTAAGTTTAATTCTGAGTGACCTCAGCTGTAAAGACTCAGCTTCTCCTCAGAAACCTTTTTTTTCCATGCACCAAGAGGACTTTGCTGCCGTTCTCCGACATATTTTTGGTTTGGTTTGATTTTTATGCTCCACAAATCTCATACAGCGCCTACTAGGGCTGTGGTCGAAGGTTCATTCACTAGCCAGGGGTTCAAAGCTTGTTTTAAACCTTTCTAAGGTTCGTCAGACACCATTCACGCACTGTTTTTTTTTTTTTTTTCCTGTTAACAGAAACTGTTTGACAATATATGAATACTATAAATCACACATTAAACGTCTCTTGCATGCAAAATTCAATCTTTTGATTTGTATAATGCATATTACGTAAACAAAAGTTGTTAATAAAATCTGCTACCAAATCGTTATACGTAGCAACTCTATATGGTGCCGCTGCCGTGTATGGAGCAGATATAGTATCCAAAGCACTGGGACCATACGGTTGTGCATCAGTAATATATGTACTGAATATCTAGTGTACAAGACAGTGTAAGAGAAGTGCTATGGTAGAATATGTTTGAAACGTACAAAATATACTCTAACACTAATTGAACTGAGCTCCGTCCGTCCGTCCCTCCCTCCTCCAGCTCGTGTTATCCAGAAGCAAACCTTTAATTCTACATTCTCCATCTCGACAGCAAAGCGTTGGATAGTGTAAGCTGTATTGAAAGAAATGTCTCGAAACCCCTTTGCTGTATGGGATTTTTTTGTTAAATTGTGCAAGCGACTCATGGAGGTATCATGGAGGTATAAACAATCTCTGGGGTCACTTGACAAGCGTAAGTTCATATTATTATTAGTAGTATTAATATTTAGTAGTAGTAGTAAAATGTGACTGATAACCTGCTTGTAACGGTCACTGTTAAATAAAGCTTTGTTTTGCCTCAGTCCGCTGCAGTTGTGCAATGCAAGCTTACTGTATGTATCGCAAACATCTTCAATTACGTGTAAACAACATGCATTTTTATTTAAATTATAAAAACATGATTACTGTTATATATAATATATTTACATGTTAATGTTTTATTCCATTTATATGGATTACCCATAAAATAATAGGATTTTCAATCAAATATAAACAAGTAGCTATGGTGACGTCACCAGTAAATTATGCAAATGAGTACCATCAAAGGTTCAAACCTTCTTCGGTAATGTGTTCCGAACCTTCAAAGGTCAAAATGTACACTTCGTTGCAGCCCTAGAGACTACTGCTCTGTGTACTCCTAACTCACCTCACCCCTAGGCTGTAAGTGCGTCCGTTAAATACCCCAATGCACAGGCAGTGCTCATCGCGACCCTCATTATCATGATTGCAGCTCCTAATTTGTGCGTGTTGAGTAATTTGCATTGCTCTTAAACTTACGTAGGCCGCAGTACAAAATAATTGCACAGCCGCTAGGCAATGTGGATTTTACAGCCCTACCACTATCCTTGCAGCAGCCCAGAACTGATCTGCTATAAATGAAAGTTTTCAAGATTACAGCTTGTTGTAGTATTCCTTTAACATGTTTACAATTTGAAATGTTTTATTCAGCCTTTTTTGTACATCCACATATGTATATCTAAACAGTTGTCTTCCACTGTAGAATGAGAGACTCCAGCATGCTAAAACTCAAGCACTCCTCAACCAGGAATCTGAAAAGCTGCAGTTTGCCCTTGGAGAAATAGACATCCTCACAAACCAGATGCAAAGAGAAAAGAAGTCTTTTGAAAAAGTGTAAGGTTTTTATTTTCCCATGCTGTCATTTAAATAATTTTCCACCTCTTGCTGGGTAAATGAATATGCAGCAATATATCATTATTTATGTATCTATTTTCTTTCTTGTAACATTTTTATGTTTTATCTAGGCTTGCCAGTATTAAAAATAAAGCATTGAAGGAATCTACAAAAAATGACAAACTGAAAAGCAAATGCAACGGTAAGTTCTCTTCGAAACACTGCTGGTTGTCCGTATTCCTACAGTTTGAAGTTCTGAATGAAACTCAGTCATTTTTACACACAGTCGCAGTGTCGCTTGCTTAACAGCATTTAAACACTGTCTTCACTTGTTTCTTTTAAAATGTTAGTTCAAACATAGTAGTGATTTTAAATAAAATACCTAATGGTTGCTATAAATGCTCTTCCTTTACTTAAACATTATAGCGTCATGATTTATGGTTTCAACTTCGTTTTCATGTTAAACTCTGATTTTTAACCATTAATATCTCGGTCAAAACACATTTAAGAGAATTCCCGTCCCCCCATCTCAACTCGATACAGCCAGATAGGAGATTGTGTCATTAACTCTTTGAATGAGTTGCATGAGCCACCACATTTAACATTCTGTTAATTGCAGTATTTACAGTTTTTTTTACAGTTTAGAAATGTTATTTTCAGTAATGATCACATTTCCAGTAAGTGAAAACCACCAGCAGGTTATTTAACATAAAAAAACAATGTTGTTCTTTGTTATTAACCTCAAAGTTAACTGCTTAATAAAATCAAAGTGTTCCATCCTTGATTGGGATACCTGATCATTATTGCTTAATAAAATCAAAGTGTTCCATCCTTGATTGGGATACCTGATCATTATTGCTTAATAAAATCAAAGTGTTCCATCCTTGATTGGGATACCTGATCATTATTGCTTAATAAAATCAAAGTGTTCCATCCTTGATTGGGATACCTGATCATTATTGCTCATTTGAAGTTTTCATTGTGTTGCTAAAGATTTCCACTGCATTTTCTTTGTTTAGTGGAACTTTTCCTTGTTAATGTTGCTAAGGTTTAAAACGTATTTTCTTACCTCTGCCATTGTCACTGCTCCTCTTATCATTGAATGCTACCCTGCCCATCACATCTCAGTATCTCTGCTAAAGACCTAACTAGGACCCAGCTGAGTTATGGATGGTCTGGTATTTGCTGACTCTTGTTGAATCAAGCTAAACCATAACTTTTTTTAACCAAGTTTTTTGTAATTAATTTTTCTATCAATTTTATGGAAACATTCATTGAATTCATATGAAACATTTGTTTGTGAAAATGCTGTTCTAGCTTCTACTACTTTATAATGTCTGACACAGAGACATCATTTTTTCTTTGTGTGCCATCATTTGAGCTTCTGTTTGTTACATGCATCATTAAAGGACACCTTGTGGTATTGCAGTGGTACTGTGTTACTTACCTAAAGAACCACCTTGGGGTGTGTCATACTGATCTGGGAAATGCTGTGCTTAACTTTGTGCTGTAACAGTCCTCTTTCAGAAATGGAGTTCACAGTTCAAAAGCATGAGGATATTTTAATTGAGAAAGAGAACCAAATCAAGCAGCTTCACATCCAACTCGCAAAGCACAAAACAACCTTGAAGTAAGTTATTATTATACATTCTGTCAGGTTTGGAGTCAAGAGCAGGTCTGTGTTATTAATATACATTCTGTCAGGTTTGGAGTCAAGAGCAGGTCTGTGTTATTAATATACATTCTGTCAGGTTTGGAGTCAAGAGCAGCTCTATGTTATTAATATACATTCTATCAGGTTTGGAGTCGATAGCAGGTCTATGTTATTAATATACATTCTATCAGGTTTGGAGTCGATAGCAGCTCTATGTTATTAATATACATTCTATCAGGTTTGGGTCGATAGCAGGTGTATGTTATTAATATGTATACATTATTCTATCAGGTTTGGAGTCGATAGCAGGTCTTTCTGAGTTATTAATATGTATACATTATTCTACCAGGTTTGGAGTCGATAGCAGGTCTTTCTGAGTTATTAATATGTATACATTATTCTATCAGGTTTGGAGTCGATAGCAGGTCTTTCTGAGTTATTAATATGTATACATTATTCTACCAGGTTTGGAGTCGATAGCAGGTCTTTCTGAGTTATTAATATGTATACATTATTCTACCAGGTTTGGAGTCGATAGCAGGTCTTTCTGAGTTATTAATATGTATACATTATTCTACCAGGTTTGGAGTCGATAGCAGGTCTTTCTGAGTTATTAATATGTATACATTATTCTACCAGGTTTGGAGTCGATAGCAGGTCTTTCTGAGTTATTAATATGTATACATTATTCTACCAGGTTTGGAGTCGATAGCAGGTCTTTCTGAGTTATTAATATGTATACATTATTCTATCAGGTTTGGAGTCGATAGCAGGTCTTTCTGAGTTATTAATATGTATACATTATTCTACCAGGTTTGGAGTCGATAGCAGGTCTTTCTGAGTTATTAATATGTATACATTATTCTACCAGGTTTGGAGTCGATAGCAGGTCTTTCTGAGTTATTAATATGTATACATTATTCTATCAGGTTTTGAATCGATAGCAGCACCAAAAGCTATTCCACTCTTTATTACCCATAGTTCTTTGTTATGTTTTAGTTAGGATTTTTTTAAACACAAAAAAACACATTTGACCAATATTGAAGATGAATAAAATAAATATTATTCACACATGGCTTTTAGAAACAGTTTTTAAAAGCAAAATGACCAAATAATTGTGATTGATTAGTTGGCTTTACCAGACTGACTTGCTTGAAGAATCCTAACTGCCGGACATGGAGTATTAACATTTTTTAAATCATGTGACAATGTAACCTATCAAGAGAAAGCTCAACAAAATCATCGAAAATGGGATTTGAAGCTCTTTATTCTTTAAGGTAAGACAGGGGTCGTCAATTATTTTATGTGTAGATCTGAAATTGTTATTTCCAGCAAGATGAAGGTCCGGAGCACATTTTAACTGACCCCTAGCCCCATACACACAAACACACACAACTACAATGATTACACATGCTGCTGCTTTGAGAGATCTTCACTTTAGACAGTAGGAGCTTGTTGCTTTTTGGTAGTCAAAACGACTGTCTTTTTTGCTGACTTGCTTCTACAGGAGTTCCTTCCCTGCCAAAACTACAGAATTATATAACTACTGTATGTGTCTGTGTTAGCAGAGCCAAACATTGTGTTTCACCATTGCAAGAACAAAGCATACTGTAGCAAACAAAAGTGAAGCACAAGAAAAAAAAATGCATTGAAAATGACTCTGCTTTCTCTTTCTAAAAGCCTAGAAATAATAAAACATAGTAATTTTACATTCAGTACATTTCTAATCAGCTGATGCTCACAGTAACTTAAGTGGTGGGTCCTCAAGGGGCTTGAGTTACAGGTGAGCTCAGTAAGAGCAATGCAGGCGCAACCCTATGCATCCGTCAAAACACAACACTAATATCAATAATATGAATAACGTTCATCTTGGAGAATGAATACCCTCACACACACACACACATATCACTTAAATACTGTGTGCTTTCCAGAGTCAGGAGGACAAATACCCTCACACACACACATCACTTAAATACTGTGTATTTTCCAGAGTCAGGAGAATGAATACCAGCACACACACATCACTTAAATACTGTGTGCTTTCCAGTCAGGAGAACGAATACCCTCACACACACATATCACTTAAAAACTGTGTGCTTTCCAGAGTCAGGAGAATGAATACCCTGACACACATATCACTTAAATACTGTGTGTTTTCCAGAGTCAGGAGTGAAGAACCAGCTGCTTGGGTTTGTGATGATTACTGTTCTTCTTAGACTCAGCGATCATTACAACTCTAAACAGCTGCTTGGGTTTGTGATGATTACTGCTCTTAGACTCAGGGATCAGTAGAACTGTAACAGCTGTTTCTTCACTTGGAATGGTGAATTAGCCCAATCCACACCAATGACCCTCACTTGTCAGGGCTCTACGTTTAGATGTTAGTGCTGGGACGAACACAGGATTTTCGCTCATAATGTAAATAGTCATTTGGGTATTCGTTCATTTTCATAAAGTAATAAAAGCCATTATATTGCTCACGCAAGGCATTTTGCCTCCTGTATCGCTGCATTGCTTCCATATGGTGTTGGACAGATCAGCGCAGGACGATACTGCGAGTCCCGCTGTGCCTCTGAGCGGTACCGCTCAAATCAAAACCAGAGCGATTTTTTTTCTGACTGCTGTGCGGTACCATCGGTGGATTAACCAATCACAGCCAAGTGCTGACAACACGTGCTTGCCAGGAAAAATCATGAATTAACCTGTTGTCTACGGAGGTGTCCAAGCACACTGAAGTGTTTGATCACTTCCATATTTCATACAGGGACAAATCAATTAGTGTTGTGTGATACACTGATGTCACAATACGATAAGTAGGATACATACATGTTTCATTAACGTCTAGTTTCACAAACCCTGATTAGCTCTGTGTTTGGACTACCTTACCTAAGTTAATAAAGTAATCTAAAATTAGTGCTAATTGGCATCTGTGAAACCAGCCAATTGTTTCTGTGTAAAGTATATTGTGCATTCTCTGTGAAAATGAAGAAATACAAAATTAAGATCGATATAAGTAAACAAGCCTGAACATGTCATATACATTAGTTTAAGCAATACACATCTGTTTACAAAAGGGTATGATCAATATTTTCCTCTGTCTTGTCGGTTTGCCTATGTTTCTGTCCACACTTTCTGTGATCAGATTTGAATACACTGTTATACACACGGGTATGAACTTGCTTCAGTAAAAATGTTGTCTGTGAATTGTGATTGCAGTGTATTTGTTGTGTTGCTTCAGTAAAGATGCTGTCTGTTGTCTGTCTGAATTGTGATTGCAGTGTATTTGTTGTGTTGCTTCAGTAAAGATGCTGTCTGTTGTCTGTCTGAATTGTGATTGCAGTGTATTTGTTGTGTTGCTTCAGTAAAGATGCTGTCTGTTGTCTGTATGAATTGTGATTGCAGTGTATTTGTTATGTTGCATTTCTTCAGACTCCAGCTGACTGATGTTGAGATCCAGAGGAAGCAGGAAGCTTACATTGCAGAAGCGCTTCAGAAGAAGCAGAGAACAGCAGGGCACTGGACCAGCGGCTCCTCTTCATATGACACGGCTGTATAATAGCTAGAAACATTACTGTCCAGACGTCTTGTACACAGACTGGAGCTCCTTCTGTTTCCCTTTATAGGGTATCAACAAAGCCTTTCAAACGTGCAGCAGAATGTGTGAACCAGTCATGTAACAGGAGAGTAAAGGAAAAACAAAATCTACAGCAAAAATAAAGACTTACGTGAAAGTTATGAAAATTAGAGGTACGTATATTTTTTAAAGCCTTGCTCATTACATGTTTAAGGCAAACTTGTATTGATTTAAACTTGAAAAAGTATAATTGTAAAACAGGTTTTGATCCCTCTCCATCAAAATCTGGACAATGGTACAGCATTTTCACTTTGTCCTTTAACAACGTACTTACTTGTAAGAGATCCCAGTGATTCAGCAAAGACAACATGACTAGGTAACCCATTCCATACCCTTCCCTCTGTCCTAAGTCTATCTCCACTAGATTGGCACTGGTTTCCTTATAACCACTTGTATTTGATTGTACAGATGTTTATGTTTGATTGTATATAGTGTAAAGAGTCATGCCAAACATGACATCACTCCTCCTGTCCAGTAAGCATTGGGAGGATTGCTGTAGCCAGTAGAAACTGGAGACATGGGGAGATGAGATTCAGTCAAAATGAAAAGAAAATGTGGAAAACAAAAACCAAGAGCAATGCAATGAGGGCCTTGTTAAAATGCTGCTCCACTACGTGGAGGGAAGACATGCATGGGTTATTCCAGCTCGAAAGGTAATCAATCCCCTAATAGTATCATTTACACTCACTGCAAATAGCAGCTTCAAAAATAACCCCATTTGATACACATCAAGCACCATGATTATGTAGTTCAAAAATGAATACCTTACACCCCAATCTTACACACATTTTAAACATTGGACCTTTATTTCTTAGTCATTGTTTTTGTATTGTGCAAACCTGCTGTCATACTAATCATGTCCTATATTAAGAGACTCGTGATGTAACATCTTTCACTGTCTTAATGTCATTAGAGGTGAAAGAAAAACCTTTCAAGTGTATCAGAAATGAATGAATAAATGATTCAATGTTTTTTTTTCTTTTTTCTTGTTTGTGTTGCATGCTGCTGCCAATGTATCCTGTCTTGTATTTTTTTTTTATCTAAGAAAAGAGAAATAGAAGATACAGCACACACAGTACTGAGTAATAACTACTGATACACATACAGGATGTGTATATGGAATAGAAGATACAACACACAGTCATTGAGTACTGTGAGACTAACTACTGATACACATACAGGATGTTTGTATTTAGAAGTTTTTACTTCACATTTGAATTGATGGATACTTTCACCTTCATTGCTGTGCTGTCTGGTGTTTAATCCTTTCAGAGCGGTCGTGATGGATACTTTCACCTTCATTGCTGTGCTGTCTGGTGTTTATCCTTTCAGAGCAGTTGTGATGGATACTTTCACCTTCATTGCTGTGCTGTCTGGTGTTTAATCCTTTCAGAGCAGTTGTGATGGATACTTTCACCTTCATTGCTGTGCTGTCTGGTGTTTAATCCTTTCAGAGCAGTTGTGATGGATACTTTCACCTTCATTGCTGTGCTGTCTGGTGTTTAATCCTTTCAGAGCGGTCGTGATGGATACTTTCACCTTCATTGCTCTGCTGTCTGGTGTTTATACTTTCAGAGCGGTCGTGGTTGGTAACAGGGCCTGGTTATGATGGAACATGGCACCTGAAACTGCAGTTTAAGCAATTGTGCAAATCCAATACAAACTGCATGCCCTTGCAGTGGTAGTTCCTAGTAAATATTCCAGTACATTTTCATCAGAACGAATGCAACAGCAAACAACCTTTATTCGGACATACCTAAAGCAGTTTTCAGTGACACACTGCTCTGATTAAACTAATAAATGTAGTAACCTGTCAAGCTATTTGTAAGGCAGTGATGCACTGCAGTGAGAAGACTAGTGCTAGTATCACAGTATGAAGAAGGGCTATGAACTATACCTATTGAAACAGCAAACATACTGTACACCCCCCACTATGGCTGTGAATTCAGAATTAGAGCTGTCAGAATGATGAAAAGAAAACGTATGTACAGAATAGAAAGAATAAGAACTGGCAATGAAGAGGTTAATACAATTTGATGTGTCATTTTAGATGTCATGTGGTAAGCAAATGATGTGTTAGTATCATGGGGAAGTATATTAAAATGACTGATTTACAATGTGGAATAACTTGTTGTATTAAAGATACATTTAAACATGGAAGTGTGACAGATGGGTGTAAAGACAGAGATTCCTGCACATATCCCCTCATTCTGAGCCTCCCAATAACTTCTGCTAAATAATGGTAACAGCAAGTTTCAGCACAATTTAATAAGCGGTTCTCCAGACATGCAAACATATAAGTGTGACGTACAGATGGAGAAATGCAGGGACAGACAGACCCCACATATCCTCTGAATCTAAAGCCCTGCCATAAATATACTATTTATGTTTAGAATGGGGTACCCCTCCGGCCCTGTGAAATTTATTACTTTGTATTTGTTTTGTTGTATTATTGTTGTTGTTGTTGTTGTTGTTGTTGTTGTTATGATTTATTATGTTTAAATATGACGGTGAAAAGCCGTAGTTGTTATTGTTTGGCAAGGATGAGTGAGGTGCTGTCCGCCATGATGTATTGTTTTTGTTTTGAAATGCCGGAGGAGCAAGAGAGAGGAGGGTAAAAATCAAAGATAATAAATAAATAAATAAATAAATAAATAAATAAAGGCTGCTGCCCAGCCTGATCATATTATTTTGTGTTCGTGATTTAGTTTTGTTTACATCTTTTGTTTCGCTCTGTGAGCGAGTGTTTTTGTTTAAATATTTTTATTTGTTCTTGTTATTTAAATAAACGGCGCACTGCAGTACCTGCCTGTGTTTTTCTTCCTGCTGCTGGCCTGATGTCACCACTACAGCCATCCATGCCACAAATACTCTCAACAATGTATGCTAAATAATGTTAACAATGCCACGCTCCCTCACAGTGTAATAATCCCTTCTGCAGATATATAATAATAATGTGAACAATGCCACGCTCCCTCACAGTGTAATAATCCCTTCACCAGATATATAATAATAATGTGAACAATGTCAAGCTCCCTCACAGTGTAATAATCCCTCCTTCAGATATATAATAATAATGTGAACAATGCCACGCTCCCTCACAGTGTAATAATCCCTCCTTCAGATATATAATAATAATGTGAACAATGCCACGCTTCCTCACAGTGTAATAATCCCTTCACCGGATATATAATAATAATGTGAACAATGTCAAGCTCCCTCACAGTGTAATAATCCCTTCTGCAGATATATAATAATAATGTGAACAATGTCAAGCTCCCTCACAGTGTAATAAGCAGTTGTACAGATATTGCAGAAATGTAAGGTGTGACATGCACATGACCACCTCCACTATATCCCGTTGCCGGGGGTAACCCCCTGTGGAGGCTAATTAGAGTAATTTCTAAATATTCTTTGGTGCACAGACGGTTGCCATATCTGGGTCATCCAGTATATATCTCTCGTGATAGAGCAGTTTAAATTTAGCTGGCCCCGTGACCATGCTGGCTTGGAGTGTCCAATTCCACTTGGATGTTTCGCACCTGCTGCTGCTATAAACTGCACTCTTCTTATCTGAATGGAAATGGTTCTAACTGTAACATGCAATAAAGTCTACAAGCACAATCATCTGTCAGAAGAGATCTTTAAAACAAAGTATAATATGTGTATGTCATGTGATCTGCTTTTTTTTTTGTAGGGAAACAGAACAGACAATTGTGTATCAGTCAGAAAGACACAATTGTGTGTTTTTATTGCTAGAGGAATTCTTCCTTCCATTTGAATGAATTGGACATTAATATTCAAACCTGCAGCAAGACTGGGAACCCACCACTGCCTGACTGCACTGGGTTTTCAGCCTGCGTTGATTCCCTTAAGGTAATATTATCCTTAATCTTAAACACTCATGAGATATGCTTACTAAAGAAACGTTACAACTTCACACAATCTTTTGTGTTATACAGATTCACTATGTTTTGAATATATATTTATGGAATGTTTTTTAAACAAGTGACAATTCAATGTATATTTTCTGTTATTATTTTCTGTTAGTCCAGATGTTTTTTCTCTATATCCAGTATCATGCAATGTAAATGTTGGCTTATTGAAATTCTGAAAGAATTACGCTATTGTTTATTACAATTCACATTTTAAGCCTTAACTATTTCTTCCAAAAAATGTATACAAGCAAAACCAGGGTTTTTTTTATGGTGTGTGTGGTTCACCTTGCACTGTACTGTAGTTGAGTGATTTATTTTCTCAATTATAACATTTAGTGTAATTAATTAACAAAATAGAAGAATGCATACAGAATCTACATAGAAATGTGTCAGCCAGGAAGTGCTTTTCCACATTTGAACCTTTCAGTGCAAGTACTTGATAAGTCCCACTTTTAGGAAACAAACAACAAAATACAAAGCTGTGAAGGCAGTTAACAGGTCTGTTCTGGGTGGCAGGGAGCACTGTACCCATTCTTACAACAACGAGGGAGCACTGTACCCATTCTTACAACAACGAGGGAGCACTGTACCCATTCTTACAATAACGAGGGAGCACTGTACCCATTCTTACAACAACGAGGGAGCACTGTACCCATTCTTATAATAACGAGGGAGCACTGTACCCATTCTTACAACAACGAGGGAGCACTGTACCCATTCTTATAATAACGAGGGAGCACTGTACCCATTCTTACAATAACGAGGGAGCACTGTACCCATTCTTATAATAACGAGGGAGCACTGTACCCATTCTTATAATAACGAGGGAGCACTGTACCCATTCTTACAACAACGAGGGAGCACTGTACCCATTCTTATAATAACGAGGGAGCACTGTACCCATTCTTACAATAACGAGGGAGCACTGTACCCATTCTTACAACAACGAGGGAGCACTGTACCCATTCTTATAATAACGAGGGAGCACTGTACTTAGTTTCCAGGTAACAGGACCCCACCTGACCACATGTACTAAAAGACTTTAAGACTAGTGTTTATATGTGTGGTAGGATGTCCAATCGAACACATAAACATATTAACAATATCTGAACACTTAATAACGATTAAACATATTTTAGTATAATTTAGTTTAGTATAACACCAACAGGAATGTTTGTTTAAATTATATATATTTTTATGTTCGTGTTCAAATCTTCTTTTGTTTCGTCTTCATTAAAAAACAGTTAAGATTGTAACAGAGTCAATAATGCCCCTGTTATATTTCACATATTTATTTGTCACTTGTATGTTTTATTTTTATAATGAATCACTTTCTAGTAGCTTCTCCACTCAGTCCCCTTGCAATGCCTTATTGGGTACCGACTCTTGAGTTATTGATAGTTTTACCCACCTGTGTGTGGCGAGTTTGCCTGCGCGTATGGAGGAGCGAGACTTTTTTACTTTAAACTTTTTGGGAGAGAGAGCTGGTGTCCTGCCTTTTCTGCACCAGTGATGAAACCCAGCACACAGTCGCTACATTGTTGTCAGAAGTGGTAGGCGAGGCAGATACCACTGGGTTTCGTCCTTAATATATATATATATATATATATATATATATATATATATATATATATATATATATATATATATATATATATAGTACTGTGCAAAAGTTTTAGGCAGGTGTGAAAAAATGCTGTAAAGTAAGAATGCTTTCAAAAATAGACATGTTAATAGATTATATTTATCAATTAACTAAATGCAAAGTGAGTGAACAGAAGAAAAATCTAAATCAAATCCATATTTGGTGTGACCACTCTTTGCCTTCAAAACAGCATCAATTCTTCTAGGTACACTTGCACAAAGTCAGGGATTTTGTAGGCATATAGTCAGGTGTATGATTAAACAATTATACCAAACAGGTGCTATATATATCATCAATTCAATATGTAGGTTGAAACACAATCATTAACTGAAACAGAAACAGCTGTGTAGGAGGAATAAAACTGGGTGAGGAACAGCCAAACTCAGCTAACAAGGTGAGGTTGCTGAAGACAGTTTACTGTCAAAAGTCATACACCATGGCAAGACTGAGCACAGCAACAAGACACAAGGTAGTTATACTGCATCAGCAAGGTCTCTCCCAGGCAGAAATTTCAAAGCAGACAGGGGTTTCCAGATGTGCTGTCCAATCTCTTTTGAAGAAGCACAAAGAAACGGGCAACGTTGAGGACCGTAGACGCAGTGGTCGGCCAAGGAAACTTACTGCAGCAGATGAAAGACACATCATGTTTACTTCCCTTCGCAATCGGAAGATGTCCAGCAGTGCCATCAGCTCAGAATTGGCAGAAAACAGTGGGACCCTGGTACACCCATCTACTGTCCGGAGAAGTCTGGTCAGAAGTGGCCTTCATGGAAGACTTGCGGCCAAAAAGCCATACCTCCGACGTGGAAACAAGGCCAAGCGACTCAACTATGCATGAAAACACAGGAACTGGGGTGCAGAAAAATGGCAGCAGGTGCTCTGGACTGATGAGTCAAAATTTGAAATATTTGGCTGTAGCAGAAGGCAGTTTGTTCGCCAAAGGGCTGGAGAGCGGTACACGAATGAGTGTCTGCAGGCAACAGTGAAGCATGGTGGAGGTTCCTTGCAAGTTTGGGGCTGCATTTCTGCAAATGGAGTTGGGGATTTGGTCAGAATTAATGGTCTCCTCAATGCTGAGAAGTACAGGCAAATACTTATCCATCATGCAATACCATCAGGGAGGCATCTGATTGGCCCCAAATTTATTCTGCAGCATGACAACGACCCCAAACACAGCGAAAGTCATTAAGAACTATCTTCGCGTAAAAAGAACAAGGAGTCCTGGAAGTGATGGTATGGCCCCCACAGAGCCCTGATCTCAACATCATCGAGTCTGTCTGGGATTACATGAAGAGAGAGAAGCAACTGAGGCTGCCTAAATCCACAGAAGAACTGTGGTTAGTTCTCCAAGATGTTTGGGCCAACCTACCTGCCGAGTTCCTTCAAAAACTGTGTGCAAGTGTACCTAGAAGAATTGATGCTGTTTTGAAGGCAAAGGGTGGTCACACGAAATATTGATTTGATGTAGATTTTTCTTCTGTTCACTCACTTTGCATTTTGTTAATTGATAAATATAAACTATTAACATGTCTATTTTTGAAAGCATTCTTACTTTACAGCATTTTTTCACACCTGCCTAAAACTTTTGCACAGTACTGTATATATATATATATATATATATATATATATATATATATATATATATATGGAGAGAGAGAGAGAGAGAGAGAGAGAGAGAGAGAGAGAGAGAATTGTGTGGGATAGTACTCTTAGTGTAATAAGAGGTACTTTGGATCTCTAGTGTTTTCAATGGAGCCTGACTTAAATAGCTCTCCTTGTGCAGCACTGAAGGCTAGGTGGGGTTCTAGCATATGTAACATAAGTGTGCTTGTGGATTTTAGAAGGGAGATTTGACGTATTTGCAAAGCAAGCACATGTAAAACTAAGAACAATAAGATCATTTTGGCCCATCAAGCCTCATCCCTTCATGGCACACCATTTTCCTGCTATGAGGATCAAATTTAACCAGACACAATCAAATTGTTTTTTAAATGTTCCTGGTGTGTTAGATCCTACTACTTGCTAGGCTATTACATGCACGTAGTACTCTGTAAAAAACTGCTTCTGATCTATTCTATTACTCAGCTTCCATTTATAGCCTATTGTTCTGCTCTGTGCTAAGTTTAAAGCTGTGACGTGAGTTAACTTTGTCTGATCCAGTTAAGATTTTACTAAACTTCCTCTCTTTCTTTTTTTCTATACTGAAGATATGCATTTCTTTGAGCTTGTCCTCACAGCTCATGCCATTAAGTCCTGGATCATTGCCATTCTTTGTAGTTTCTCAAGCAACCATGTATTTTTTGCAGTGAGGTGACCAAAGCTTGACACAGTATTCAAGATAGCATCTAACTGGTACATTACACTGTATAGAGTATTAGCATGGTTAAGTGTTACAGCAGGAACACACATTACTGCACATGTTGGATACTGATATGCATATGTGTGACTTACATCATCCTTTCTTTTCTTGGTAATTTAGGCTGAGGATCATTGAAACTCTGTTACACCTGGAATGAAAAAATAAGCAAGTGAAAGTGTTGGGTACAGTGATGCCAATGTGAATCGTTCTGCTGTTACAATCGCTTCTTTACTTGGAAAAATGTCCTCTTCAAGTACAAACATTCCCTCTCTGAGAAGAACAGGAGGTGACCTTAATATTCAAAATAATGATGGCACTATGACTGATTTCTTTTCAAGTGCAATTACTGACAGTGTAATCATAAACAATCAGACTGATATAACAGAAAGGACGTCATTGGATGATATTTTTGGGGACGACAGTGAAATCCAGTTGTATTCCAACACAAATCCTTTCATCAATTTTGAATCTGCTGAATGTAAGGCTGACGATTCTTCAGGGTCGTATCATACCGCCTTGTGTTCAGAAACAGCCGAACATTTCAGCAACTGCAGTGAAACCTTTGAAGTCACCAAAGAGGACCTCTCTCCCGAACAAATAGATACAGAACCAGCAGGCAGCTACGAAAGGGATTTCTCACAATCTACTTATAAAACAGAGCACTTATTCTACAAGGCTTCAAAAAACAGAAACACTGATGAAAACGCTGGGCAGCTCACTTACAGTAACCAGGATAATGAACAGTACTCTGAAATGAACGCTGGGCAGCTCACTTACAGTAACCAGGATAATGAACAGTACTCTGAAATGAACGATGGGCAGCTCACTTACAGTAACCAGGATAATGAACAGTACTCTGAAATGAACGATGGGCAGCTCACTTACAGTAACCAGGATAATGAACAGTACTCTGAAATGAACGCTGGGCAGCTCACTTACAGTAACCAGGATAATAAACAGTACTCTGAAATGAACGATGGGCAGCTCACTTACAGTAACCAGGATAATGAACAGTACTCTGAAATGAACGATGGGCAGCTCACTTACAGTAACCAGGATAATAAACAGTACTCTGAAATGAACGCTGGGCAGCTCACTTACAGTAACCAGGATAATGAAATGACTTCTAATTCAGGTCCATGGAAGAAGAGTGAGCAGAGTTTTAATGTGAATATAAATAAAGGTGGTGACCAGCAATATCTTTCCATAGTGATGAGGGATAAACCTCATCTAAGTGTGGTCTCAACTGATCTAAACCTGAGTAATTCAAGGTCTGTCAGCAGACACTGTGTAAAGGATCCAGCAGTGAGTGGGAGAGACAGAAGTGGCATTGGCACAGAGAGACAGGCTCAGCTGTCACTCTCCTCCAAGAATAGAAACATTCCTGAGCACAGCAGCACACAGCTTCCAGTCAGAGAAGAGCAGCCGGGAATGACGGGGTGTAGTGACTCAGCGTGCCGTTTCAGCTCCACAACCCAGGAAGAAAAGCTCTGGGACACCAAGAAACAGAACTCGACAGCCCACAAAAGAAGCACCTTTTCAGAAACCAACAGGCGCGGAGAAGCAGATTGTACCAGTGAAACCTCAAGCATGGGAAGTGAATTTGATGAAGCTGACAATGAAGTCAAGTGTCTCACAGATTTGGCCTTTAAAAGTTTATCATACCCTCAAGATGATTACCTTGACATCTATAACTCCAGTTACTACAGATCTTCTACCAATGTGTCGCAACCATCGACAGAAGGGAGTTGTGGAGTAAATGCTTGGCCAGCTTATGCTGATTTTTGTGAGTCTGGAATTAATTATGCAGATTTACCTGAATACAAAGATCGTGTTGACAGATTTGAGATGGGGAATTTTGAATGTGTGGATGTTGTTCTGGAAAACCAAGATCAATTAAACACGAGCTGCAGCAAAAGGACTGTCCCAAAACGCCAAATTCAACTCAAAAGACAAGAGGGGAATGTTTTTCCATCAAGGGGGCTTGCTGAATGCCAGCCTACGTCCAGACCTTTTGAAAGACATGCTCAGGATATATTCATTCGTCAACACAGCACTCCTGCGGTTATCCAGGGTGAATCAAATAAATATGCAGAGGTGTTGGATGAAAATAATAAAAAACAGAAACTACTCAAATCAGTGTCTTTGGATGAAACATCTAGCAAAGCTAAAATTGCATCCTGTCTTATAAAAAATGTTTTATCTAAAAAAATGCAACATGAACATAAACTGCAGCTGGAACGTGGGGATGTTCAAGATGCAGAGCCATCGTCCCCGCAAAGTCCTTCCTCGGTGTGTGGCACAGAATTCAAATATTCTAACACTCCATCCCAAGGAAACCTGTATTACAGCTCTGGGGTGACATCACATGGCATCTTTTCTTCAGAACACTTACAGATGGATTGTCTCATGCAAAGCAAATTTGATTCAAGCAAAGCAAATAAGGTAAGCAAACTAATAAAGCACAACGGTTTAAATTCAAAAACACAAGAGAAGACAGTTTGCAAGTATGGTTTCCAAAGCTATGAAAAGAGTTTAACAAGAGATTCTGATGCAGCCATCATTACCAGTGCACAGGGTAACAAGTCTAGAATAGGAATACCATGGAGCAATAGGAAATTATATGGAGATAACAATCATGTTAACGATGTAGCAAAACTTAGTTATGTTGCTAAAGATTCTCTGGAAAGCGCACCAGCAGAGCCAGCTTCTGTATGGTCAGCATATGAATCTCCAAAGAATGATGAACATGAAGCAAAAACAGACGACACTCAGCACTTTATAAGAAATGAGTTTACATCAAAAACACCAGAGATAACTTTGAGACCCAGGAATAGGACTGAAAAGAAGAATCATACTTTTAGCATTGCAAGATTATCTCCCAATACTGAAGGCAAGAGCTCTGCAAAACAAAACTCAGAACCGCTGTTTAAAAGTAGAGCCACTACATGTATGGATCAACAACAATCTGAGAAACTGTCTCAGCTAGAGGTTAAAGACAGCAATTTAAAAAACAAACCAAAAGCGCCAATGCATAAGGTTAGAGATGTCAGAAATCTTGTCAAACATACCTACAATTTATCATTTAAGGCATCAGCTATTATTTCTCCGGAGCCTGCAGATCAAGAACAAACCCTGAAACCACCCACATATCCTCCACCACTGCTAGTAGAGTGCAGGGCAATATGCAGACAGGACAGCATGCTGGATCCCACATCTCCTCCACCAGAGTGCAAGGCAAAAAGCAGACAGGACAGCATGCTGGATCCCACATCTCCTCTGCCATTACTGATGGAATGCAAGGCAATAAGCAGACAGGACAGCATGCTGGATCCCACATCTCCTCCACCGGACTACAAGGCAATAAACAGACAGGACAGCATGCTGGATCCCACATCTCCTCTACCAGAGTGCAAGGCAGTAAGCATACAGGACAGCGTGCTGGATCCCACATCTCCTCCAACAGAGTGCAAGGCAGTAAGCAGACAGGACAGCATGCTGGATCCCACATCTCCTCCACCGGACTACAAGGCAATAAGCAGACAGGACAGCATGGTGGATCCCACATCTCCTCTGCCATTACTGATACAGTGCAAGTCAAAAAGCAGACAGGACAGCATGCTGGATCCCACATCTCCTCCACCAGAGTGCAAGGCAGTAAGCAGACAGGACAGCATGCTGGATCCCACATCTCCTCTACCAGAGTGCAAGACAATAAGCAGACAGGACAGCATGGTAGATAAAAGCCAACAGCTAATTGTTGAGAAACAGGTGTTTAAAAGCACCACTCAAAAGGTACTTCCTTGTCAAAACAGGGAATATGCTTCTGTTGCAGTACCAAAAACATGTGATTTTGAAGAAAGTGAATCTAACAGTATCACAAAGAAGGATTTAAAGGAGGAATCCATGATACCACCAAACCACAATCTTTCAGATACATCTGGAAACTCCCAAATCTACTGTGAGAGTGTGCCACCCATGGAGGTGTATTGTGCAGCAGATCAACTCGATAAAGGAAGCAAAACCTCACCGCCAAACAGGGAGGGGCACAAACCAAATCCACAATGTCTTCCATCAAAAAACAGCCATTCAGTTTCAATGATCATCAAAGAGAAAGGTTTTCAAGCCGATATAGGATTATTTGATAGTGAACCAATTCACTCCCCCCCAAAGCATGTCAACACACTTGAGGTACCATTACAAACCTGCACCTCCAAAGACAAAGTCAAGGAAGAGAACTCAGTGCAAACTAGCAATTCCCTGTCAATAAACATGAATCCAGCTTCAGCTACAGAGCTGAGTTCAGAGGCACCACAAGCAAGTGATATCATCGTTAAAGAGCTACAGCCTCAAGTTAAACACCATCAATCTACAAATGATAAATTGAAGTGGCAAATTCCAGGCTGTGTAGATCATAATATTACTTCAGATGACCCACCACAATATGAAGAGAAGCAACACTCCAGGCAGTTTGTTAGAACACAAGTATCACCAGGACAAACACCATCTGAAAATCCCAGTAGATCCTTTAAAAAGTGTTCTTCAGATGGATACATAAGCCCACCACCACAAACACTTCCACCACTTCCTCCCTCAGGAGGACCACCTGCTAAAGTACAGGATCTAAGTAAAGCTTTGCTGACTAAAAGCCAACCAACAAAGAGGACTCAACTGCAAGCCATGAACTCTGAACCTCTGAATTGTGTAACTATTCCTCCACAGGTTCAGCAGAAGAGCCCTTTGAACCCTTGCTCTTTTCAGCCGGGCTCTTTAGCAAATTCAAACTTTCAACCCCAGCAAAGCTTTGATGACAAACCATTTAAAAAAGAAACTTCTCCTGATAAACTGTGTGGGACCCCATCATATAGGCAGGTTGCTTCCACGAAGATGGTTCAGGAAGCCCAGCCACAGTTCATGTGTAGCCCTGTAGGGTTCCCTTCAACGTATGCAACAAAGAGAGAAACTGAACGTCTTTCGTTTGCTGAAAACAATTCCAGCATGCCTTGCTTCCAGTATCATCAGAGCCGAAGAAAAGTTCTGTATGATCCCGAGACTGGCAAATATTTTTACATTGAGGTTCCTGTTCAGCCTCAGCGTAAAATGCTTTATGATCCAGAAACTGGACAATACGTGGAGGTGCTGATACCTCAGCAATGTTTAGCACAAGGTAGTGTGTATCAGCCCCCCACCTCTCCTTATTCTTCTTTCATGAACCCAGGAATGTATGGATCTCCCTATATGCCTTACACAGGTCTGCCAATGCCTCCCCACGCAGCTTCACCTTGAGGCACCCTGATCTGCACAATCAGAACTTACCCCAGAATAACCTGCAGCTTAGCGTCACAGCTAACCAAGCACTGAAGCCAGCCTCGCAGAACACCCAGCCTGCTGAACCCAGCTGTCTGGAAAGCATGTATTATATTCCTATAGGAATGGCAGTGAGCCCCAACACAACACAACCAGCCTTTTATCAGAATTCTCCTTCGAGTTCACCGGGGAAAAGTGCCAGTGTTGCATTACCTATCCAACAACACCCAGCACATGTAGTTGGCTTTACTGAGGGATAAAAAGGCAACATCTACTCCAAACTGTGTTTGAACTGTCATTTATACACTCATAATCTCTTTGTATTGTGAGTTCACTGTTAGGAGAATGGTATGGATGCATATGAAAGAGAGAAAGACCTATTTTATTATGCCTATAGTTGAGATATTACCGAGACTCTCTTTTAGGAGTGGAACATGATCCTTGACTTTGGAGTTCTTTTCAAAGCTTGGTACAGTAAGTGGATTGTGAGTAAATGTAAACTTTCAATTCTCAAAAGTATACATCTGCTTATCCTTCGTATTTCAATTCAGCTATTTAAATAATGACATACAGAATGTAATTACCAAGCTTTCAAAATAACAACTGTTCCCCTGTAATTTGTCACACAAACATGCACCAAATGAGTACACTGTGGAATTACAATGAAATCCAGTTGAGTACACTTTGAAATTACAGTGAAATCCAGTTGTGTACACTGTGGAATTAGATCGTGAGCTGTTAGCAGTAAGTGGTTAATGTGTAATATCTGGTTGGGATGCACTACTATATAATGTACGTAGGGCTTGCATTTTTCTTTTTTTTTTTTTTGAGTTCGGGGGTGTTTTTTCATTTATTATAATTATTTGGCAAAATCAGTTATTTTCGGTTATTAAAAATAAACTATACTCAAACGCATCCATTTTCAGTTTCAATAATTAATAAATTGCATGTAAGTTTTACTAATACATATACAAACGTTAACTTACAGTGTTGAAGTGAAGATGTCCACATTTAGTATTCTGGCAATTTAGAATTGTGGATGCATTTTGAATCCGAGAATTGTGAGAAGTATTTCGTTTTATGCCCTACACCGCCTCCGTATCTATCACTGTAATGTTGGAGTCCGGATATGATTAAGAAATAACTCCTGTATCAATAACTGAGCTGGATGCAGACGGATTCCACTCTTCCAGTATGACTTCAGCTCACACAATAACTCCTATATCAATAGCTGAGCTGGGTGCAGACAGAGTCCACTCTTCCAGTATGACTTCAGCTCACACAATAACTCCTGTATCAATAACTGGACTGGATGCAGACAGAATCCACTCTTCCAGTTATATGACTGCAGCTCACACGTTCCAACCTCTCAACCCACTCACTGCCTGGTTTGTCAATAAAGCTTATTCAATAAAGACCCTTCAATAACTTTATACAAACAGAAGGCAAACACAAATACTGCAAAGCAAGCTAAAGTTTAACCAACTGACTTATTAGCCTTTTAACAGTAGTTTGCATTTATTATAATTATTCTTTTATTAATTGTAATACTGATGTTGTTTTTATTAATTTTGAAAATTTGACACACATTATTAATTTTGTAAATATAAATGTTAACCTAACTTTAAAATAATTACTGGTCCTGAATTTATTGGTTCTAAACAATAACAAACTGAGTTGTTGTTTTTATTTCAGGTATGAGTTGTTTTTTTTAGTCCCTAACATGTCTTTCTTGTTTTTGTTCACATGTTACTTTCCACTTTGTCTTCATTTGTATTCTAATTTCTGCATTTATAAAAATACATTCATTCAAAATACAAAGTCACTCGATCGAGTGTATTCTATTATGTAGGTCCACAAAGATTACAGACATGTTCTGTATATAGAAAGAGTAGTGAATGATTGACATTATTAAAAATATAATGCTGAAACCCAGGTGTATCGGTTTTAAAAAAACAAAACAGAATTTTCTAAATAGGTCTTTGGGAGTTTTTTTTTGTTTATTATCAGTTAAAACTGAAAAATTCAAGCCCTAATTCTACTCCGTAAAGGGTTAATACCAAGGCTTCAGGTTTTACTGTCAATCTTATTTGCACATTTGTTTTATGCTAGTGACTTTATTTTCACTTTGACTAGATGAAGCCAATGTTTCTACACTCACTGTGGATTAATAAAACAAATGCATACCTGCTAACGCTATGGCTTTAGGACCTGAGCCATTACAAGCCCTTTACAGGTTATTCAGCTGGGTCTATGGCATTAACAAGCCCTTTACAGCCCTACAGGTTATTCAGCTGGGTCTATGGTATTACAAGCCCTTTACAGCCCTACAGGTTTGTCAGCGGGGTCTATGGCATTACAAGCCCTTTACAGCCCTACAGGTTATTCAGCTGGGTCTATGGCATTACAAGCCCTTTACAGCCCTACAGGTCATTCAGCTGGGTCTATGACATTACAAGCCCTACAGCCCTATAGGTCATTCAGCTTGGTCTATGACATTACAAGCCCTTTACAGCCCTACAGGTTATTCAGCTGGGACTATGGAATTTCCAATACGCTCACTTCTAATGGACTTCTTGCCCAAGTTTACCTTTCCTCAGTATTTATTAACATCATGTAATCAAAGAAACTACAAAATGATATCACAAAAGTCTACTGGAAGTCATAATAGTAGTACAGTATTTCATGTTAGATTTTGAAATGTCAGATTTTTAAAAATGTTTTCAGTTTTTCGTTAAGTATATGGAAAACTACAAAGCGATATGATGTTAACGCAACATTATTCAGCAGATTTCATTCGACTTTATGAAGCACAATGAGCTAATTCTATAGGGTGATGCAAACTTTTGGCATAGTTGTATATATCATAACAAATACACACAATCAATGATTCATTATGATTTATAATACCAGGTATGTTACATAGGGTCCCTTAACCTTGGATTCAAATGGATTAACGATATGTGACAATTAACAGGAATATTGCAGGAATACTGGCACTGTAATTCAGTTAAGAAGGACTTGGTCATTCGGTTACCATGTGTAGTGTAGCCTCTAAATAAAGCAGAGGGACTGGAAAGTGAGTCATTCAAGTGATAGTAGCGCACAGAATAATTCCATGAATGTGTATGCTCTGCACATCCATTCAGTCTCTTATCCATCAGTTACTAAGCAGCTGCTTCCCCTCATCACGTGCAGTCAGTTCATCACGTGCAGCCAGTTCAGATGCTTTGACCCCGAACACACTGCTGAGGTGAAATGAGCTAGGAAGTGCAAGTGAACACATGTCCTGGAAGGGAAGACAAAACAACTAAAAACGTTCTTTTCCGTAGTGTCATGTTTTAAAATAAGAGACACAACAGGTAAGATTTCTGAAAGTATGCAACAACCACCATGAGTAATAAAGCTTGCAATGTCAAGTGCAGAAGTAGGACGTGGGAAAGAGATTCAAAGAGACAGGCAGGTTTATATTGTAATGGAATAAAGTTTTGAATTGTGAGAATCATTTTAGAGAAACTTTCTAAACAGATGTGTCAGTCTGTTCAAGGAGGATGGCCAGGGTGTTATACATTATGTACGAGACATCATATTATTGTGACCTGAAGGTCAGGTGAGAAGGTCATATTTATTCTATCCTGTCTGAGTACAAGTATATCTACATCAACTCTACCAGAGTATCTTTTGAAAGTTCAGTAAGGTGCTGAAATTATCAGTGCCACCATGGTAACCTTCTCCAAGCGGGACACATTGATTGTTGATTTAGTTGTAAAAGGATCAGTAGTTTCACACTCTGGGGTACGAGGAGACCTCATATTAGCATGCATGTACATGCTATTTCTGACTTATTATTTCATTATAATTTGAGATACAAAAACCACTCGCTCAAAGGTATATTTACACTCGCAGTGACACAAATAAAAAACGTATTCAGGTTATGTACAAAAGCATGGGGAAACTGAAAAATGAGTGTACACATTTTTATAAGGGGCCACAAGAGTCAGTTATACCAACTCTCACACACATTACAAGGCATAGTAATACCAATGGATCAGGTAAGTGAGTTGGTCTATGATGTTATAGTCGTACAGTCATGTGATCTTGTTTAGCCAATCACAGCACTTAATTTATCCAAGCCATTTTATAAGTAAGTAATAACCCATGACAGGGTGTGCGGTAAGACAATTCTTACCGTACGCCCTGGGTGTGCTGTGAGGCACGAGGCCTCAGGTGGAGTGTTGTGAGTGGGGTTGGGTGGAGTGCTGTGAGTGGTGTTGGGTGGAATGTTGTGAGTGGGGTTGGGTGGAGTGCTGTGAATGGGGTTGGGTGGAGTGCTGGGAGTGGGGTTGGGTGGAGTGCTGGGAGTGGGGTTGGGTGGAGTGCTGGGAGTGGGGTCGGGTGGAGTGTTGTGAGTGGGGTCGGGTGGAGTGCTGGGAGTGGGGTCGGGTAGAGTGTTGTGAGTGGGGTCGGGTGGAGTGCTGGGAGTGGTTTGGGTTGAGTGCTGGGAGTGGGGTTGGGTGGAGTGCTGGGAGTGGGGTTGGATGGAGTGTTTTATGACATGGACAGTATAATGTTTTGTAATTGAAATGGGATTTCAGTGTTATTATTATCATTTTTATTATTATTTATTGATTTATTTATTTAGCAGACACCTTTATCCAAGACGACTTACAGGTGTTACAGGGCAGTAAAGGGTTACAATGCAAGCTTCGTATTTAAATACAGTGCAGTTTACAGTAAGTGCAAATAATAATACAATATGAACTAGGATGCAACAAGTTAGGATTACAAGAGGTTATATCTGAACCTTCAATACAAAGTGACAGGATCCATTTGACTCCTGATAATATGAATTACTGATAATACAGTCCCTTGAAATTCTAATGAGAATTGACTGTGTTTTAAAGGCTATGCTTAGAAGTAAAAATTCCTTCCGGTTCTGTCATTTAGTTTCACTCCAAAGTAAATCAATCAGGGGGAGGCTGAAAACCACTGGTCAGCTGAAATCAGATCATGTGACTTAAAGCACGGAATATAATTAGATCACTTTTTATCTTGTATTGTACTTTTAAAAAAAAACAGAATATAAATATGACAACCAAGCAAAGCACCAAAGTATCTTCTACACAAAAAGAGGGGGACTAGTCATGTTGCTGAAGGAGACACTTCTTCACACAGAGAGTGGCGAGGGGATGGAATGGGTTACTGTCACAAAGACGGCCGGAGTGGGTTGGCGTCAGACCAGATGCAGGAAATAAAACAACAGAGAGGTGTGGTTTGGTGGAGCTGAGCGAATGCTTTCGCTCAGCATTTAATAAACAGAACAGAAAAATAAAAAGGTTGAACAAACAAACACAAGCACAAAACAGGACACGGCACTATACGCCAAAATAAAAAGACAAACAAAACAGACTGGACAGACAAACACGGTGAGCAGATACGTTTAACTATTATTATTATTATTATTATTATTATTATTATTATTATTATTATTATTATTATTATTATTATTATTATTATTATTATTATTACCTCCGTCTCCAATCCTGTTCTCCACTCACTGAATACCCAACCCCGAGTGAAAGAAAGGTGCATCTATATATACACTGTTGTGCTGGGATTCAATTACTAATTAATTATTCACTTGAATCCCAGCACGTGAATTAATTCTGTGCAACCCCGTGCTCACATATTACATTTAACCAGCACGTGAAGTCATTTGTGCCCTCCTCGTGCCTAAATATAAATCTACATTTTTAAATACACGTGAAACACAGACCCGTTTATATCCCATGTACCAATGACTATACACCAACATTAACACACGCAACATACAACACATAACACACAAAATACACACAGGGGCGGGCACTTCGTCACATATACCCCCCCCCCCCCCTGTGCAAAGCACACGTGGCCTCAATGGCCACCTCCCCCCTTAAAAATCCAGCAGTCCAGAACAAAGTCTCGGGCTGGGAAGGGAGGCTTCAGTGGGCCCATGGCTGGCCATGCTGTCAGCACCCCTGCCGGTAGTGGCACGGCTGACAGCCTGCTGGTCCACGCCTGCAGCGAAATTGCTGCGGGGGATGCTGGTCTCCTGACCTCTCCCCCTTTCTTCGTAGCCGGTAGCTCCCCTTGGTGGGGCTCCGACCACAGTACTTCCGGCAGCGCAAGTGCTGCAGTGGGAGCAGGTCTCCGGACCTCCCCCACGATCTCTGGCAGCGAAACTGCTTCAGTGGGAGCATGTCTCCGGACCTCCCCCACGATCTCCGGCAGCGAAACTGCTGCAGTGGGAGCAGGCCTCCTGACCTCGCCCACCTTCTTCGTGGCCGGCAGCTCCCCTTGGTGGGGTTCCGGCCATAGTACTTCCTGCTGCGATGCGGAGCAACTGGCAGCCCCAGGCAATGCGGAGCGGCTGGCAACCCCAGGCGATGCGCAGCGGCTGGCAACCCCAGGCGATGCGGAGTGACAGGCAGCCCCAGGCGATGCAGAGCGACAGGCAGCCCCAGGCGATGCGGAGCGACAGGCAGCCCCAGGCGATGCAGAGTGACAGGCAGCCCCAGGCGATGCCAGACAGGCATCCTTGGGCGAAGCGTGGCAAGCATCCTTGTGCGAAGCGTGGCAGGCATCCTTGGGCGAAGCGAGGCAGGCATCCTTGGGCGAAGTGAGGCAGGCATCCTTGGGCGAAGCGAGGCCGGCATCCTTGGGCGAAGTGAGGCAGGGAGTCAGGACAAGCTGGGGTGAGAGTGTTGGCCCTCTTCTCGGCTTCTGCGGCCGGGCAGTTCTTCCCCGTGCTTCCCTCAGCAGCCTATGCAAGGGCTGCTGAGGACCGCCAGCATCTAATCCTGATCCTTCTGGTGAAGGGAGAGGCAGCTCCTGCTCCTCTCCCCCTGATGGTGATGGAGGCAGAGGCAGCTCCCGCTCCTCTCCTCGTGATGGTGGGGAAAGTGATGCCAGCAGGCATTCATTCTCTGCTGGTGGGGGAAGTGATACCAGCAGGTATTCATCCTCTGCTAGTGCCGATGGGGACAGCAGGCATTTTCCCTCTGCTGGTGGAGGTGGAACCAGCAGGTATTCTCCCTCTGCTGGCAGCTTGGGTCCTAGGGCTGTGGAAGCCCCGACTTCCCTCTCTTCGGGCTGTGGACGCACCGACTCCTCCCTTTTGGGCTGTGGACACGCCGACTCCTCCCTTTTGGGCTGTGGACGCACCGACTCCTCCCTTTTGGGCTGTGGATGCACAGACTCCTCCCTTTTGGGCTGTGGATGCACCGACTCCCCCATCTTGGGCTGTGGACGCACCGACTCCCCCCTCTTGGGCTGTGGACGTTTGGGCTCCCCCATTCAGGCGTAGGACGTTCGGGCTCCTCCCACTCAGGCGTAGGACGTTCGGGCTCCTCCCACTCAGGCGTAAGACGTTCGGGCTCCTCCCGCTTGGGCTGTGGACGCTCAGGCTCCTCCCGCTTGGGCTGTGGACGCTCTGTTTCCTCCCGCTTGGGCTGTGGACGCTCTGGTTCCTCCCGCTTGGGCTGTGGACGCTCTGGCTCCTCCCGCTTGGGCTGTGGACGCTCTGGCTCCTCCCACTTGGGCTGTGGACGCTCAGGCTCCTCCCACTTGGGCTGTGGATGCTCTGGCTCCTCCCGCTTGGGCTGTGGACGCTCAGGCTCCTCCCACTTGGGCTGTGGAGGCAAAACCAGCAGGCACTCTTCCTCTGCTGGTGGAGACGGGGACAGCAGGCATTCTTCCTCTGCTGGTGGTGATGGGGACAGCAGGTACTCCACTGCTGGTGGACCTGCTACCTGGGCTGCTGTTGTGGTTACAGCTGCCTCTAGGTAGCTGAGGACCAACTCCAAACCTTCCTCCAAGGTGTTTGGGGTGTGTTCCCTCTCATACGCCTCCCATCTCTCCCTGTCCATCAGCCACAGGATCTGGATGGCTATGGGTATAGACTGGGCCTCCAGCCCAGCATTTTCCAGGACCCAGTCCCACAGTTTGATGGCGTCTTCTGCCATTTTTTAAATTTTTTTATTTATTTATTTATTTTTAAACACCAAATTGCGGTTCCTGCTCTGGCCTGAGTCCTGGAGGCGCTGTAGATCCCACACAGGACACCACATGTCACAAAGACGGCCGGAGTGGGTGGCGTCAGACCAGATGCAGGAAATAAAACAACAGAGAGGTGTGGTTTGGTGGAGCTGAGCGAATGCTTTCGCTCAGCATTTAATAAACAGAACAGAAAAATAAAAAGGTTGAACAAACAAACACAAGCACAAAACAGGACACGGCACTATACGCCAAAATAAAAAGACAAACAAAACGGACTAGACAGACAAAAACGGTGAGCAGATACGTTTAACTATTATTATTATTATTATTATTACCTCCGTCTCCAATCCTGTTCTCCACTCACTGAACACCCAACCCTGAGTGAAAGAAAGGTGCATCTATATATATACTGTTGTGCTGGGATTCAATTACTAATTAATTATTCACTTGAATCCCAGCACGTGAATTAATTCTGTGCAACCCCGTGCTCACATATTACATTTAACCAGCACGTGAAGTGATTTGTGCCCTCCTCGTGCCTAAATATAAATCTACATTTTTAAATACACGTGAAACACAGACCCGTTTATATCCCGTGTACCAATGACTATACACCAACATTAACACACGCAACATACAACACATAACACACAAAATACACACAGGGGCGGGCACTTCGTCACAGTTACCAAGTCATGTTGCTGAAGGAGACAGTTCTTCACACAAAGAGTTGTGAGGGTTAGGTTTAGGGTTAGGGTTAGGGTTAGTTGATGGAATGGACTGCCTAATCATGTTGTTGATGCTGAACCACTGGGATCCTTTAACACTCAACTTGACAACATCATGAGATAAATCAGCTGCAAGGAGCTGGACGAGCTCTGATTGGCCGAATGCTGTCCTCTTGTTCATAAATCTTTTTCTGTTCTCATGACAACGCTGCTAATGCTAATACAACACTGTAGAAGACAATGGCTTTTAAAAACTTGGTTAGCATTCCTTTAAGTTACCATGTAAAATTCTAGTTTTAGCATTCACTGTTACAGATTTTGCCTTGTTAAAAGTAAATTGGTGCTTTGACATATTTACACATTTTTCAATATTTCGTGAGAAGGTTACATTTTGACATACATTACTGTATATGATAGTTCAATGAAACAGGCAATGGGCAGTGTTCTAGTGCTGGAACTATGGCTTTGTGTGATGAAACTATACATGTTACACTTTTGTGCTGGCAACTCCCTCCTCCGTTGTGTTCCTCGATTCCACATTGTGATTCTGCCTGAATCCCCTGAAAGCTGGACAGATTGGAATGAATCTCAAGCACTGGGATCTCTTCACACAGCTCATCCCCACTGGGAAGTCATAGGTCTGCAGACTCACAGCCATGTCACTGTTAGCGTGGGCCCCCTCCTTCCACTCCAGCAGACCTCGCTCTTTCTTGGTACATGGGATTCACGAGGAGATCATTAATAACCTGCAGCAGTATGAGTAAGGAGCACAGCAGCTTCCTATGACATTCTTTGTTGGCAAATAATGACAGTGGGGAGGAACACTTGTTGCTGATCCAACTAAGAACGCCCTTGTGCATGTCTTGGTATCTTTCAATAGATAATCGTTCCATCTTCAGAGATATAGGAAAGATTTTATTGACCATGATTTCTCTCCACCAAATGTTGTTAATTACCTCTGTTTTGATGTCACTCCAGATGAAATGCATTGAAGCATCTTAAAGAGTTGTGTTTGTTCTTAATTGTAACCCGCAAAATGAGTTTCTGTAGTGGTGACTGCCAAGTCCTCAATACAGTGGAACCTGTCATATTCGATTTAATTGGCTCCAGATGTCCATGAAAATATGTGAAAATACTGCATCTCAGAGTGAGACGTTACACTGCATTGTAGTTGCGTTATTAACATTGGGGCATTATAAATGAACAATGTCAGGTACATCAGTGTGTCTAAAAGACCAAAGTACGGGACTGCATGTAAACTATTAGAAGAAAACCAGTGAACATTATTGCAAGACAAAGCACTCTAATACAGTATTTGTCTATTTACATGCCAAAGTAATTTGACAGGGTTTTTTTTTTTGCACTTTAAATGGGTGTTAACCCGAGACAGAAAAGGCATTTAAAAAAACCACAACAACAAAAGAGCACACACAAACACAACCTGGCTTTGTAGAGCACAAACACAACCTGGCTTTGTATCTGCACACAATCACAACTTGGCTTTGTATCTCGTTTCAGCTTGTTAACGGTACAGTCATTGTTTTAATCCCTTGCTTTCTTGTTTTCTTTTAGAATATGGTTAGACTGGGTAGTTTATTTTATGTGAAGTGACAGCATGTAAAAAGTAAAAGTGAAATCCCAGACGTCTTTTTTTTATATATATATCTGCAACTGAATCCATTGTGTCCTGCTAAAACTGAATATACTGTTTTAGATCCATCATAAAATGTGCATTGCTGTTTCCATCAGTACTGGTCAGCCGATAGCAGCCTGTTTAAATGACACATGCCATAGGTGTATCAGTTAATAGAGAGCTTCTTATCGTACAGGATTGGATGTGATAGGCTCTGTATTAATAGAGGGCTTCATATCGTACAGGGTCAGATATGACAGACTCTGTATTAATAGAGGACTTCATATCGTACAGGATTGGATGTGATAGGCTCTGTATTAATAGAGGGCTTCTTATCTCACAGGATCAGATATGATAGGCTCTGTATTAATAGAGAGCTTCTTATCGTACAGGATCAGATATGACAGGCTCTGTATTAATAGAGGGCTTCTTATCGTACAGGATCAGATATGACAGGCTCTGTATTAATAGAGGGGATTGTATCGTACAGGATCAGATATGACAGGCTCTGTATTAATAGAGGGCTTCTTATCGTACAGGATTGGATGTGATAGGCTCTGTATTAATAGAGGTCTTCTTATCCTACAGGATCAGATATGACAGGCTCTGTATTAATAGAGGGGATCGTATCTTACAGGATCAGATATGACAGGCTCTGTATTAATAGAGGGCTTTGTATCGTATAGGATTGGATATGATAGCTTCTACTGTACGTTATGTATGGTCAGTATGGTATCACTGTTGGTAATCACCTTTGCAGAAGACTGTTTGTGGGGTTACATGAAGAACACATGTCCCCATTGTTCTGCTTATTCATGGTTTATTTGTGGTGATCCCCCTTTTTTCACAGTAATTACATAGTGTTTTATATTATTGACAAATCTAACAAGTACATAAAAAACAAATTTCAAACCACTGTACCTGGTATGGTGTTGTCTAAGATAAAGGCAAGGCAGCCGCCGACAAACATTTCAGTCGTCATCAAGACAGTAAGTATTTGGTCAATTACCGGCACACCTGCATATAAGCAAAGATTTTTTAATTTACATTCATTGTTCTAAACAGATAAGAAATTAAATATAATGCACACACTATAACTAACACATTACTGGAAGCTAGTGTAGCATTAGCGTGATCCACACACTGTAACTAACACATTACTGGAAGCTAGTGTAGCATTAGTGTGATCCACACACTGTAACTAACACATCACTGGAAGCTAGTGTAGCATTAGTGTGATCCACACACTGTAACTAACACATTACTGGAAGCTAGTGTAGCATTAGTGTGATCCACACACTGTAACTAACACATTACTGGAAGCTAGTGTAGCATTAGTGTGATCCACACACTGTAACTAACATATCACTGGAAGCTAGTGTAGCATTAGTGTAATCCACACACTGTAACTAACACATTACTGGAAGCTAGTGTAGCATTAGTGTGATCCACACACTGTAACACATTACTGTGTGAGGGAAGCTAGTGTAGCATTAGTGTGATCCACACACTGTAACACATTACTGTGTGAGGGAAGCTAGTGTAGCATTAGTGTGATCCACACACTGTAACACATTACTGTGTTAGGGAAGCTAGCGTAGCCACCCTTATAAAGTAACTTTTGCACTGTAATTTTGCTTTTTTCCTATACTTTTCCCATGGTTATACTACACATTTACTATAGTTTACCATGTTTTTAATATGCTTTACCTCACCTATGCTTTCACTTACTTTCACTTTGCTTTATTAAACGTTGCTGTGCTTTTACTATAGTAAAGGTTTATAAGGGCAAAGCCACTGTCTCCCATACATTTTGATCAGATAATGTAATTGAATGTAGACTTGTTCGTACCTGTGTTAATGGACTTTGGGTGGGTATCCAAGTAATTTGGCAGAGTCAAGCCAAAGAACATTGAAAAGCCCAATACAAACAGATTCCGGGAGGAGTTCAAGTCCACAAACTGTAAGTTGGAGAGTCCAACTGCAGTTATCATTCCTGAATGATGATATAACATAAAACACAATGAGAATATGAAAGGAAAGGTAAAGTACAAGAGGTGTGTCTAGAGCTGACCACTAAGGGTGTGCAGCTGTGGTGTCTGCATCTCTGCATCAGGGTACATTAAACAGGTAAGAAAAAAAAACATCCTGACATTGTAAGGGTATTACAGCATGAGATTCTGACATTGTAAGGATATTACAGCATGAGATTCTGACTGTAGAGGGTATTACAGCATGAGATTCTGACTGTAGAGGGTATTACATTACAATGTCAGAATATCATGCTTTAATACCCTCTACGGTCAGAATATCATGCTTTAATACCCTCTACAGTCAGAATATCATGCTTTAATACCCTCTACAATGTCAGAATATCATGCTTTGATACCCTCTACAATGTCAGAATATCATGCTTTAATACCCTCTACAATGTCAGAATATCATGCTTTAATACCCTCTACAGTTAGAATATCATGCTTTAATACCCTCACAGTCAGAATATCATGCTTTAATACCCTCTACAGTCAGAATATCATGCTTTAATACCCTCTACAATGTCAGAATATCATGCTTTGATACCCTCTACAATGTCAGAATATCATGCTTTAATACCTTCTACAGTCAGAATATCATGCTTTAATACCTTCTACAGTCAGAATATCATGCTTTAATACCCTCTACAGTCAGAATATCATGCTTTAATACCCTCTACGGTCAGAATATCATGCTTTAATACCATCTACAATGCTAGACTATCATCTTTAAATTTGGAGTTGCTTTAATCAGAAAACATTGCAGCTTAAAGCCTTGCAGCTGCGTGTATTTTTCTGATCAGCTGAAACTCGGAGCAGCTGATTCAAATCCCGCGGCGTTCTGGGACACGGGGGAGGAGCGGAGCACGCAGCACAAACACAAACAAACAAAAGGCAGGCAGACTTCCCAGCGACAGCGTGTGGAAGCGACATCATGGGAGAAGTACAGTCGTGGACAAGTACAACGCAGTTAGAAGCAGTTTGAAAGCAGGTTGACAGCAGCAGAAACTACACAATAAATAAATAAATAAATAAATAAAAAAGAAAGGTCTTCAAGCCAGTAATCTGTGACAACTGCATGATGTGGGAAATCCGAGAAAACCCAACAGAGCTCAACCAAGTTTGTGTAAAGTGCTGCACGATCCAGGACTTGCTTCAGCGATTAAGCCTGCTAGAAAAGGAGCTGGAGGAAATGAGACAGCAACAGGAGCTTGAGGAGCTGACACACCCACAATTCATGGAAGTCTGCACCCCTAGCAGACTGAAAGCCAACAGGGAGATGGAAGAGAGTCGAAACAGCTGGGTTCAGTTAGGCAGAAGCAGGGAAAAAAAGAAACTTCGTCAAACACAACCACCAGAAATCCAGACAGCCAACACATTTGAGCCACTTCAACATTTAGATGACCAAAACCAACATCACGAGAATGAAAGAAACAACACCCAGGACCCTATAAACAGTGCTGACCAGGCAGCAAAAAGAAGGGAGGTCATGATTGTTGGGGACTCCATACTGAGAAACACAGCAAGTTCAGTTCGCAGTTTGGACCCCCTTACTACAACAGTGGCTGGCTGCATGGCTGAAATCGTGGTGCACACAGGAAGGCTTCACCTTTCTTGAACATTGGAGCACATTCTACAACAAGGACTATCTATACAGGT
This sequence comes from Acipenser ruthenus, assembly GCF_902713425.1. Classification (NCBI taxonomy): domain Eukaryota; kingdom Metazoa; phylum Chordata; class Actinopteri; order Acipenseriformes; family Acipenseridae; genus Acipenser; species Acipenser ruthenus. Next base: position 14,814,787 of record NC_081210.1, on the reverse strand, counting down.
GGGACGGACTGCACTTAAACAGAAAGGGAACCAATCTACTCGGAGAAAGGATCCTTCAGGCGGTACAGAAGCATTTAAACTAGAAAGGAAGGGGAGAGAAAACAAAAAAACAGAAGGGAGACCACATCAAAACAAGGGCAACAACTCAGGTAAGACCACTATTAAATGTATTTATCTTAATGCTAGAAGTCTCAGAAACAAAATGTTAGAACTTGAAGCTACTGCACTAACAAGTAACTACGATGTGATAGGTGTTACAGAAACTTGGTTGTCTGAGAGTGATGGAGACGAATATAATATTAGTGGGTACACACTGTATAGGAAAGACAGGCAGGACAGAAGAGGCGGAGGGGTAGCGCTATACATAAGAAATAGCCTTGAAGCCCCGGTGTTAAATCAGGACAAAGAAAACAATGCAGAATCAATATGGGTCAGAATAATGGACACAAATTCAAAGAGCATAGGAGCATGCTATAGACCGCCAAATTCAGACGCTGAGCAAAATAATCTGTTGTACAATGACATTCGAAATGCATGTAGAAAAGGAGAAGCCATACTAATGGGGGATTTCAACTTCCCCTCTATAAAATGGGAAAACCCAATGGGGGGCACGACGGATGAAATTGCAATGGTGGAAATGACAAATGACTGCTTCCTAACGCAATTTGTCAAGGCACCGACTAGAGGGGAGGCATGCCTTGACTTAGTCTTTTCAAATAATGAAGACAGAATAACTAAAACAGAGGTCAGAGAGCCATTGGCAAACTCAGACCACAACATGGTCTCATTTGAAATATTTTTTAAAACCCCAAAAGTAATGACTAAAGCTAAGGTTTACAATTTTAGAAAAGCAAACTACGAAGGTATGAAACAGAGACTAATAGAAGTAGATTGGAGTAAAATAGAGAAAACATCCACAGAAAAAGGGTGGCTGTTTTTTAAAAATGTAGTACTAGAGGCACAAAACAATTACATCCCAAAAGTAGACAAATCTAAATCTAAAACAAAATGGCCAAAATGGTTTAATAGATCAATTAAAAAAAATATTCAGTGAAAAAAGGCACTTTACAGAGCGTTTAAAAGGGACCAAAAACAAAGCACACAGAAAGAGTACTTGGAACTGCAAACACAAGTCAAAAAGGAAGTTAGAAAGGCCAAGAGAGAGATAGAAATCAATATTGCTAAGGGGGCTAAAACCAATTCCAAAATGCTTTTCCAATATTATAACAGCAAGAGAACATTCAAAGAGGAGGTTAAATGTCTAAGAGACACAAATGGCAAAATCATAGATGAAGAAAAAAATAGCAAATATATTAAATGATTACTTTTCACAGGTTTTTACAAAGGAGGACACGGACAACATGCCCCACATGTCGACCTGTTCCTATCCAATTTTAAATAACTTTAGCATAACAGAGGCAGAAGTGTTAAATGGACTAGGAGCTCTTAAAATAAACAAATCCCCTGGGCCGGATGAGATCCTCCCAATAGTACTCAAAGAAATGAAAGAAGTTATTTACAAACCGCTAACCAAGATCATGCAACAGTCTCTGACACAGGGGTTGTACCGACAGACTGGAAAATAGCAAATGTAATACCGATCCACAAAAAGGGAGACAAAACCGAACCAGGTAACTACAGACCAGTAAGCCTGACTTCTATTATATGTAAACTTATGAAAACTATAATAAGATCCAAAATGGAAAATTACCTATATGGTAACAATATCCTGGGAGACAGCCAGCATGGTTTTAGGAAAGGGAGATCATGTCTAACTAACCTACTTGACTTTTTTGAGGATGCAACATTGAAAATGAATAACTGCAAAGCATACGACATGGTCTATTTAGATTTCCAGAAAGCTTTTGACAAAGTCCCGCATAAAAGATTAATTCTCAAACTGAACGCAGTAGGGATTCAAGGAAATGCATGCACATGGATTAGGGAGTGGTTAACAGGTAGAAAACAGAAAGTACTGATTAGAGGAGAAACCTCGAAATGGAGTGAGGTAACCAGTGGTGTACCACAGGGATCAGTATTAGGTCCTCTGCTATTCCTAATCTACATTAATGATTTAGACTCTGATATAGTAAGCAAACTCGTTAAATTTGCAGACGACACAAAAATAGGAGGAGTGACAGACACTGTTGAAGCAGCAAAGGTCATTCAAAATGATCTAGACCGCATTCAAAATTGGGCAGACACATGGCAAATGAAATTTAATAGAGAAAAGTGTAAAGTATTGCATGCGGGCAATAAAAATGTGCATTATAAATATCATATGGGAGATAGTGAAATTGAAGAAGGGAACTATGAAAAAGACCTAGGAGTTTATGTTGACTCAGAAATGTCTTCATCTAGACAATGTGGGGAAGCTATAAAAAAGGCTAACAAGATGCTTGGATATATTGTGAGAAGTGTTGAATTTAAATCAAGGGAAGTCATTTTAAAACTCTACAATGCATTAGTAAGACCTCACCTAGAATATTGTGTTCAGTTCTGGTCACCTCGTTACAAAAAGGATATTGCTGCTCTAGAAAGAGTGCAAAGAAGAGCAACCAGAATTATCCCAGGTTTAAAAGGCATGTCGTATGCAGACAGGCTAAAAGAATTGAATCTATTCAGTCTTGAACAAAGAAGACTCAAACATTCAAAATCCTAAAAGGTATATACAATGTCAACCCGGGGGACTTCTTTGACTTGAAAAAAGAAAAAAGGACCAGGGGTCATAAATGGAGATTAGATAAAGGGGCATTCAGAACAGAAAATAGGAGGCATTTTTTTACACAGAGAATTGTGAGGGTCTGGAACCAACTCCCCAGTAATGTTGTTGAAGCTGACACCCTGGGATCCTTCAAGAAGCTGCTTGATGAGATTCTGGGATCAATAAGCTACCAACAACCAAACGAGCAAGATGGGCTGAATGGCCTCCTCTCGTTTGTAAACTTTCTTATGTTTTTATGTTCTTATGATCCCTGCTTCATACTGAATCACTCTCGGCTGCCATCCTGAAACATTAACAAGCATGATCACTGCTTTATACTGAACCACTCCCTGCTGCCCTCGGGCTACAGCAGGAGAGTGGCCCGATGGAAACCCCTGCTCACCCATGCAGATGCACAGTGCAGAAAGCATTGGGTCTGGCAGATACAGCTGGAGAGTGGCCCGATGGAAACCCCTGCTCATCCATGCAGATGCACAGTGCAGAAAGCATTGGGTCTGGCAGATACAGCAGGAGAGTGGCCTGATGGAACCCCCTGCTCACCCATGCAGATGCACAGTGCAGAAAGCATTGGGTCTGGCAGACTGTGACCTATGAAATTCAACTGTGACCTATGAAATTTAATTCATACAAAACAAGGTGTTCAATTAATTCAATGTCGTGATCATGACTGCTGGTATGGGTATGGTGAGAGTGGTGATCATGGACTATTTGGCCACTAGTCCCGTCTGTTAAGGAGAGAAGAAGAAGCCACACCCTCTGGAAGAGGAACTGATGTACGATGCCAGGTCAGCAGGATGCACTGTGACGAAGCCACGCCCTCTGGAAGAGGAACTGATGTAACAATGCCAGGTCAGCAGGATGGACTGTGATGAAGCCACGCCCTTCGCCCGAAAAGCCGAAAACTGAGTGGATCTGTCAACTCCCCTACGTACAGGAATAAAATAAAAAATAGACCCAAACCCCTCAAAGTTATAATATACTGTGTATATATAATATATATATGTATATGCCTAAGCTTCTTAATATTATAAGGGCCTTACTCACAAAGCATTAAATCAGGTTATTTGAAGTTATTTGAAGTCTTTTTGATTGAATAAGTACAGTTATTCCTTTTTAGATGGTAAAAGAAACCGACAACAGTTTCATGAATATTAAACATAATTAAAATAAATGAATAAATGAAAACAATATTTATGAATAGGCGCTGAGAATATGCTCTTGATGTAAAAGTTAAAAGATGATCTTACCGGAAACATTTTGAATATTTGTATTTTAACGATAGTGCATCCTTTCCCCCACCTATAGACAGGCACAGGACACTTTGCATTCCTCAGGTACTGAGCAAACAGCACGATCAAGAAAATGGATCTGAAAAATATACAAGTTTTAATGTCCACAAGCAATCTGTGCCAATGTTGCTAGTGCTGGGAAGAGGTAACATGAATCTGAAGGGCTCCGATGTGTCCTTGAAAGAGAAATACATTGTAAAACATGATCTCTGGTGCTACACCTACAGCAGGTTAGTCTCTGTTTACGGCCTTGCTTTCCTCTTTCATCGTTGATTCACCTGGTAAGTAGAAATGTTCCCACCCTTTCAATGGCCAGCTGCTTCCCCTAATGTCTAACATGCTTTACAGCCAGTAAGATGCTTGAACCAGAAGACTGTTGAGAGGAAATGAGCAAGAAAGTGCAAGAAGTGTGACAGACTTCCGGAAGGTAAGTCAAGCAAACTGAGAACTCTCTTTACACACTATACATGTGCTTCTTTCAAAACTACACATCTGAAACAAATATAGTGAATTGAATTCCATGACAAGTAATAACTGATGAAAGTGTCCTGTTAGCGGCAATGATTTTAACAGCAGAGAGCCTTACAGCAGCGACAGACCCCAGTGAGATCCAGCGCGGTCCCCCCGCTGCCTGGAAGACTGACAGGCCGATCAGGGAGATGGTAGGTGTGACTGTGAGAGGCCTGATGTAGCTGAGCAGCATGCCTGGCAGCCCCACCAGACCAATCAGCACTTCAATCACACTGGACACGATGATCACCCCTTGAATCTGCAATGAGGGAACACCGGTCAGCACTTCAATCACACTGGACACGATGATCACCCCTTGAATCATGTTGTTGTACCAATTGAAGTGCATTTCCTACCTTTTTAATGGACATATTTTTAGATGGTTAGAAGTAAGCTGGGTGACCCTGATGTTTTGTGTTTGCGCTACAAAAATGAAATGCAGTATTATGGCCTGTTTCTAATAATGGGAAGATAATAACATTCAATTGTAATGCAAGTGAAACAAGCTGCATGACAAGAACATTCTTCAGAATGTGTGCTATAAATGAGTGGAGACTGAGCTCACAGCTCAACACAGACACATCCCAAAGGAAGACAGGAAAGCCTCTTCTAAATGAAGCTCAGAGGTCCCATTTGTCATATGAAAGTTGTGAACAGGGTGGCAATGACATATTTCATAGCAGCATGTGAGGCTACACAGTGCATGGCATTGCACTGAGGTTTATATGTTGTTTAATTTGCTAAACCTACTGCTAGACCTACTGTAGCTGTCTGACAAGTGTAGCAGGGTCCATGAATGAAGTACATAATACACACGCTTGAACTGTCAGTTATCCCCCTCCATGCTTCAATACATGCCAGCAAACAGCAACATTAGAGTTTGTACAGTGAATGCAGACTAAGATTGGTCACTTGTGATTTAGAGCTGGAGCAATAGGATTTGAATGTGTACTTCTCGTATCCTTGGTTGCCATATGTGGGATGTGTTCAAGGGAAAAGTCCAGTTTCCATAAATTACATCTAAAAAAACAGAAACAGTGCAGTTAAACATTAAAAACAAATATTCAATGAAAAGAGTGCTAACCATGGCTTTAACATGTTCTACTGTTCTTACTGCCTGTTAGCACTTCACAGAATAAGTAAGAGTGATCCTTCAAACATCACTTATGCGTGGAGGGCTTTATAAATATGAAGGTTTACTATTGTACAATGCATGTGTAATATGGAATAGGCAGTGAATGGATATTTCAATACACTCTGTCCAAGTGTAATGTGTATTTATGCCCACTAGGTGGACTCAGAGAATAACATAGAAATTGTTATTCTCTGAGTCCACCTAGTGGGCATAAATTATTATTATTATTATTATTATTATTATTATTATTATTAAAAGCAGGCAACACACTTGCAAAAGTTTACTATTACAGTTAGTATGATTTTAGCATGATTTCTGAAACATGATTTCTGTAACCACAAACGATTAATTACATGACAGCAATAATCAAAGCTGACCAATGGAATGGAAGACAGTTGTGTACCAAAGACACTGCAAGAATGTGATCTGTATCATTGATAAGGACATATGATCTTTCATTGATAAGGGCATGTGATCTGTATCATTGATAAGGACATATGATCTTTCATTGATAAGGGCATGTGATCTGTATCATTGATAAGGACATATGATCTTTCATTGATAAGGGCATGTGATCTGTATCATTGATAAGGACATATGATCTTTCATTGATAAGGGCATGTGATCTGTATCATTGATAAGGACTGTTTAGTTTTTAAATCGTTGGTGATGGATTCAATCTCCTCTTCAGTTTTGAAATCAGTGGTGGATTCAATCTCCTCTTCAGTTTTGAAATCAGTGGTGGATTCAATCTCCTGATCGGTTTTGAAATCGGTGGTGATGGATTCAATCTCCTGTTTAGTTTTTAAATCGGTGGTGATGGATTCAATCTCCTCTTCGGTTTTGAAATCAGTGGTGATGGATTCAATCTCCTGTTCGGTTTTGAAATCAGTGGTGATGGATTCAATCTCCTCTTTGGTTTTGTAACAGAGAGAGCATTCCGCCACACGCTCCTCTGCAGACACACTCCTGGCTGGGCTTCACCAGCACTTGTGGACCCGGGCTCTTTTGAAATCAGTGTTGATGGATTCAATCTCCTCTTTGGTTTTGTAACAGGGACAGCGTTCCGCCACACGATCCTCTGGAGACACACTGCTGGCTGGGCTTCACCAGCACTTGTGGACCCAGGCTCTTTTGAAATGGAAGAATAATATTTTGTTTGTGTTAAAATTCCACGACATCGTCGCTGTGTGGGGGAAGGTTCCTGCATCTGAACCCCCCTTTAGTGGGACCAGCGCTTCACCATATACAGGCAACTTTTAGCTGCGTTTACCCACTGTATTCAATTTTTGTATTTTCTGTATATCTTTCTTGTTTACACTGTTGGTATACTCTCGCCCATGCCCAGCACCATTGCTGGTAGAGTCACATTGATTTACATGAGTCTCCTTATGCCCTGCACCATTGCTGGTACAGTCACATTGATTTACATGAGTCTCCCCAGGCCCTGCACCATTGCTGGTACAGTCACATTGATTTGCATGACTCTCCCCATGCCCTGCACCATTGCTGGTACAGTCACATTGATTTACATGGCTCTCCCCATGTTGTGCACCATTGCTGGTACAGTCACATTGATTTACATGAGTCTCCCCATGCCCTGCACCATTGCTGGTACAGTCACATTGATTTACATGAGTCTGCCCATGCCCATCACCATTGCTGGTACAGTCTCATTGATTTACAAGAGTCTCCCCCTGCCCAGCACCATTGCTGGTACAGTCACATTGATTTACATGAGTCTCCCCAGGCCCTGCACCATTGCTGGTACAGTCACATTGATTTGCATGACTCTCCCCATGCCCTGCACCATTGCTGGTACAGTCACATTGATTTGCATGACTTTCCCCAGGCCCTGCACCATTGCTGGTACAGTCACATTGATTTGCATGACTCTCCCCATGCCCTGCACCATTGCTGGTACAGTCACATTGATTTACATGGCTCTCCCCATGCTGTGCACCATTGCTGGTACAGTCACATTGATTTACATGAGTCTCCCCATGCCCTGCACCATTGCTGGTTTTAATTTTGCTTGTAGAGGTAGAATGTGTTACTCCTCTGGAATAAATAGAACAGCAAGTACATTTCTAAATGTTTCAAATCAAGTACAACTTTTTCTCAAGGCAGTCTTGACTGCCCCAAATATGTCTATCAAACTTAAGTGTCATGTCAGATAACTGGGCTTTATGCAAATAAACACAAAGCACAACAGCAATGAATCTGAGGGACATGCTTTCCGTAGCCTTGGCTATCACCTCGTTAAACATGTGGGGCGTTCCAATTCACCCTCAATGATGGTTTGTCACAACCTGAATCAGGGCACGCATATTCAAATGTGATCTCAGTTTTACTTCCCTTCGATCCCATAAAGTGATCGGTTCAAGTATTGAGTCAACAAAGCACTTTTCATTCCCAGGTTTATTCAGCAATCAGGTATGGAGTTGAGTTCCTTGGAGAAATAATGTGCATGCAATCAGAAAGTGAATAAGTGAATGGGTGGATACAGCCTCTCACTGTCAGCAGCGTATCATTCTGTTAAAGTATAAACATTTTCATTGTGTTTGAAGGGATGAGGAAGACCTCTTTCAGTGTGAACACAGGGGGCGCTGTTTCAAGGAAATATACACATGGGTAGAGAGGCATCACACAAAGAGGTCTATATTGATTCAGTAAATCAGTGGATTTTATATAGGGTGAAAGCAGACTTTTGATTACAGCATGCGGTTGATTAAATGAACCAGTGATTTTACCCAGCACCCTTCACTGTACCTTCATTGGGGCATTTCCACTTCTCTAGAGCAAGAATAGCACGAGCAGAAACAACAAAAACAAACGCACTGGTCTGAAACAAAGGAAGCCTGGGAAACAGTGGAATCACCTCAGAAACAGTATTGCATAAAGTTGCTAAAACATGTGTTTCTTTCAAAACTGCACATTTGAGACCTATGTATTGAATGCAATTGCGTGGCAGAGTTAGTTAAAGCAATGATGTATACACATACAGTTTCACAATATTTTATTTCTTACTCATTGCTTGTAGTTGAAATATACTGTATTTGAAGTCATAGGTAGGAACTATACAAAATTTCCTAATGATGCTAAAGGAAATAAATGAATACAAACATAGCTCCATACCTGACTCCAAATGTGGTCTGTATGAGTGTTGTTATCCCCACACAAGTGAAAATGGTCCCTACGAGCTTGCTTACAGTGTCCTGGTCCTTCCCAACGCAGAGCGATTCAGCCAGCAGGAATGGGACTGCAATAGTGCCGCTGAAACATGTCAGGTAATGCTGACAGAAATACGACCGTGTTAGAAATGTACAACTACTGCCTCTGGTGCCAGCAGGAGCTGGGAATGTGAACACACACTTACTGCTTTCCCTCCTGGATACCCAGCTGCTATCCAAGACTCAGAACAGGATTCCAGCAATCTGATTCAATGACAGATCACTTCAGAGCTTTTCAGTGAAGGGATATACGATTGCCTGTTACATTTCCAGCTCTTCAGACAGCTTCTCAGACATGTTTTGGTGTTTGGTGTAAACGCTTGTTCAAACTTGTTCATGAACTCCAGTCTATTTTTCTCTAACCCACGGTAGTGAAGAGACCAATGCAGTGCTTCCTATGGGACCCCAGCCAAGATCGACAAGCTGCAGGACTATATGTACTGGGAGTCAACCATAACTATTGGGATCCAAAGATATGAAGTGATCAAACCAAGGTCTGAGTGTGGTGAGAGGGTACCAAGAGTATCAGGCTATAGAAACAGAGATAACTGATCTGTTTATACAATTCATAGCTTTACCTGAAAACCGAGCAGAATACAAAGATTTATCTGACCCAATACGTGTTGAAGATGATTCTCAGGCCATAGCAACAGAGATAACTGATCTGTTTATACAATTCATAGCTTTACCTGAAAACCCAGCAGAATACAAAGGTACCATGGAGGGACTTCTTCAATCTTGTACATCATGTCTGATCCAGAGTTTTCTTGTGGCTGCTGCAGCTTTCCATTGACAATCGGCAGTTCATCCTAAAAGAAAACATGCCAGACATAATAGCAGGTTGTAACAGAGCAGTAAGCATGGCCAAGTAAAACAATGAAGGGAAAGTTACAATCACACTTGCTGTAACAGTGCATGCCATGTGTAAGCATATCTACAGTGTTGCTGAACAGGCTGTAGGGTTTAACACAATGCATTACTTTCCCCAGCTTTCTGCTTTATTGTACATATTCCTGCAATATCTTTTCAACATAATGGTGATTGTTTTGATATTTGTATTAACATATCCCTGGTCATAAATCTGGTAAAAGCTGGCACACTCACAGGTGCTCAAAATAATAATGAAAACAAAAGGTGAAATTAAAAGGGAAAATAAAACATAGTAATAAAACTACAAAATAAAGGTGCTGCTTACGCAGTGCCCCCACTGCCGCTAAGCTGGTCAGCTCGGGATCTCCGTCCTACGCTGTTATGCACTATACACTGGGGTGGCCAAGGTTTCCCTATCACTACACATGTCCCCTCAGGTACGTAACAAGAGATTTTAATAAATGGTTTATTTATTGCTGGCTGTCTTCCTCAGCCGTGCTTGCCTGTTGGTCGCTCGCTCCAACCACTGGTGTTCTTGCCTGGTCTATGTTTACACTGGCCTTCTCAGCCAGCGTCTCTGTGTATTCCCAATCACACCCACCCGAATGCATAACCAAGCGCAGTACTTATGGGCCAAGCAATCCCCCAAGGCCCGCCTCTCAGCCACTCAGAGAGAGGGAAAGCCAACACACCCTCTTCCCCACCTCTCTGTGTCACTGCTGCTGCCCCCTTCCTGCAACACCGCGCATGCGCCAGAGAGTCAGAGAACGATATGTCATCGTGTGCATGGATTTGAAAACGGGTACTGTTCTGTGGCCGGCTGAATGTCATTACATGTTAATAGATTACAGCAGTAACTTCATAGATGTTTCAAAGAGGTGTTTGAAAGAGAACAAAACAATGTTAATGGTGACAGTGTAATATCTATAGGCTCTAGTTAGAATGCTCCCTGACAAATTCCACTAATAAGGCACTGCAACCCACTTTCACATATGGTACGACAGCAACTCCGCAAACAAGCTGTGTGTCTCCTCACATGATTGATCAGCTGATTCCAGAAATCATTCTATTCCTGGTAGTGAAAAGATGAATTGTGTCTTTTATGTTGAGCTGTGAGGTAACAGACTTCTTAGGATCTCCCAGCCAAACAGAGCACATGCTTCATTACCTGCTGTATTCCACAAGACCTCTGTTGTAAAGTGCTACAAAATCACTATGTCAGTCTGAAAATGACAAGAGCATTCTTCCCTGCAATATTACATTCTGACCAGTAGAGGTCTCGGGTTCTCACCGACTCAGAGCAGTGGTGTGGGATTGAATAATTAATGACGTGATGGTAATTAGTTAACCAACTACAAACACCTGGATAAAAAGGCTATGAATGATAGCCTTGTGTGGGTTGTGTAGGATAGCTTAGGAAGCAAGAAAAAGAAAATAAAACAAAACATAAAGAGGAGAACAGATAAAAAAATAAATAAGATGGAGGCTGGGTCACAGGTGTGGAGGAAGACCTGACCAAAGGTGGGATACAGGTGTGAAGGAAGGCCTGACCGAAGGTGGGTCATGGGGTGTGAAGGAAGGCCTGACCGAAGGTGGGTCATGAGATGTGAAGGAAGGCCTGACCAAAGGTGGGACACGGGTGTGAAGGGAGGCCTGACCGAAGGTGGGACACAGGTGTGGAGGAAGGCCTGACCGAAGGTGGGTAATGGGGTGTGAAGGAAAGTCTGACCGAAGGTGGGTCACGGGATGTGAAGGAAGGCCTGACCGAAGGTGGGACACGGGTGTGAAGGAAGGCCTGACCGAAGGTGGGACACGGGTGTGAAGGAAGGCCTGACCGAAGGTGGGACACGGGTGTGGAGGAAGACCTGAGCGAAGGTGGGTCACGGGGTGTGAAGGAAGGCCTGACCAAAGGTGGGTCACGGGGTATGAAGGAAAACCTGACTGAAGGTGGGTCACGGGTTGTGAAGGAAAACCTGACTGAAGGTGGGTCACGGGTGTGGAGGAAGGCCTGACCAAATGTGTGGGTGTAGGGGTGACAAGCACTACTCTCTAATGCAGGGAAACACATTTGTTTGGTTAGGAGTTTTTTGTGTCAAAGGAACAAGTATAGATAGTACTCCGAACAGAGTTAGGTAATTTCTTGTTTGCTTGTTTTGCTTTCCTTGAATTTGTGAAAAATAACCTTGCCCTGTGGAACTAATTAAAAACACCTGCGGGTTTGAACTTCAACTGCACAACTCCAGTAATTTATTATACCAGCCCGGGCCCCTCACCACAACCTCACACAGAAACACAATTGAGTTGGTTCTTTATTCTCAATATCGGTATGTTTGACGTCACCTACTTTAAAGAATCATCTTGTTTCCTAACAGCTTGAAGCCGTGCCTCCTGCCTGCTGTCCCAGTTTAAATGAGTTCCCTGGTCTGGCTTTGAATTTGTCGATCCCTTTTAAAAATTAAAAGCATTGATCAAGTCTCCCTTAAGCCTTCTATTTTTGAAGGCTAAATAGTTATTTCAACCTAACCTAATGCTTCATACCATTTAGCCTTGAGATGAGTATAGAATATCAGAGTATTAAATAAGCATAGTAGGGAAGTGCCACTGTTTGGAACAGGGAACAGCGTGTCTGGGATTGTACTTGAGTATTCTCACTGTTTAGAACAGGGAACAGCGTGTCTGGGATTGTACTTGAGTATTCTCACTGTTTAGAACAGGGAACAGCGTGTCTGGGATTGTACTTGAGTATTCTCACTGTTTGGAACAGGGAACAGCGTGTCTGGGATTGTACTTGAGTATTCTCACTGTCTGGAACAGGGAACAGCGTGTCTGGGATTGTACTTGAGTATTCTCACTGTTTGGAACAGGGAACAGCGTGTCTGGGATTGTACTTGAGTATTCTCACTGTCTGGAACAGGGAACAGCGTGTCTGGGATTGTACTTGAGTATTCTCACTGTTTGGAACAGGGAACAGCGTGTCTGGGATTGTACTTGAGTATTCTCACTGTTTGGAACAGGGAACAGCGTGTCTGGGATTTTACTTGAGTAGGTCTCAGAAGCGCTTCTGCTCGGGCTGACCCTTAACAAGCCACATACTGTCTTTGATTACAATGCTGATATGTCATTGCATCGCTGTCTTTGATTACAATGCTGCAATGTCATTGCATCGCTGTCTTTGATTACAATGCTGATATGCCATTGCATCGCTGTCTTTGATTACAATGCTGATATGCCATTGCATCGCTGTCTTTGATTACAATGCTGATATGTCATCGCATCGCTGTCTTTGCATCGGTTAACAAACCCATATTTTCATACCTTTTTCTCCCCCGTATAGCTGATCGCATCGTTCCTGTGGATATTTGATATTTGATCATCAAGGTCATCAATTTGAATCCCATCCTAAAAAAAAAGTAAAAAGAAGATATATCTTTTTTGTATTCCATTAATTTGAAGTTAGTGTTGCTATTGCTTAATCTCTGGTATGTTTGAAGTGAGTGTTGCTATTGTTTGAACTCTGGTATGTTTGAAGTGAGTGTTGCTATTGCTTGATCTCTGGTATGTTTGAAGTGAGTGTTGCTATTGCTTGATCTCTGGTATGTTTGAAGTGAGTGTTGCTATTGTTTGATCTCTGGTATGTTTGAAGTGAGTGTTGCTGATGCTCGAGGTGAAGTGAAGCAGTCACACTGCTGGGAAGTTCCTAAAAAGGTGCAGAGTTCAAGCTCCTAAAAAGTTGCACTTCAAGTTACTTATAAAATGTTATAGCTAACTTGAAATGTGCAACTGTTAATTTGCAACTGTACTAAACTGTGTGGTGATGTTTTAATGTGGACTAATACACAGCTTTGGATGTTTAATTAGTACATTGTGTAGTACAGTGCCTTGCGAAAGTATTCGTCCCCCTTGAACTTTGCGACCTTTTGCCACATTTCAGGCTTCAAACATAAAGATATGAAACTGTAATTTTTTTGTGAAGAATCAACAACAAGTGGGACACAATCATGAAGTGGAACGAAATTTATTGGATATTTCAAACTTTTTTAACAAATAAAAAACTGAAAAATTGGGCGTGCAAAATTATTCAGCCCCCTTAAGTTAATACTTTGTAGCGCCACCTTTTGCTGCGATTACAGCTGTAAGTCGCTTGGGGTATGTCTCTATCAGTTTTGCACATCGAGAGACTGAAATTTTTGCCCATTCCTCCTTGCAAAACAGCTCGAGCTCAGTGAGGTTGGATGGAGAGCATTTGTGAACAGCAGTTTTCAGTTCTTTCCACAGATTCTCGATTGGATTCAGGTCTGGACTTTGACTTGGCCATTCTAACACCTGGATATGTTTATTTGTGAACCATTCCATTGTACATTTTGCTTTATGTTTTGGATCATTGTCTTGTTGGAAAACAAATCTCCGTCCCAGTCTCAGGTCTTTTGCAGACTCCATCAGGTTTTCTTCCAGAATGGTCCTGTATTTGGCTCCATCCATCTTCCCATCAATTTTAACCATCTTCCCTGTCCCTGCTGAAGAAAAGCAGGCCCAAACCATGATGCTGCCACCACCATGTTTGACAGTGGGGATGGTGTGTTCAGGGTGATGAGCTGTGTTGCTTTTACGCCAAACATAACGTTTTGCATTGTTGCCAAAAAGTTCGATTTTGGTTTCATCTGACCAGAGCACCTTCTTCCACATGTTTGGTGTGTCTCCCAGGTGGCTTGTGGCAAACTGTAAACGACACTTTTTATGGATATCTTTAAGAAATGGCTTTCTTCTTGCCACTCTTCCATAAAGGCCAGATTTGTGCAGTATACGACTGATTGTTGTCCTATGGACAGAGTCTCCCACCTCAGCTGTAGATCTCTGCAGTTCATCCAGAGTGATCATGGGCCTCTTGGCTGCATCTCTGATCAGTCTTCTCCTTGTATGAGCTGAAAGTTTAGAGGGACGGCCAGGTCTTGGTAGATTTGCAGTGGTCTGATACTCCTTCCATTTCAATATTATCGCTTGCACAGTGCTCCTTGGGATGTTTAAAGCTTGGGAAATCTTTTTGTATCCAAATCCGGCTTTAAACTTCTCCACAACAGTATCCCGGACCTGCCTGGTGCGTTCCTTGTTCTTCATGATGCTCTCTGCGCTTTAAACGGACCTCTGAGACTATCACAGTGCAGGTGCATTTATACGGAGACTTGATTACACACAGGTGGATTCTATTTATCATCATTAGTCATTTAGGTCAACATTGGATCATTCAGAGATCCTCACTGAACTTCTGGAGAGAGTTTGCTGCACTGAAAGTAAAGGGGCTGAATAATTTTGCACGCCCAATTTTTCAGTTTTTTATTTGTTAAAAAAGTTTGAAATATCCAATAAATTTCGTTCCACTTCATGATTGTGTCCCACTTGTTGTTGATTCTTCACAAAAAATTACAGTTTCATATCTTTATGTTTGAAGCCTGAAATGTGGCAAAAGGTCGCAAAGTTCAAGGGGGCCGAATACTTTCGCAAGGCACTGTATATGTACTGTATACTAGACCATACTAAACGAAATGGATTATATTAATGAACTGCTTGCTTTGTAACTAATTCAGGAATGAGTTCCCAGCAGTAAGAGTGAAGAAATGTACCACTTCTGTGTTTGTCTTTATAATTGCTAACAAGAGATACGCTTATTTAGACATTAATGGTTCAGACTTATTGTGAAAACAAACTTTCATTTTCTGAAGCTTACAGTATTTAACATCAGTTTAGACAGAGATACAGTATATTAACTGTTTAAAAACATGAATGCAGGGTCACAAACACAACATCTATGCAGTCAATGATATAGCAACAGTATGCCCATGATGTATGCCCATAGATCTTTACCATGCCTGTAAATTCAATGTAAGATGATGACCACACCATATACAGTGCCTATAGAAAGTCTACATTTTCACCTTTTGTTGCCTTATAGCCTGGAATTAAAATGCATTAAAATAGTTTTTTTTTCATTTATCTACACATCCTACCCCACAACTTCCAAGTGAAAAAAATATTCTAGAAATTTGTAGAAAATGAATTAAAAATAAAAACTGAAACTGCTTGGTTGGATAAGTATTGAATCTGTTCAGTTTTGAACAAAGGAGACTACACAGTGATCTGATTCAAGCACTCGAAATTCTAAAAGGTATTGACAATGTCAAACCAGGGGACTTTTTCGACCTGAAAAAAGAAACAAGGACCAGGGGTCACAAATGGAGATTAGATAAAGGGGCATTCAGAACAGGATGCTAAGAAATAAGAAAATAGGAGGCACTTTTTTACACAGAGAATTGTGAGGGTCTGGAACCAACTCCCCAGTAATTTGTTGAAGCTGACACTCTGGGATCCTTCAGGAAGCTGCTTGATGAGATTCTGGGATCAATAAGCTACTAACAACCAAACGAGCAAGATGGGCCGAATGGCCTCTTCTCGTTTGTAAACGTTCTTATGTTCTTATGTTCTTAGGTGTCCACCCCCCTTGTAATAGCAATCCTAAATTAGCTCATGCGTAACCAATCGCCTTCAAAATCACACATGAAGTTAAGTGGCCTCCACCTGTGTTAAATTGTAGTGATTCACATGATTTCAGGATAAATTCAGCAGTTCCTGTAGGTTCCCTCTACTGGGTAGTGCATTTCAAAGCAAAGACTCAACCATGAGCACCAAGGTTTTCAAAAGAACTCCAGGACAAAGTTGTTGAAAGGCACAGATCAGGGGATGGGTATAAAAAAATATCAAAGGCCTTGAATATCCCTTGGAGCACGGTCAAGGTGATTACTAAGAAGTGGAAGGTGTATGGCACCACCAAGACCCTGCTTAGACCAGGTCGTCCCTCGAAATTGGATGACCGAGCAAGGAGACTGATCAGAGAGGCTACCAAGAGGCCAAGAGCTACAGTCTTTTATGGCCAAGACTGGTCAAAGTGTGCATGTGACAACAATATCCCAAGCACTCAACAAATCTGGCCTGTATGGTAGGGTGGCAAGAAGGAAGCCATTACTCAAGAAAGCCCACCTTGAATCCCATTTGAAGTATGCAAAAAAAACACTCAGGAGATTCTGTAGCCATGTGGCAAAAAGTTTTGTGGTCTGACGAAACTTAAATGGAACTTTTTGGCCTAAATGCAAAGCGTTATGTTTGGCTCAAACCCAACACAGCGCATCACCCAAAGAACACCATCCTTACTGTGAAGCATGGTGGTGGCAGCATCGTGTTATGGGGATGTTTCTCATCGGCAGGGGCTGGGGCACTTGTCAGGATAGAAGGGAAAATGCATGGAGCAAAGTACAGAGAAGTCCTTGAGGAAAACCTGCTGCTCTCTGCAAGAAAGCTGAAACTGGGACGGAAGTTCACCTTTCAGCATGACAACAACCCAAAGCACACAGCCAAAGCTCCATGGAGTGGCTAAGGAACAAAAAGGTAAATGTCCTTGAGTGGCCCAGTCAGAGCCCCGACCTAAATCCAATAGAAAATTTGTGGCATGACTTGAAGATTGCTGTCCATCAACGCTCCTCTAGGAACTTGACAGAGCTTGAACAGTTTTGTAAAGAAGAATGGTCAAATATTGCCAAATCTAGGTGTACAAACTTGGTAGGGACCTATCCCAACAGACTCACAGCTGTAATTGCTGCCAAAGGTGCTCCCACCAAGTATTAACTCAGGGGGGTGGAGACTTATCCAATTATGATCTTTCTTTTTTGTATTTTTAATATTTAATTTTTTTCTCAATAAAAACTTTTTTCCCCTTAACAGTGTGGAGTACGGTGTGTGGAAAGTGGAAAAAATCCTAATTTAAATGCATGAAACTGAGGCACTGACACAAAAAATGTGAAAAAGTTCAAGGGGGTGTAGACTTTCTATAGGCACTGTATCAGCTGTAGATCCAGAATACTATAGAATAAGAATGTGCATCCATGGTGTTTAAGATCTCTAGGTCTTGATAAGCAAATGTGTTACTTCATGATAAATATACTTAAGTAACTGTATATATAGTATGTGGAATAACTTGTTGTGTTCTCAAGAAATGCACATATAAGTGTGACAGATAAATGGATGACCAGACAGAGAGACACCTCCCTATATCCCTACCATCTGATCCTCCCAATAACTTTTGCTTAGTCATGCTAATACCAAGTTTCATCACAATTTAATAAACATTTTTCCAGACAGCAAACGTGTGACATACAGATTGACACATACAGTGCCTTGCGAAAGTATTCGGCCCCCTTGAACTTTGCGACCTTTTGCCACATTTCAGGCTTCAAACATAAAGATATGAAACTGTAATTTTTTGTGAAGAATCAACAACAAGTGGGACACAATCATGAAGTGGAACGAAATTTATTGGATATTTCAAACTTTTAAAAAAAATAAAAAACTGAAAAATTGGCCGTGCAAAATTATTCAGCCCCCTTAAGTTAATACTTTGTAGCGCCACCTTTTGCTGCGATTACAGCTGTAAGTCGCTTGGGGTATGTCTCTATCAGTTTTGCACATCGAGAGACTGAAATTTTTGCCCATTCCTCCTTGCAAAACAGCTCGAGCTCAGTGAGGTTGGATGGAGAGCATTTGTGAACAGCAGTTTTCAGTTCTTTCCACAGATTCTCGATTGGATTCAGGTCTGGACTTTGACTTGGCCATTCTAACACCTGGATATGTTTATTTGTGAACCATTCCATTGTACATTTTGCTTTATGTTTTGGATCATTGTCTTGTTGGAAGACAAATCTCCGTCCCAGTCTCAGGTCTTTTGCAGACTCCATCAGGTTTTCTTCCAGAATGGTCCTGTATTTGGCTCCATCCATCTTCCCATCAATTTTAACCATCTTCCCTGTCCCTGCTGAAGAAAAGCAGGCCCAAACCATGATGCTGCCACCACCATGTTTGACAGTGGGGATGGTGTGTTCAGGGTGATGAGCTGTGTTGCTTTTACGCCAAACATAACGTTTTGCATTGTTGCCAAAAAGTTCGATTTTGGTTTCATCTGACCAGAGCACCTTCTTCCACATGTTTGGTGTGTCTCCCAGGTGGCTTGTGGCAAACAATAAACGACACTTTTTATGGATATCTTTAAGAAATGGCTTTCTTCTTGCCACTCTTCCATAAAGGCCAGACTTGTGCAGTATACGACTGATTGTTGTCCTATGGACAGAGTCTCCCACCTCAGCTGTAGATCTCTGCAGTTCATCCAGAGTGATCATGGGCCTCTTGGCTGCATCTCTGATCAGTCTTCTCCTTGTATGAGCTGAAAGTTTAGAGGGACGGCCAGGTCTTGGTAGATTTGCAGTGGTCTGATACTCCTTCCATTTCAATATTATCGCTTGCACAGTGCTCCTTGGGATGTTTAAAGCTTGGGAAATCTTTTTGTATCCAAATCCGGCTTTAAACTTCTCCACAACAGTATCTCGGACCTGCCTGGTGCGTTCCTTGTTCTTCATGATGCTCTCTGCGCTTTAAACGGACCTCTGAGACTATCACAGTGCAGGTGCATTTATACGGAGACTTGATTACACACAGGTGGATTCTATTTATCATCATTAGTCATTTAGGTCAACATTGGATCATTCAGAGATCCTCACTGAACTTCTGGAGAGAGTTTGCTGCACTGAAAGTAAAGGGGCTGAATAATTTTGCACGCCCAATTTTTCAGTTTTTTATTTGTTAAAAAAGTTTGAAATATCCAATAAATTTCGTTCCATTTCATGATTGTGTCCCACTTGTTGTTGATTCTTCACAAAAAATTACAGTTTCATATCTTTATGTTTGAAGCCTGAAATGTGGCAAAAGGTCGCAAAGTTCAAGGGGGCCGAATACTTTCGCAAGGCACTGTATGTAGACAGACACCCCGTATATCCCCACAATCTAATCCTTTCAATAACTAAATCATGTTGTTAGCAAGTTTCATCCTAATTGGTTAAGCACAACATACATGCACATGTATAACCACCCCAACTGCATTCCCTGCAATAACATTTACTTACAAGCTACTGCCAAACATCAGCATATTGATAAAGAAAGTACAGATAATCTCAACGTTAAAAGGCTAAACCCTGAGAGCTGGCAAATGAGCCTTCAATGTGATAATAAGCTACTTTAACTGCTTTATATTTTCTGTGATACTCTTTTCACTTAGGGTTCAGTTCAGACCTACCATAAACAAAGACTGTTCAGAATGCTGGCATGGCATAGTAACATGAATTACCTTCGACTCTGTGTCTCCAAACGTGTTGACCATTTATGAAAGAAGATTCTGCAATACGGCTTGTATCTGAACCTGCCTCTGACTGCAGTTGCATTGAGGAAAAAAATAAGAAAGTTAATAATTTTAAGAGTTTGGAAGGACTTTACCCACACTACTAATGGTAAATACTAACCTAAATGATATTTTCCCTGGTTAAGGAACTGCTTAGCCACAGTTCTTTGTGAAATTGGTGCTGATAAACATGTGTTAATCATTGGTGTCTCTACAAGGATGTCTTTAAATTGCAGTGTAAGAAATAGGGCACATTAGCAAACTAAAAAAAAAAAAGGATTTACCAACATACTTAAAATGGACACTAATTAAAACCATTTTAGGTTATGAAATTAAAACACTGACACTTAAAACATATTTAAATAAAACTATACTCTGGAATCAATTCAACCTTGGGATGTTCTTGAAGTAGTGACACACTTCAATCAAGACAAACTTCATTTTATAGTGTTTTTATACAACCAGTACCTGGAACACTGTCATTTTGCACGTTCATTTTTATGTTGTGTCAATGCTTTTCCCATGGGTATACATATTTACTATGGTTTGCTCTGTTTTTTTTAACATGCTTTACCATACCTTTCTGGGATTCACAATGCTTACCTATACTTTACTATGCTTTCACTTTACTATGCTTTCACGATGGGGGATTTCATCCCTTTAAGGACCAAGTGTGTTTCAGTGGGACGCTCCTCCACCAGGGTTTTTTAGGCTGTATTTGACTGTCTTGTTTAAAATGTCACTAAACATCTATTTTTTACAGTGGCATCTTGGAATGGGTGTCATTTTTTCAGAACACTCTGGGGAACATTATAAAGTAATGCTTTACTTCAAAAACTGCTCTCTTTTTCTTCAGCACTATATTTAGTATTTGTAGCAATATGTGCGGAACCTATTGTTGTGTGTTACTGTGTTCCTGGGGGGGCGCTTTAGGCGCGGGTCTGCTCCAACAGGTCATTGAGCACGAGCAGAGTAGAAAGAAAGGCACCAAATGAGTCCTGAGTAATAAAAGCTAAGTTGTTTGTTTCACATCTGGATTTGTGTCGACTTCTTACGCCGGGGAACACACCAAGCTTTAAACATGGTGGCAGCGGTATGCTTTTAGGAACCCTGAAGTAATCCATTGAAGACGTGTTTGCGAAAAAAAAACAAAAAAAACAGCGCGGAACGGAAAGGACTAAAAGTTAACCGTGAGTAGATCGATACATTGACACCCTGGATATTGTGTAGAGTAACAAGAGGAAACACTGAAAATTGATTGTTAATAAAAAATAAATAAATAAAAAAAAAAAAAATGGAACACGCACTCAAACCCCCAGGAAATATAGACTTTGATGAAAAGAACTTATCGTTGGCCTGGAGAAGATGGAAAGAGGAGTTTAATTTATACATTGCCCTGACAATGGGGGATAAAGAGGATGTTTTGAAAGTGAAACTATTGTATTACTTGATTGGAGACAAAGGCAGGGAGGTGTGTGAAACACTGAATGAAGGCGCGCAAGCCGATCGTACGTTAGTACAAGTAATGACTGCGCTAGACAATTACTGTGACCCAAAGAAAAATGAGACGGTAGAGAGATACAATTTCTTTACACGCAACCAAGGCCCGGATGAAAGTTTTGACAAATATGTCACAGAATTAAGGATATTGGCAGCCACCTGTAATTTTGAAAATATTACAGACTCCCTCATAAGAGACAAAATTGAATGTGGAACTCGAGACGCACATTTAAGAGAACGCCTACTAAGGGAAGCTGACTTAAATTTAGCCAAGTGTCTACAGATTGGGAGAGCTGCAGAACTATCCAAAGAAAGAACAAAAACAATTGAAGAACGGGGGTCTACACAGATACATGCAGTTACACATAAGGAAACAATGAGACAAAAAAGACCCACACCAAATGACGCTAATTTAATACAATGCAACTACTGTGGAAGAAGACATGAGAGGAAAAAAGAAAAATGCCCAGCATATGGCCAGCAATGCAAGGGTTGTGGCAAGTGGAACCATTTTATTAGCAAATGTAGAAGTAGCATTGGCAGGAGAAAGCAAAATGTGTTAGCATTGGAGAATGTTTCAACTGAGTCAGACAGTGGCGAGGATATCCTATGTGTAACCTTGGAGCCGGAATCAGAGAACATCAATGCAGTACAAGCGTCAACACTACAGCCTCACGCAGCACTGTTTGCAACCATGTTACTGAACAAACAACCAGTTAAATTTCAACTTGACTGTGGTGCTAGCTGCAATGTAATCCCAGAGAACCTCCTAACAAGAGACATCCACCTTGAAAACTGCAAGCAAGTGTTAGTAATGTATAATAAAAGCACAATGAAGCCAGTTGGAAAATGCAAACTTAAGTTAAGAAATCCACGCAACAAAAAAGCGTATAGGCTGGAATTCATTGTTGTCAACAATAATGTTCTCAGACCACTGCTAGGCAGCAAAGCCATACAGGCTATGGAGTTAATAACAGTACAGCACCAAAACATTCTAGCAGTTGATAAATACACCAGCAACAGAGACATTAACTCGTGGAGCATGGAATCAATCCGACAAGAGTTTGCAGATGTATTCCAAGGGGAAGGACGACTCGAGGGAAAACTCAAGCTAGAAGTAGATGATAGTGTAGAGCCTGTGAAACTACCAAAGAGAAGAGTACCGGTGGCGCTGTCAAAACCACTGAAGAAGGAACTGGCTAGACTGCAAGAACATGAAATCATAGCTCCAGTTGAGACATGCACAGACTGGATCAGCAGTTTATTGGTTGTGAAAAAACCAGGAAAGTTAAGGATATGCATAGACCCTAAGCCACTAAACAAAGCACTCAAAAGAAGCCATTACCCTCTTCCAACCATTGATGACGTCTTGCCGGATCTGGCAAAAGCAAGAGTTTTCTCAGTATGTGATGTTAAGAATGGGTTTTGGCACATTGAATTAGAAGAAGAGTCAAGCTATCTCACCACTTTTGCAACTCCATTTGGACGTTATCGTTGGTTGCGCATGCCGATGGGAATCAGTCCTGCACCTGAGGTCTTTCAGAGAAAACTAAACCAAGTGTTAGAGGGGGTGCCAGGAATCAAAATCATAGCTGATGATATCCTTATTGTTGGGGAAGGAAACAATGATATATTAGCTGCACAAGACCATGATGATAAATTGAGAAAGCTCCTGGAAAGGTGCAGAGAATGCAATGTGAAGCTAAACCCAGAGAAATTTCAGCTCAGGCTGAAAGAAGTGCCATATATTGGACACCTTTTGACATCACAGGGTCTGAAAGTCGATCCGGAGAAGGTCAAGGCCATTAGGCAGATGCCCAGACCAACAGACATTCGGGGAGTGCAACGATTCCTGGGTATGGTGAACTACCTAGCAAAATTTTGTGAACACCTGTCAGGGATGTGCGAACCTTTGAGACAACTGACACACAAAGACGTATTGTGGGAGTGGACTGATTGGCATGAAGAGGCCTTTGAGAAAATTAAAGAGGCAATTGCAAAAACTCCAGTACTAAAATACTACAACCCAGAAGAACAGCTTGTTTTGCAATGTGATGCATCAGAAACTGGATTGGGGGCGGCACTCATGCAATCAGGACAGCCAATTGCTTACGCAAGCAGAGCCCTGACAGATACAGAACAAGGCTACGCTCAGATAGAAAAAGAGCTGCTGGCAGTACTGTTTGGAATAGAGAGATTTCATCAGTTCACATATGGACACACGGTAGAAGTACAGTCTGATCACAAACCACTAGAGAGTATAATAAGGAAACCCCTTCTTTGTGCACCCAAACGACTACAGCGGATGCTACTGAGGTTGCAGAGATATGATGTCAGACTCAGATATTACCCAGGAAGACATTTACTACTGGCAGATACGCTAAGCAGGGCATACCTACCAGACTCCAGCTCAAAACATCCAGTAGAAACTGAAATTGAATCCATTAACATGGTGCACTACTTGCCCATCTCTGACGAGAGGCTAAAGGCCATACAAAAAGCAACAGAGCAGGACAAGGATCTTCAGGTGTTAAAGAAAGTGATCCTACAGGGTTGGCCGGACACTAAGGAACACGTACCTCGGGAAGCAACAGTGTTTTTCCATAGCAGAGATGAGCTAAGTGTACAAAATGGAATTGTCTTCAGGGGTGAGCGTGTAGTTATACCAGCTTCTCTCAGAGCAGATATTATGCGAAGAGTCCACTCCTCACACATTGGAATAGAAGGATGCCTAAGAAGAGCACGTGAGAGTATCTATTGGCCAGGCATGAATGCACAGCTGAAAACATACATGGAGCAATGCAGTGTGTGCAGTGCACAGGGAATCAAGCAGCAAAAGGAAACTTTAAAATCACACGAAGCACCAAGTAGACCCTGGGAAACAGTGGGAACAGATCTTTTTACAGTCAATGAGAAGGACTATATGATTACCGTTGACTACTACTCCAACTTTTGGGAAGTTGACTTCCTGGAGAACACGAAATCCAGGACAATTGTACGGAAGCTAAAAGCACACTTTGCAAGATATGGGATTCCAGACACACTGTACTCTGACAATGGACCACAATACACAGCAGAAGAGTTCAAAGAGTTCAGCAAAAAATGGGACTTTAAACACAAAACGTCATCCCCTGGCTACCCGCAGAGCAATGGAAAAGCAGAATCAGCAGTGAAAACAGCCAAACGGCTAATGGCTAAAGCAAAAAGAGCAGGATCTGATCCATATCTGGCCATGTTGGACCACAGAAACACCCCCTCTCAGGGTGTAGACAGCAGTCCAGCACAAAGCCTGATGGGCAGGAGAACTAAAACCCTCTTGCTGATGAGTGAAAATCTACTAAGGCCTGGGGTGACCAGCAATAAGCAGAAGATGATCATGGAGAGCCAACACAGGCAGGCACAGTACTACAATACATCAGCAAAAGATCTACCTCCACTACAAAGAAATGACAAGGTGAGAGTACAGCCATGGGGTGGACAGAGTAAATGGTGGCAGAAAGCCACGGTGATTAAGCCAGTAAACATGAGGTCTTATGAGATACTAACAGAACAAGGACAGACCTTAAGAAGAAACCGAAGACACCTTAGGAGGTCTAAAGAACAGGGAAACCACTTTCCAACTCTGGATAAGCCCCAAGAACTGAAGGAGACAAACACTGAGGATGAAGAGCACAAAGAACTACAGAAAAGTACACAGAGTACAGAGGGCCTCGCGGAGGACATCAGGGGTCCAGGGAGTTCCGAGGACCAGGGTCAGCCAGCCTACCGTGAGTCTTCAGCGGTTGCAGAGTATGCCCACAGTAGATATGGAAGACCCCTTTGCAGGCCCACACACCTAAAAGACTTTGTTTGAATCAATAGAGATGTTCATCATCATTTGTTTTAGTTCAGGTACTAGAGAGTACAAATGCTAACAAAAGTTAGTTGATAATGTTTAGTTGTTTAAAAAAAAAAAAAAAAAGAGAAAGGATGTAGCAATATGTGCGGAACCTATTGTTGTGTGTTACTGTGTTCCTGGGGGGGCGCTTTAGGCGCGGGTCTGCTCCAACAGGTCATTGAGCACGAGCAGAGTAGAAAGAAAGGCACCAAATGAGTCCTGAGTAATAAAAGCTAAGTTGTTTGTTTCACATCTGGATTTGTGTCGACTTCTTACGCCGGGGAACACACCAAGCTTTAAACAGTATTATTATTATTATTGTTATTATTATGTATTCCGCTTAGTGTTTTCAAAGAGATGCATTTGTTATTCTATGACCCAGGGACCTTACAATACTTCCTGAAAGTTTTGTTAAAAAATATTGATGTTTGGGCAAATTTATAAGACATTATTTCATCTGAGTGATTTTTTTTTTACACATTTTTAGCTGACATTTTAAATACTTTTACTGATTTTCCACTCAAAAAATAACAAAATATATATTGTTTAGAAAACACATGTTTTTTTAATGATTATTTAGTAGATTTTGGTTTTTCAAAGAGATAAAGGCACAGCAACATATTATTCTGTTACCTGAAGGACCCTACAATTTCAAACGTTTTGCTGACATTTTTGTACCTTTTTTTTTTGTGGTTCTGCCGATAATATCTGCTAAACCCCTATTTAAACCCCAAGTCATGCCCTTGCTCTCTGTCTTGAGTTTTTGCTTTCCACCATCCTCCCCTCCTCCTCCATTATGCCGCTCCTCCTCTGCAACGGTCTCCCTCTGGGGGTAAAAGCTCTCTTCCCAACCTTAGAAGCCCAGTCAGAAAGGTTATCCGCAACAAAGGGGACTCCCAGCCAAATCTGTCTAACTCTCTTTTGTTTTCCCATTTACACGCTTGGGGGAAGTATCGGTCGCTTCCCAGCCTTGGAGGTCGATCGATTTGGTCTCACCTCCGCGAGGACAGCTCTCCGTGAGCCAAGCAGAATCCCTGTACTCCTGTCCCGTGAATTCTAAATGCGGGACATTCTTTCACCTGAGTGATTTAGCCTTTTTTGTTAAACATTTATTTTAAAATGTAAATAATACCGAGAACACCTATATTATATAACTGAATCACTGTCAGAAACTTCTGATTCAGCAGAATCAGACGAGTGGAAATGTTTATACTATTGTGTGCATATCAATTTCTGTACATAACAGTAAACATAGACACTGAATATCCTATTACCAAAGCAGTGTTACAAACAGCCAGAACAACAGAGTACGGTAGATAGTGCGAACTACAAAAATTGCCATAATAAACAGCTATCTCAGGATTGATCTTTATAAGAAATAATGGACACTCTTCTCGATTGTGTTCTCAAAATAAATATTTATAAATAAAATAATAGTTCCAGTAATGTTCTCAATCTGCTTATATCCACTCGTATCTTGATATTTATAAATGTTGTAAAAACACATATATTAAAACAAATGAGACTGTGTTTTAAATGTTCTAATATAATTATAAGTCAAATACATCGGATTTACAGTGTTTTCCCAGTTCTTTCTTATCTCTAAACAAGTTCCTGTGATGTTGTGCTTCTGCGTGCTGCTATAAACGTTTTCCGCCCTTTAAAATTGAAATACCCGTCTCAGTGATGTCTCACAGTATAAAAAAACTATCAGGCAGTGAAATGAAATCCCTCCCCTATCCAATGGTATGCGTTTCCAACCTGTACGCCAACATATGGTGGCCAGTAAGTCAATACAATGAAGTACGTTTTTGATCATGTTTACCCGATCACAGGCCCAGAAAGACACTTCTAACTTCTATCGGAGGCTGCTGCTCTCCCATTGAAACCACCAGCTGTGTTTTACCTTGTTGAAGAGTAGATTCTACAGAGGCTGACCCTCTCTCATTGAAACCACCAGCTGTGTTTTACCTTGTTGAAGAGTAGATTCTACAGAGGCTGACCCTCTCTCATTGAAACCACCAGCTGTGTTTTACCTTGTTGAATGAGTAGATTCTACAGAGGCTGACCCTCTCCCATTGAAACCACCAGCTGTGTTTTACCTTGTTGAAGAGTAGATTCTACAGAGGCTGACCCTCTCCCATTGAAACCACCAGCTGTGTTTTACCTTGTTGAATGAGTAGATTCTACAGAGGCTGACCCTCTCCCATTGAAACCACCAGCTGTGTTTTACCTTGTTGAATGAGTGGATCATCTTTTTCTCTCCTGAGTCATGGTTTATTTAGATTTCCAGAAAGCTTTTGACAAAGTCCCGCATAAAAGATGAATTCTCAAACTGAACGCAGTATGGATTCAAGGAAGTGCATGCACATGGATTAGGGAGTAGTTAACATGTAGGAAACAGAAAGTACTGTGCCCTGTGTCTTTTTCAGAGATAATCAGTAACTGTACCATTAACATAGGATATCATATCTGAGAGGGGTCTACATTTGGGAGATCTATAAATAAGTGCTACAATACTCTGTGTTACTTTCAATATTGTGAGAATACCATACATTTATAATGTTACATGGGCTATAAAGACGTAATTGATTTCAGCAGTCCAAATTGAAGTAAAAACTACAAGCAAAGATAAAAAGAAGATATTCAGCAAAATGAAAGATGGTAATAAAATGTAAATGGATTTTCAAACCTTGGTTAGCATTCATTTAAAGAGCTTGAACAACACATGGGCAAATAGAACGCAGTATCTGTGTTCTTTCATAATTACCTGTATATGGCTCTGATGACATCACTGGACTGCTGTCTGCATGCAGTGACATAAGAACATAAGAATGATGTCATGACTGCATAAGACAGCAATGTAGAGGTGCCTGGGAAGCATAATGAGATGCATTTCAGTGATGTCATTGAGGTTCCATGAACAGGAGCAGGTTCAGGAGCTGCTAACTGATTCAACGTGAGAGTAACACGTTCCAAGGAAGGTGGGACATTCTGTCCAATCAGATTGCTCTATCTGGTCTATCTGCTCTATCACAGAATCAATCATTAATGTCTTGATGTTTTGCCCTGCCTCTGTGATGTCATAACTGCATTGTGATTAGCTGTCAGAGCATTATGACCCTCAGGTGTGAGGTCACATCCTGAGACACAAGGAAGCAGCCAGTCCTCTGATTGGCAGAGGCGAGATGACAGACGCCATGTTCACCGCGATCTGGCAGTCGAGGGAGCTAAACACCAAAAAGCTGCTGAGCAAGGACCTGACCTCCAGGGAACACAAGAAGTGTGTCTCATTCCACAGGTAATTACCCCAACCCTCCGCCTGCCATGGGCAAGCAAGAAAAATCTGAATACCTGAATTAGCATAGAGTTCAAGTATAACATGTTATTAATGATGATGATCTGAATACCTGAATTAGCGTAGAGATCAATTATAACATGTTATTGAGGGTGATGATCTGAACACCTGAATCACTGAATTAGCGTAGAGATCAAGTATAACATGTTATTGAGGGTGATGATCTGAATACCTGAATTAGCGTAGAGATCAATTATAACATGTTATTGAGGGTGATGATCTGAACACCTGAATCACTGAATTAGCGTAGAGATCAAGTATAACATGTTATTGAGGGTGATGATCGGAATACCTGAATCACTGAATTAGCATAGAGATCAAGTATAACATGTTATTGAGGGTGATGATCGGAATATCTGAATCACTGAATTAGCGTGTCGCTCGTACAGTTCCGTGGCCACGTGTATGTTACACAGCACAGCTGAGATGAAAGCAGAAGGAGACATCACTAGAACTTTAATAATACAGAAATATAAAGGCTTCCTGCAAAGCTGTGAGAGATGCTGGTAGTGGATCACAGTAAATCAATGAGACTGTAAGAGCCACTGCAATGACACAGATTAGACACATGGAATTTTGTGTGATATTTTGCTAATAGTACCATACAATTGATGTCCCGTGCACCATAGCAGTAATATTATTATTATTATTATTATTATTATTATTATTTATTTCTTAGCAGACGCCCTTATCCAGGGCGACTTACAATCGCAAGCAAATACAAATACATTCAAGTGTTACAACATAAGTCATACAATAAGAACAAGAAATACAATAATTCTCAAGTGTGACAAACCACAATTCAATAATACAGCAGATAATAGTGAAAGTTACATCAGGATATGATTAAGTACAAAATACTACAGATTAAACACTTGGCAGATTACAATATTCTGAGGTACAGGATTAAATGCAGTAAAATAGGGGCAGATAAGAGCAAAATAAAGCATATTTAAATGAAGGGTGATAGTGTCCCAGGATACAACAGAGGAGTTCTACAGGTGCTGTTTGAAGAGGTGAGTCTTAAGGAGGCGCCGGAATGTGGTCAGGGACTGGGCAGTCCTGACATCTGTAGGAAGGTTGTTCCACCACTGCGGAGCAAGGGTGGAGAAGGAGCGGGCTCGGGAGGCAGGGGAGCGTAGCGGAGGTGGAGCCAGTCTTCTAGTGCAGGCGGAGCGGAGAGGTCGAGTGGGGGTGTAGGGGGAGAGATGAGGGTCTGGAGGTAGCTGGGTGCAGTCTGATCAAGGCATCTGTAGGCTAGTACAAGAGTCTTGAACTGGCTGCGAGCGGTGATCGGGAGCCAGTGGAGCGAGCGGAGTAGTGGAGTAGCGTGGGCGAAGCGAGGTAGAGAGAACACCAGGCGAGCAGCAGAGTTCTGGATGAGCTGGAGCAGACGGGTGGCGGACGCAGGGAGGCCAGCCAGGAGGGAGTTGCAGTAGTCTAGGCGGGAGAGTACCAGGGCCTGGACCAGGAGCTGGGTAGCATAGTTGGTGAGGAAGGGTCGGATTCTTCGGATGTTGCTCAGGAAGAATCGGCAAGTGCGTGCCAGAGTGGAGATGTGCTGGGAATAAGAGAGGCAGGGGTCCAGGGTGACTCCAAGGTTCTTAGCTGAGGAAGAGGGAGAGAGTGTGGTAGATTCCAGAGGAACAGAGATAGAGAGATCAGAGGAGGGGGAGGAGGAGGGAAAGAAAAGGAGGTCAGATTTAGAGAGGTTGAGTTTGAGGTGATGCGAGTGCATCCAGGAGGAAATAGCAGACAGACAGGTAGAGATACGGGAGGAGATGGTGGAGTCAGAGGTGGGGAAGGAGAGGAAAATCTGAGCATCATCAGCATAGAAATGGTATGACAAACCATAGGATGCGATGAGGGGGCCCAGGGAGCGGGTGTAGAGAGAGAACAGGAGAGGACCCAAGACTGACCCTTGGGGGACTCCAGTTAAGAGAGGGTGAGGTGTGGAGGTTGCTCCACGCCAGGTTACCTGGTAAGTGCGGTTGGAGAGGTAGGAGGAGAACCAGGCCAGAGCAGTGCCAGAGATCCCCAGGTCAGCAAGAGATGATAGTAGAATAGAGTGATCAACAGTGTCAAAGGCAGCAGAGAGGTCGAGGAGAATTAGGACAGAGGAGAGAGAGGCAGCTCGGGCACACTTAAGTGAGTTGGTGACAGACAGGAGGGCGGTTCCAGTGGAGTGAGCAGAGCGGAAGCCAGATTGGAGAGGGTCAAGCAGAGAGTGGTTGGACAGGAAAGCAGAGAGCTGGCGGTGTACAGTCCGCTCGAGGGTTTTGGAGAGGAAGGGTAGGAGGGAGACAGGACGGTAGCTCTGGAGGGAGGTGGGGTCGAGGGTAGGTTTTTTGAGGAGGGGAGTGATAAAGGCTTTTTTGAAGGCAGAGGGGAAGATGCCAGAAAGTAGAGAGGTGTTGAGGAGGGAGGAGATGAAGGGGAGTAGAGCAGGAGCAGCAGCTTGAAAGAGGTGAGTGGGGAGGGGGTCCAAGGCACACCTGGTGGGTTTGTGACCCTGGAGCAGGGAGGAGAGGTCAGAGTCTGAGAGGGGCAAGAAGGTGGAGAGGGAGGGCGAGTCAGTAGGGGATGTAGTGGGTGTAGGGGTTGGAGCAGGAGGGGGTGCGGGGGAGGGAGAGGTGTTAAAGAGTTTGCGGATATCTGAGATTTTAGAAGAGAAGAAGGAGGCAAAGTCGTCAGGGGAGATAGAGGAGGGAGGAGGAGGGGGGGAGGGTTTAGGAGGGAGGAGAAGGTAGAGAATAGTTTACGTGGGTTGTTAGTGGATGCTTCGATTACAGATTGGAAATAAGCACATTTAGCAGAGGAGAGAGTAGAGGAGAAGGAGGAGAGGAGAGTGCGGTAAAGGTCTAGGGCAGCAGGGAGTTTGGTTCTCTTCCATTTCTTTTCAGCAGATCGCAGTGTGATTCTTGCCGAGCGGAGCACAGAGGAGAGCCAGGGATGGGGAGGGGAGGAGCGAGCAGGTCGGGAGGTGAGGGGACAGAGGGAGTCGAGGGAGGAGGTGAGTGAGGAGAAGAGGGTGGAGGTAGCAGAGTCTACGGAGAGTTGTGAAAAGGAGTCGATAGGAGGGAGGTGAGAGAGAGCAGTGGAGGCAAGGACAGAGGGGGAGAGAGAGCGGAGGTTACGGCGAGAGGTGACAGTGGGGGTAGGAGGAGCAGGGAGAGGGGGGAGAGACAGAGAAAAAGAGATGAAATAGTGATCAGAGAGGTCCAGGGGGGTGACAGAGAGGTTGGAGGGGCAGCAGGCCCTGGAGAAGGTGAGGTCCAGTTGACGGCCAGCTTTGTGGGTAGGAGGGGACGGAGAGAGACAGAAGTCGAAGGAGTGAAGGAGAGGGAGGAATCCAAGTCACCCAACAGGACAGTCGGGGTAGACAGAGAGGGGAGGGAGGAGAGTAGATAGTCAAGTTCATCCAGAAAGTGAGTGAGAGGCCCAGGGGGGCGGTACAGAACAATGAGCAGGAGTTGACAGGGAGAGGTTAGTTGGACTGCATGAAATTCAAAGGTAGTGACAGAGAGGGAGGTGAGATCGGAGGGGACAGAAAAGAGTAAGGAGGGAGAGAGGAGAAGACCCGTCCCACCTCCCCGTCCAGTGAGACGCGGGGTATGGGACAGGACGTAGAGAGAGGACAGGGCAGCAGGAGTAACAGTGTTATCAGGGGACAGCCAGGTTTCAGTGAGAGCAAGGAAATCGAGCGAGAGGTGGGAGGCAAAGGCAGATATGAAATCAGCTTTGTTAGCAGAAGAGTGACAGTTCCAGAGTGCACCAGAGAGTGTGCGGGAGGGGGGGAGAGGCAGAGAAATGAGGTTAGAGGGGTTGGAGGAGCAACAGCGGAGGGAGGGCAGAGGACGAGGACGGGAGGACAGAACAGGGATGTGAGAGACAGTCATAGCAGGACAAGCAAGACAAAAGGCACAGTAGGAGCAGTGGTGTGGAGGATACAGACCTGACTAGTAGATGGCTTCTTCCAGAGCACTGTTAGGTTCAGATCTATTCGACCAGTGTCTTAGCGCAGGCCTCCCCTCGCTGGACTCCCACAGCTAGACTCCCGGCTCTTTTGTTGAGGCTCTTCTGTTTGCTGGCGCTTCTTGCTGGCGCTAAAATAAGCTGCTTGAATAAATGTTGTTACACCTGCTTGGCAAAAGAACCAACTAAACTGTGTGGAAACCAATCAAATAGCAAAATCAACTGCTAATCAATTTAGCCACTCACCTGGTACTAATCACACACAAACTCAGCCAATTCAAACACCACCTTACAATGTCACCAAATGTAGTAGTTACAATTACAAAAAGCAGGAACTTATCTATCTGCCTCTCTCCCTGGTTACCTGTAATACTAGGTGTAATGTTTGTATACAGTGCTAAGATACAGGTAGTGGACAAAAAAATGTAAACACCAATGTAAAGTCACTTAATAGGGCATTGTGTCACTATGGTATCCCGCTCTGTGGAGTTCTCGGCACAACGTTTTTGATGAAACTGGCTGCTTGTGCACCAGGTTGAAATTTGCAGTCAATTGATCTGCAGTTGCTTGCCTGTTTTGCCTTGCACTTCAAATTAATGCATGGATATCACGATCCTGGAGTATGCGCTTCCGCCCACTGTTGCCCTTTGGTGATGTCTTTCCCTCGGAGTTCCATGCCAACATCACCTTAGACACCATTGCTCATGAAACATCAGCAAGTTGAGCTGTCTTGGTCACTGAAGCTCCTGCCAAACGTGCCCCAACAATCACCCCTCTTTCAAAGTCACTGAGGTCTCCTCTTGCAGCCATGCTAGCCATAATTATAGGCAACCAGGCCTGTCCAGCATTTTTATAGATGACCCTAAGCATGCTGGGATGTTATTTGCTTAAGTAACACATGAGCCACACCTGTGTGGAAGCCCTTGCTTTCAATATACTTGGTGTCCCTCATTTACCCAGGTGTTTCCATTTTTTTGTTCACTACCTGTACAATTGAACATGAAATACATCAACTATATTTTATTTAATTTCTTCAAAGTTTAATTACCTTATATCCGTATAATGTGTTCCAGTTGTGATTGGACAATGTGTGTGTGTTTGTGTGTTCCAGTCGTGATTGGACAATGTGTGTGTGTTTGTGTTCCAGTCCTGATTGGGCAGCAGTGTGGAGTAGTGGTTAGGGCTCTGGACTCTTGACCGGAGGGTTGTGGGTTCAATCCCCAGTGGGGGACACTGCTGTTGTACCCTTGAGCAAGGTACTTTACCTAGATTGCTCCAGTAAAAACCCAACTATATAAATTGGTAATTGTATGTAAAATAATGTGATATCTGTATAATGTGATATAATGTATAATGTGATATCTTGTAACAATTGTAAGTCGCCCTGGATAAGGGCGTCTGCTAAGAAATAAATAGTAATAGTAGTAGTAGTAATGTGTGTGTTTGTATGTTCCAGAGTGACCCAGCCCCTGCCTCACCACCCTCTGACTATAAAGAGATCCACCGCCTCCACAAACCTGTCCAACGTGAACCTCTTACCTCTCACCTCTGTGGAGTCATCGGACAGCCTGAGCTCCCTGGACAGCCTGGAGATGGACACCACCCTGGGTAAGAGATTTGAAAAGTTCAGACTGTTAGATTAACAGGGACATACAAGCACTAGCTTTTAAAAGCTCAACAGTCTTTATGTCAGGTGGAAGTGGAACTTTTATAGAACAGGTGTTATTGTTTACAATTGCATTTCAGAAGAATTGTGAGATTTTTTGGGACAATCCACAAAACATTCCATTCCTAATAGAATGCTGAAAAACAACATTCTAGAAGCTGCAGTGACACACAGTACCTGTAGCACAGTAGCAACAAAGTAGTAAGAGAAGATGCTTTACATAGTGGATAGAAAGCACTGCGCAGTGGATAGAAAGCACTGCACAGTGGATAGAAAGCACTGCACAGTGCAGCGGTGGCCAATACATGGTTTGCGATCCATGGGTGGATCGCAAAAGATTTTCGGTGGATCTCGGGACAAATCAGAACAAGCACTAGCATATAAGCATAAAACAGGTTTTCCTTTGGCTGATTGGCAGAGCCTTCTGTGTCGTCCAGTAGCACAGATGAAAATATCCCAACAGTTTTTGCATATGAGACTAACAAAATGCTTGTGCGAACATATATTTTAATTTAGGCGCACGTATGCGACTAGAAATTCCTAAAGGTTGACTATAAACAATAAACGTGATTTATTTTTTCAGCTGAAAAGTATAAAAAAAATAAAAAAAATTAAAAAATCACAGTCGGATCTAAAATCATAGCTCAGTCGTAATGCACTCTGGGAATGTAGTTTATTGGTGTCCACTGCCCACTGATAATCGCATATTAAAAACTACAAATCCCATACGCCGCCAATTTCGCTGATTTATCAGTGCGATGGCTGCTCATTTCCAGACAGTTTGTCAAACCAAGGTGAGGAAAATAACAAATTCAAATTACAAGAAATGAGCAATGCAGGTATGTCAGGAGATGAAAGCGAACAAGGAACTTCGAGTTAGTTACAGCGTGTTCACAGTTGTGTAAAATACAAGTTCAGCCAACAGTGGCTAAAAGATTTCCCCTGGCTTATTGACAATGTTAAAAAAATGTATGTTTTGCACGTTTTTATCAGGATGCAGGGAAACTGATGGCAGACATGACTGCATTTTTAACAGGGAGCCAGAAGTTCAAACATGAAAATATATTAAACACAGTGCTTCAAAAGGCACGCAATGTGACCATCCCGCTACCATAAACAGGCAAGCAGCACATTCTGAGGAACATGTGACCAGGCAGTTAAAAAAAATAAAAAAAGTTGTCCATTTTTTATTTTGTTGCTGCAAAAGTTAAAAAAGATCTGTAGATATTCAACAAAACATTAAATTATTATTATTATTATTATTATTATTATTATTATTTGTGTGTGTGCCTGTGACAGGATGGCTGTCGTGGTGACGTCAGGTCAGCAGGAAGGAAACAAAGGCAGTACTGCAGTTCAAAAAACGCGCCGTGCGCCGTTTATTTAAATAACAAAAACGAATAAAGTATTTAAACAAAAACAGTGCTCACAGAGCAAAATAAATATTCAAACCAAAACAAATCAGAACACAAAACAATACACCAAACACACAGTTCAGGCTGGGCAGATCGCTTTCACTGATCCTATGTTGATCTTTTTTTTCCTTTTTCTCGCTCTCTCTCGTTCTCTCCTCATCTGGACACCCACCACGAGTGCAGAGAGCTGCAGGCTTATATGCCGGTGACCACAGGTGAATCACTTAATTAATTCGGGAGACAGCCACCTTCTACACAAGGTTTTTAAATTGTGGATGGGGCTTCCCTTCCACGCTGCCAAACAAAACCTACAGCTCTCCAACGTCACATTTAATAAAACAATAACAAAACACGGCTACGCCGTCACATTTATAAATGCATAAATCATCATAATAATAATAATAATACAACAAAACAAATACAAAGTAATAAATTGCACAGGGGCAGAGGGGTACCCCGTTCTAAACATAAATAATATATTTATGGCAGGGCTTTTCATGTGCAGGGCTTCTTGCCCTACCACAGTGCCTCTCAATTTTTCAGTGCGCGTCTATCTTTTTTTTTTCTTTAATTTAGGCACCTAAAAAAGTTAGCGTAGAGCATTTGTTACATTTTTGTTGTTGTGGTTGTTCTGTTTTATTATTGCTATTACGTGTTAGACACTATTATATTAAATCACACTAATAATTGTTGGTAATAGCTTACTGGTGGATCACAGAGCCCGTTGAGATCCATCAAAATGGATCGCAGTGCTTGGTGTATTGGCCACCACAGGTACAGTGGATAGAAAGCACTGCATAGTGGGATAGAAAGCACTGCACAGTGGATAGAAAGCACTGCACAGTGGATAGAAAGCACTGCACAGTGGATTGAAAGCACTGCACAGTGGATAGAAAGCACTGCACAGTGGATAGAAAGCACTGCACAGTGGATAGAAAGCACTGCACAGTGGATAGAAAGCACTGCACAGTGGATAGAAAGCACTGCACAGTGGGTAGAAAGCCAGTAATTTAATGTTTTGCAGTTGAAAGAGACATTTCTAAATGATCATTCTGGGATGTGGAATATTAAGAGGCCATTAAGAACTGGCCTCGACCTGTTAATAAGAAGCAGGTTCGTGCCTTTCTAGGTATCGTGGGGTACTATAGGAGGTTTGTTCCAAATTTTACAACTGTGAACACGCTGTAACTAACTGGAAGTTCCCTGTTCGCTTTCATCTCCTGGCATACCTGCATTGGTCATTTCTTGTAAAGACGCAGACATATATGACTAGCAGTGATTGGACTAGTCCAATAGTATTGGTGCCAAAGCCCAATGGTTCTTGGCGGTTTTGCATTGATTTCCGTAGGTTGAATGAAGTTTCAAAATTTGACGCTTACCCTATGCCTAGGGTAGACGAATTAATTGAGAAGCTAGGAAAGGCCAAATACCTGTCTACCTTGGACCTCACCAAGGGTTATTGGCAAATACCCCTAACTGAGAGTGCCAAGGAAAAGACAGCTTTTGTTACTCCATCAGGCTTATACCAGTATAAGATAATGCCATTTGGGCTGCATGGTGCACCGGCTACTTTCCAGCGCCTCATGGATAAGATCTTGAAACCTCATGCTAATTATGCAGCAGCCTATTTAGATGATATAGTGATTTCTAGTGAAACCTGGGAAGGGCATTTACAAAGGGTGGAAGCTGTCTTGGGTAGTCTCAGGACAGCCGGATTAACTGCAAACCCTGAGAAATGCCATGTGGGTCTAACAGAGGCTCACTATTTGGCTTATGTGGATGGGAATGGTCTCGTAAAGCCCCAACTGAACAAAGTAGAGGGTTTGGCTTGATGGCCCAGTTAATTGATTTATTGTTGGCAGCTGGACTTAATGACAAGCCCTTTAAAAAGAGAGAGGTTCAACCCGTCTGGGGGAAGGTGTATGGAAGAAGGGCACATGTGTGTGGATCTGGAGAGAAAAAAACCAAAAGATAACAAAACGCATTGTTAAAGAAATTAAGTTTAATATTTGTTTTTTTTTTGTTACGGGTAAACAGATAGCTGTCCCGTGGTTAGACAGGGCTTCATTATAAAGGTTAAGTTAGCGCTCCTTGCCGGAGTTAGGCTTTTGTTTTGTTTGTTTGTTTTGTTATAGTGAATTAAAATAAATAAATAAAGAACACCAAGAGTGTTGTTGAACTGCAACTCGAGTCTCCTACCTGTGGTTTACTACACCTTTGAGTCACGTCATCACAGTATGTATGTACGGTATGTATGTATGTGTGTATGTGTGTGCGTGCATGTGTATGTATGTATGTATCTATGTATCTATGTAAGTCTGTCTGTCTGTCTGTCTGTCCGTCCATCCAGTGGGGATGGGATTGGAATCATCCCCGCAGTAAAATGTATGCTTTTTGTTAGTTTGGGGAAATGCACCGTTGTTTAATTGAATTGGTTAATTGTTTTATTGCTTAGTTATCCCCTGCACCTGGTGCTTATTATTAAATTGGAGCCAGGTGCAGGGTATAAAAGAAGAACAGTTAGTTTGCTCAGGACTGCCGAGAAGAAGGAGGCAGAAAGTTGTACTCTGCGTCCTGGCAGTCGTGAGAAAAAAAGGTGCTGTATTCAACCTGTGTGGTTTTTGTGTATTTTTAGTGGGGAAACAGCCTAGCTGTCCCACGTGTAGTCAGGGTGTTCCTGTGTGTTAGTTAGTGCTCATACAGAGCTAGGTATTTATTTTGTTTGTGGGTATTTTGTGTTCGTGATTTGTTTTGATTTTGTTCTGCATTAAAAATTAGCACAAAAGCGTGTTCAAACCCTCCATCTCTGTGTCTGGTCAGTATTTTAAAGGGGCAAAACGAACCCGAGCCACAAGGCTCGTTTACAGTATGTATGTATGTGTGTATTTATGTAAAGTGCTGAGAAAAGGTTTGTGAACCCCTTACGGTTTTTACATATTTCACATATTCAAACCTAAAATGTTGTTAGATCTTAATCTAAGTCCTAATAATAGATAAAGATGATTAAGCAAATGATACAAAAACATGATACTTTTTCAACATTTATTTATCCACAAATAATTCAGCATTCAATATACATGTGTGAAAAAGTATGTGAACCTTTAGATTCAGTAACTGGTAGCACCCCCTTGAGCAGCAATGACTTCAACTAAGTGTTTCCTGTAACTGTTGGTCAGTCTCTCACATTGGTTTTGAGGAATTTTGGCCCATTCCTCCTTACAGAACTGCTTCAACTTGGTGACTTTTGAGGGCTTCCTTGCATGGACAGCTTGCTTCAGGTCCTGCCACAACATTTCGATGGGGTTTAGGTCCAGACTTTGACTAGGCCATTCTAAAATGCAGAATTTCTTCTGCAGCCATTCTTTTGTAGATCTGCTTGTATGTTTAGGATCATTATCTTGCTGCATGACCCACTTTCGGTTCAGCTTCAGCTCACGGACGGATGGCCTGACATTCTCCTCTAGAATCTTCTGATACAATGCAGAATTCATGGTTGTGTCAATGATGGCAAGCCGTCCAGGTCCTGAGGCAGCAAAGCAGCCCCAAACCATCACACTCCCACCACCATGCCTGACGGTTGGGATGAGGTTCTTCTGTTTGAATGCAGTGTTTGGTTTTCGCCAAACATAACGTTTCTCATTGAGGCCAAAAAGTTCCACCTTTGACTCGTCTGTCCAGAGAACATTGTTCCAGAAGTCTTGTGCTCTTTGGCGAACTTCAGACGGGCAGCAATGTTCTTTTTAGAGAGCAGTGGTTTCCTCCTGGCTATCCTTCCATGAACACCATTCTTGTTCAGTCTTTTTCTGATAGTCATGAACACTCACATTAGCCAAGGCGAGAGTGGCCTGCAGATCCTTGGATGTTATTCTGGGGTTTTGTGACTTCCTTGATGATTTTCCAGTTTGTTCTTGGAGAGATTTTGGTAGGACGACCGCTCCTGGGTAGAGTGACTGTGGTCTTGAACTTTCTCCATTTGTAGACTATCTGTCTGACAGTGGATTGGTGGAGCCTCAAATCCTTAGAAATGGTTTTGTAACCCTTTCTAGACTGATGAGCATCAATAACTGTTTTTCTGAGGTCCTCATAGATTTCTTTTGATTGTGGCATGACGTGTTTCCACACACCTGAATGGTGAAGACCAAACTCACAAAGTTTCTGATCTTTATATAGGGTGGGGCCTCCCAAATTCCCCCCTGAAGATCTACCTAATTATTTAAACACCTGGTTCTAATTATCCCCTTAATTGAGCTGATAAAACCAGGGGTTCACTTACTTTTGTCACATACCCTGAATCTTAATTACTCTATCTAATTCATACATCATTTGTTTCAAAAGACATGGAATTGGTTAATATAAGCCCTATTGGATATTTAAGAAAAGACTGGTTTTGATTCAAGAAGGCTATCATGGTAAAACTATGGAATTTCCATAATTATCATTGGGGTTCACAAACCTTTTCTCGGCACTGTATGTATCTATCTTGGATTTCACTTTTTATTGCTTGCTCAATTTGTTGATTTATCATCAGTGTTTACCATTTTAGGAGCTTCTAGATTTAGTTCAGTTGTTTTATTTCACTTTTCAAATATGGGTTGGATTGAAAACCTGTAGTTTAGAAGATTGTAAAATAGCTGATTATGGTGACTAGTCTATACAATACCAGAAGTATTTTGCTTAAAATGGGAGGGTATTGTTTCATGGTCTACTTTGACTGTAGATGTACTGTATTACATTTAAATTCAATGAAATTACAACTTTTAACTTTGTGTCATCAATGCAATCCGAGCAGTGTCTTTGTGCGTGGAAATCCACAGTGAGGATCTCACCATCTTCCAAGGAGGCTTGGGCCAGACCAATAACTACATTTCTATGCATTGCATCCCTCCAATGTTTGTTTTTTGTGTAACATTCTCACCCCATCATTGGAAAGGGGTAGGATTGATTGCATCTGGAGTACACCTACACTTCCACATGACGATGTGCAGCCTGGAATTGTACTAGGGGAAGTCAGAATCACTGGTGACATGCTGTATAATGAGCCTGGAATTGTATTAGGGGAAGTCACAATCACTGGTCACAT
Organism: Acipenser ruthenus; assembly: GCF_902713425.1. NCBI lineage: Eukaryota > Metazoa > Chordata > Actinopteri > Acipenseriformes > Acipenseridae > Acipenser > Acipenser ruthenus. The sequence continues at coordinate 14,773,890 of NC_081210.1, read as the reverse complement.
GATGTATAATAAGTTATTATGCAGAGTGGACCCTCTCTCTTCTGGTATAAGAGTGTCTTCATATGGAAAGTGGTTCTGTCACCCACATTGTGGAAGGAGACAGCACTCGTATCATAAGACAATACAATATATAGGCAATTCTGTTTCTATATCTTTACAAATGTTATCTGTTGGTCTTCTCCATGCAGGAGTCGAGACTTATGGCAAAATAGGATGTACTGGAATGGTCTGAAATCTGCCGTTTTGATTGGCTGAAGGGGCGTTCTTGATTTATAATATATTTTAGATGTGTTTGAAGAGAGTGCAATAATGATCATTGGGATATGTAATGTATTATTTCTTCATTACAAAATACACAGAAAAGGAAACAAGTGAAGGCTCGGCCACAGAACCACCTAGTGTACTGGAGAAGAACTACAGGTTCAATGACATTCTGCAGCTTCCTGCAGGTCTAGGGGAGGAGATCAGTGAGAGCCAGGGCACAGTGACGTCTGCTGGTGGGGTGGGGAAATACACTAAAGATAAGGAAGCACCTCAGCCTGCCCTGGAGGAGACTGCTGACAGCCTGGACCAGTCCTTCACTCTCATACTCCCTCTAGAGGACGAGGAGGGGGAAGAGGAATCCTCCGGGCCAATGAAAGATGAGGAGAGCTCCAGCACAGACACAGAGTCCTCAGAAACTGAAGACGGGAATGCCAGCATTGTAACAGCGCCCCCTGCCGCAAAGGAGCCCAAATACACACAGGTACCTCACTTGCCGGTCCAACAGCAGTTTGTGTGTTAATACTGTAAATGTGACAGAGCTGAGATCTGGGGCAAAATGAACTTCTCCCAGGGGAATTCAGAACCAACAAAATAATAACAGCAAGAAACATTAGAAACTGCAAAAGAGGCAATCCCAAGATAAATATAAATACTGATACGCATGACCCCATCCATTCCAATACATTATCTTTGAAACAAAAAACAGTTAAAAATTATATTCATGAAATGGGTATTTTAAATATTCTATCCTGATTGGTCAAAACAGGTTGCATGAGGGTGTTGCTATTCCAGCATATCACCATGGGTCGGCACTTCTTTTCAAAAAGGGGCAAATCACTGGTAGATATCCATATGCCACTATCATTTTGAAAAAAAAACAAAACAATGACAGACATATTGGAATTTATAGCAATAAACATGTCTGAAGTGTACATGAGATGCTGAATGAGTCTGAATCGGACACCAATGACTAATTAAAGTAGTGAAAAAAAGCAAAAGTATTCAAATCAATTCAAAACTCGACATTCTGATCGTTGTCTGCTCCTTCTCAGTGTACTGCAGAGTTTCCCTATCCCATTCTGAAAATAAATAGTTTAAAAAAATATCTTAAACTTTCACCTTTTTTGGGTTGCTCTTAAAATAGCCTGTTTTGTTTCCGCTGCCCCTGCTCTCCCTGCCTACTGCCACCGGTCCCACCCCTGCGCACGCCACTCACCCGAGCAATGGTGATATTAGGATATATCACTGTCACAAAGACGGCCAGAGTGGGTTGCGTCAGACCAGAAAGGAATTCAAACACAGAGACAGACGGTGGTGATGATGAGCTGAGTGCAATGGCTGCACTCAGCGTTTAATAACAAAATAAAAGGTTTAAACAACGGAATACAAAACAGGACACGGCACTTGCGCCAAAATAAACAGACATACAAAACGGACTAACACTAAACAAACGGTACACGGACAGACAAACAAACACGGTGAGAACAAACACTTATATTTACGATCTTTACTTCTAATTACTCCTTTCTCTCTCACCCGTTCTCCTCTTCCGAACACCCAACCCCGACTGAATGAAAATGTGCATCTATATATACTGTTGTGCTGGGATTCAATTACTAATTAATTATTCACTTGAATCCCAGCACGTGAATTAATTCTGTGCAACCCCGTGCTCGCATATTATATTTTAAATGCACGTGCGTGATGTGCAATCCCGTGCCTAAATACAAATATACAATTTAAACACACGTGAAACACAGACCTGTTTATATCCCGTGTACCAATCTATACACCAACATTAACATACGCACGCATACATACAACATAGAACACACAAATGCACACAGGGGCGGGGCACTTTGCCACAATCACACACCCTGTCATGCCTTACTGCTTACTTATCAAGCAAGTATTGTGTTTTTTTGTTATAGAATGTTGTGTTTCTACTGTATTTTGTAATATCAGTTTTAGTGCACGTGGCAGCCTGGCTCGCAGTGGTGAGGTGTGGTGACGTCACGGACCAGGAAGTAACTGAATCAAAACAATGGATGGGCGGGTGAAGCTAAATGCAACGGCGTTCAGCTGATTTATTAATAAACAAAACAAAATGAAAGATTTAAACAAACAAGAAAACAGAAACAAAAGGGCATGAGGGCCAAACGAATAAACAGACAAACAAGTAAGTGTTGTGCTGGCTAATCCTGCACATTTTAGCAATTGTTTTTATATTCTGTCTCCTCGCTATCTCCCCGTACCTCCTCTCTGTACACCCCCACCCTGCAGCATGGACAGCTGCAGGTTCTTATACTCTGGCCGAGGGGTTAACTAGCTGTTAATTATCTTATTACCCCTCGGCCACAGTCTGCACGCGTTTGGTAAGGATGCATGACTGTCAGCTAGTTAAATAATCAGAAGCTGATCAGTCATGCATCCTCACGGGGTTTTTAAATTATAAATATAAAAAAAAAAATAACAAAAGACGCAGCGCTTTTATCCGCGCCGCAAACAAATACAAATAATAATAAATAGGGGCGGGACACTCCGCCACAGTGCACCATGGAGAAAGGTATGTAAAAATAAAAGTATTATTAAGTAGCAAGTGGGTGATGCAAGGATTTTTGTGTGTTATTATTAATCTCCTTTCTTTTTCTCACACTGTCCTCTTACACTCTCCCCCTCTCAAACACACCGCCTCTCCCTGGTCTCTCCCCTCCTACTCGCTATCTTTCTCTTTCTCACACTGTCCTCTTACACTCTCCCCCTCTCAAACACACCGTCTCTCCCCTCCTACTCGCTCTCTTTCTCACACTGTCCTCTTACACTGTCCCCCTCTCAAACCCACCGCCTCTCCCTGGTCTCTCCCCTTCTACTCACTCTCTTTCTCAGATTTTCTCTCACCCTCAGGAGATAAAGGCGGGCCCGATATCTCTCCATCCTGTTGAAATCACTCACTGTCTGTTTGAGCTGGAGGTAGGGACTCTTCCAGCTGTGAGGAATGCACTTATTGAAGTGAGCATGTCTGTGCAAGGAGGCTGCTTGAGCGGCTTGTTTGTTGTCGTTGTTTACAATATTGGGGCTTCCGGGTGTATTACTTATTTTAATGGGTATACCATAGTCATTTGAAATAAAGAGAGTTGTGGATGTCTGTGTCTGTCAGTGTGTGTCAGTGTGTGGATGTGCTGTACTGTTTGTTATTTAGCCTTGTCTGTGTTTGTCAGTGTGTGGATGTGCTGTACTGTTTGTTATTTAGCCTTGTCTGTGTGTGTCAGTGTGTGGATGTGCTGTACTGTTTGTTATTGAGCCTTGTCTGTGTGTGTCAGTGTGTGGATGTGCTGTACTGTTTGTTATTGAGCCTTGTCTGTGTGGGTCAGTGTGTGGATGTGCTGTACTTTTTGTTTTTAGCCTTGTCTGTGTGTGTCAGTGTGTGTCTGTGTGTGGATGTGCTGTACTGTTTGTTATTTAGCCTTGTCTGTGTGTGTCTGTGTGTGGATGTGCTGTACTGTTTGTTATTTAGCCTTGTCTGTGTGTGTCTGTGTGTGTCAGTGTGTGGATGTGCTGTACTGTTTGTTATTGAGCCTTGTCTGTGTTTGTCAGTGTGTGTCAGTGTGTGGATGTACTGTACTGTTTGTTATTGAGCCTTGTCTGTGTGTGTCTGTGTGTGGATGTGCTGTACTGTTTGTTATTGAGCCTTGTCTGTGTTTGTCAGTGTGTGTCAGTGTGTGGATGTGCTGTACTGTTTGTTATTTAGCCTTGTCTGTGTTTGTCAGTGTGTGGATGTGCTGTACTGTTTGTTATTTAGCCTTGTCTGTGTTTGTCTGTGTGTGGATGTGCTGTACTGTTTGTTATTGAGCCTTGTCTGTGTGTGTCAGTGTGTGGATGTGCTGTACTGTTTGTTATTTAGCCTTGTCTGTGTTTGTCTGTGTGTGGATGTGCTGTACTGTTTGTTATTTAGCCTTGTCTGTGTTTGTCAGTGTGTGGATGTGCTGTACTGTTTGTTATTTAGCCTTGTCAGTGTGTGTCAGTGTGTGGATGTGCTGTACTGTTTGTTATTTAGCCTTGTCAGTGTGTGTCAGTGTGTGGATGTGCTGTACTGTTTGTTATTTAGCCTTGTCTGTGTTTGTCAGTGTGTGGATGTGTTGTGCTGTTTGTTATTTAGTCTTGTCTGTGTAATAACCCTTGATGCTGTTTGCAGGAGGAGTGTAAAAGGGTTGAAAGGATCTCAGAAGATGTCAAACGCAAGATGCTGCTCATTCACAGCAGTACCGTCAGCATTCAGGTGAGAAACAGGAATGTAGTCTTGTAATCTGTCACATGGTGCTGGGATCCGGTTTGTTTCATCCATTCAGACTTTTAAAAAGGAATGCTATCCATCTACCACGCAATGCAGAATGACAGGATGGGATAGTTGTTCTTCATTTTCTCCAGGATAGCATTCAGTGCATTCACATTCCTACACTGCACCACAGATTGCAGTAATTCAGCAGCACTTTGTTATTTCTGCCACCAAGTGGCAGAACAAAACAGAAAAGTTAATTAAAATAACAGGAGGGGCCGCTGTGCCCTTCAAGTAAATGCATGGTGTGCTTCTGGTAAAGGGCTTCCTGAGGGTTATTTTAACAAATGTATATATTTTGGAAAATGTAAATTTTGACTTACTTCATGTAACATGGTTGACACTTAGAAAGTACCCTACGTACCCCAAGACAAGGTAGCTTTAAAAAAGATATGAAACATTGCTCAGACATGCTTGCAGATGTATTCATGTATCTTCTTGCTTGATGATAAGGTTACATGCTGAAGATAATGTGATTTGTGGGGTAATCCATTATTGGAGAGTGGAGAGTTCTCCTTAATAGGGTTGACAGTGGATTTAGGGCCAGTGTTAAATATCTTAATTTATGTTAATAAATTTATTTTGATTGTGTAAATGTATAGCTGAGAAACGATGTACCGAGTTGTTTTCTGTAAGCCAGTACGGCCTGGTACTGCGTACTGGCAAGACATTTTGTCAAGGTCATTTTATATTTTGACTTATCAAAACGATTGTTTAGGCTCATAATTTTGCTTGTTTTGAACTCTGTTAGTGGCCTGCGGGTCAGGGCAAGAGACGGGGTCCAGACTCTGCGGAGAATCCTTTGTGGACCAGGCCATGCCCCTAGAGGACGGAAAAGTTCATAACCTGGAAAGAAGGAAGGAAAGAGAATCTCTGTCTCCAGAAGTCGCCCTCAAAGAGGTGAGGCAGGTCCTCCAAGGCCTGGTACTGGAGTGTGCCCACAGGGATATCTTTAAGATAGAATTTGTTAATATATGGTTTTTAGTATTTAAGGATATTTAGATGACTACAGCTCTTACTGGTGCAGTGAGAAAGAAACAATAGTCTCTCTGGGTGAGACAAGAAAATAGCGCATGAGCTGCGAAAGAACAGTGTGGCCGGTGGTCCCCTCTGACTCGCTGTGGTGAGGGCCCTCCCCTTTGAACGAAGGCATGAGTAGCTGCGGCTGACTCGAGCCCGGGGAAGTGAGACTCACTAACCCCTGTAGAGGAGGCGCAGAGGCAACGCAGCAACTGAAATATAGAGGAGGAGGAAAAAAGCAAATGCAAGAGAGAGAACATAGATTGTGATGTTGCTTAAATAGGAAGATAGCTTTGATAGGCAGGAGAAAAACGGAGGAGAGGAGCTCCAGCTCCCACCCCTGAACCCCACTTTAAAGTTAACATGAATTGCCTTGTTCTTAAAAAAATATATACAAACATATTCACACAGGGGTTCAAAATACCATTATAACGATTATACACTCAATAAGGCTGAATGTAGAAATCTCAAAGAAACTGAAATTACAAACATGTATTTTCAATGTTCTTCAATGTCCTAGTTTATTTAAATATTTCTTAATGGTTTTAATGGTTTACAAAGACCTCCAAATATTTGCAATTTTAGGAACATTTGGGTACATATACACTGTGATTGTGTATATTGTATCATCAAGAAGTACAGTGATTGATAAAGTACCTTGAAAATGTAACAAGGTGACAGTATGACTGGTGCGTTCCGTTTAACACAGACTGTATACACCGTAAGTGGTGTTCTGGAAGTTAGATTTCATAGCCTACTATATCTGGAAAAAGTTATTGTAAAAAAGCATTCTCACTGTATGACAGACATATTTTAGGGTAATTGTGTTTTACATTAAAGCAATGAAGCAGGTTTGGCTACAGTATACTGTACATTTCAGCTTGCATTGGGAAAGGATTCCTCCTGCATAACAGGAAATACTCTTCTTTAATTCAGTACAAAAATAGGGACAAAACTAGTTTAACATTACATTAGATTGCTGAGTGTTTTTTTTTTGTGTGTATGCTTGTTATTTGTCTCTTGCAGAAACCGGTTTTTACCACAACTTTATCAGTCTAAATATTATTTATAGGCCAATACTTGGGGGTAGCAGAAAGATGTCAGTAAATGGCACATCCCAGCAACCTCAACTGTGCTGGAAATGGCACATCCCAGCAACCTCAACTGTGCTGCAAATTCTCATCCCAGCAACCTCAACTGTGCTGCAAATTCTCATCCCAGCAACCTCAACTGTGCTGCAAATTCTCTCATCCCAGCTACCTCAACTGTGCTGCAAATTCTCATCCCAGCAACCTTAATTGTGGGGCAAATTCTGCCGGAAGATTTTGCATCACTGTGGTTGGAACATGCGTTTCCCTCAATAACAACACAGACCATGTATACCAGCTGAAAATAGCATGATGATAAAACCAACAAACTAAACTATTATGATTAATTATGTAATTTCATTGCTATACGTTGCATCCACCACAATTGTCCTTGTAAACTAACTCAGTATGCCACAAAGCACTGAATAATGTCCTCGACCTGACCTGTAATGATTCTCTAACTTGGTGGGTGTTCTTCTTTGGGTTGGGTTTAAATTCTTACCTATATGATACAAAATCTAATCAAACTATCCATCTCTCTCTGTGCACCCAGGAGAAGCTACGCACCCTGCAAAGGAGGCTAGCAATGGGAGAGGACAGCGACAGCGGCAACAATCACATCAAGTGCATCATCCCCAGATCCAGCACCCCTTTCCCAGAGCAACGCATGCACAAGCTCCCTTTCCACTCTCCTACGAGGGTCATCAACTCCCCACTGGCTACATCCCACCCAAACCCTCACCATCACCATCATAACTGTACCAGCCCACTACACTACATCCCTGGAAGAACATCCATCACTGCTCTGCCAGGGCATGGGGTGACTCACCATCGCCACCATGACTGTACCAGCCCATTACACTACAACCCTGGAAGAACATCCATCACTGCTCTGCCAGAGCATAGCCCTCCACCATGTAGCACCACTCACCCAAATGCTGCCCATCACAGCTGTATAAGTTCCCTGCATCCCACCCTTCGCCATGCCTCGGACACCACACTGCCCATCCAGACCCTGAGTGTGAACTGGCAGAGAGACAGCGATGCCGCCCTGGACATGGTCTTTGACCTCAGGTAACACACAGGGTTACTTTACTGGTTATATCATAATCCGCCATTATCACACCTGTCTAGCATCATCCCAATGTGGTTTTAGTTACTATGAACATTTGTAGAGACTATTTAAATCCCCCTTACTACCTTTTTAATGATCATGAGATATCTACAGCTTTACAACAACCAGGCAATTACAGAGAAATGAATAAGTAGTTATTTGTTTTAGTCTCTGTTTTCCAGTGATAACAGTTAATAAGATAAGGTTAAGATAGTCATGGGTAATAAAAGGGAATAATACACATTTCTAATAATATCTTAAAACCCAGCATCACTATTTATAATTTTCAGGTTGAAGTGTTACTCAACACGCTATAGAGTTTATAACAAACTTGTTGTTGCCTGCTATGCTGTACATATCACTGTAAGTGTTTTCATATTTGTATTCATAAATCCTTGGTTATTAATATTGACCATTCATTTTTTGTTTGACTCTGTCTAAGTGTCACTAGGTCATCCAATACTAATTTATGACCAAAGATTTGTGAATACAAATATCAGAACAATCGCAGTTATGTTGAAAAATATATTATAGCGATACATATAACACAGCAGCGGTAAGAAATGGGTTTTATTATGAACTCTGTAGCATGTTTAGTAACACTTTCATTGAAAGCATTTGTGCTTTCCTCCTGTTTCTTTGTGTTCACCACAGGGGCAAGGTGGTGTGTGTGCTGAGTGGGTTTGTTGTGGGGGTTACATTGCAGGGCCAGTCTGGAGAAACTGGTGCATCAGTGTGCTGGGGAGAGGAAAGAGAGGCAAGAGACCATGATAGCACTCGGAGAGTTCCAGAACCAATTCCAGGCCTTCATGAAACAGTGGGAGAGAGCGCAGGGAGAGCAGGGCAGGATCGCAAACTCACTCGATGAGCTGAGAGAGGACAAACAGAACCTCTCTACACTGTGAGAGAGAGAGAGGGGGAGGGGAGACGCAGAACATCTCTACACTGTGTGTGTGAGAGAGATAGAGAGAGAGAGACGTGCTAACATGAGCTCCTAAATATACAAAATATTTATTGTCTTAGAATGAAATAAACACTGGAGAAATGTTATTTTTATTTCAGTAAAACAAATAGTACAATTAGAGACTATTTTCAAACAAAAAGATATATATTTCAAAACATTAAAAAATAAATAAAGTAAAACTATAAAGACAAAAACAGGACCAGAAGAGATGAACTAACAGCAGAGAGAAGTGAGAGAAGGAAGGAAAGAAAGAAAAAAAGAAAGGAAAAGACAGAAAGAAAGGAAAGAAGAAAAAAAAGAAAGAAAGGAAAAGAAAGAAAAAGGACAGAGTATACAATCAAAGAAAGAACAGAAAAACTGCTAGGAAAACAGCAAATTATCTGGACTTTGATTTATAAAAGGTAAGCCTCTCACCTTATTTTAAATTAAATTAAATCCATTTTCAAGTTAGCCTGCGTGAGAAGTGGCAGTTGGTGTGTGAGTTTGGAAATGGATACATTGAGCAGTGCAGTAATGCAGCCCCGCCCCCTGAGCCCTGCGTTCCAATTCCCTGGGGAGGTGAAGAGCGCTCAGGCCAGGAAACAACACAAGCACAGAGTGCTGAGAGAGAGCCCAGAGACTCTCATTGCTGACTGCTTCCAGGCTGGAGAAAACACTGTCACCACTAACCTGCTCCTCTTCACGAGCACACAGACGCCTGGCACACAGCCATATGTAAAATGTATGTACATGTAAAAAAGGGAGGCATCTGCCAGGGGAGACAGTTGAAAATAAGGGAAGACGCAGACTCACACCACACAGTGTTCACAGTAAATCTGTATCAGAACGGCACTATCATGATACAGGGCAGTGAGGCCAGCCTGGTGTCTTTTGAGGAGAATTTTCTGGCCTTAAAAGAGCCAAAACACAGGGACACCTACAGCAGCAAGCCCTGTTCCTGACAGCACACAGCCTGCCCGCAGCACTGACAGCACAGCCCCAGTCCCCACTGTCCCAGCAGAGGAGAGCACAGTCCCTGGAGATAGCCAGCCCCTCCTCACCCAGCCCCCGGAGCTCCACAGCACAGTGGCAATCATGAAGGCAAGCCTCTCCCTGCTAGAGGTGGAGCTGACAGAGCTCAGGGAGCTAGTCCAGGCCAGGCTCACAGAGAGCGACATCACACAACAGTTGAAAGACCAGACCATACAGATCAAGAATGATTATAAAGCCTCATTCAGGGAACTGAAGGCAGAGGTGAAGGAGCTGCAGCAGGACAGGGAAACCCTGAGAAGAGAACTGACCGGACTGAGAGAGGAGCTGCAGCACAGAGACAAAACAGTACAGAGCCTGAGGGAGCAACTGCACACACTCACAGTACCCCACAGCCCTGCAGGAGGCACAGCAACCCAGACAGCACAGTGCCCCCCAGCCCCAGCCTGCAAGGACACACTGACACACACACACACACAGCACACCAGCCAAACACACTGACACACTGACACACTGACACACCGACACACACACACACAGACAACACCGACAGCCCCCCAGCCAGACACACTGGCAATCACACAAAGCCTGATATACACACCACACACACGAACAGCACACAGAACACTCCCAACACACATGCTGACCCAGGTACAGCCCCGACCCCCTCAGGCAGACCGGCTGCAAAGCACCGCAACACCGAGATCGCCCTGCTGATGGACTCCAACGGGAAATACATCGATGAGAAGTGGCTCTTCCCAAAACACACAGTGTCCAAGATCTGGTGTCCGACCACAGAGAAGGCCCTGGAGGCTCTGTGTGAGTCCACCCTCGGCTCCCCCAGACACTTAATCATTCACACAGGCACCAATGATCTGAGGGCCCAGCAGGAGAACGTGGCCAAGTCCATCAGGAGAGGAGAGGGCAACCCAGGAATTTCCGCATTGAAAAATCATCATCTCCACCCTGCTGCCCAGAAAGGATTTCCACCAATACACCATCCAGAAGATCAACGCGGAAGTCTCCCAAGGGTGCACTCTACTACCCAATGTGCACCTGGCACACCATCCCACCCTAGGGCTACAACACCTGTACGACCACGTGCACCTGCACCAGCGGGGAGTCAGCATCTTTGCCAAGACCCTGAAAGACGTCACCCTGGGCCGAGACCCAGCCATTCCCCAACACAGCAACAGGAGAGGCCTCAACGTCCACAGACCACAGCACAGCCCACAGACAGCCAGGTGGGCCCCCAGGAGCCTCCGTCCACAGCCTGGACAACACAACCGACACCTGCTTAGCCCAGCCCGGCCCAGCCCAGCCCAGCGGACCCAGGTCCGGTCCTGCCAGCCCATTCCAGCACCCAGCCCAGCCATCCCAGCAGCAGGCTCACAGCTACGCTGCGGCCCTCAGCAGACCAGCAGGGACTGGGAGCACAGAGCTGGAGGAGATTCACCACCTCATGAACCTCATCTGCACAAGACTTATGAGCTAAGTCAATACTATTAAAAAATAAATAAATAAATAAATAAAGAGATTGTAAAAGAGAAAAGGGGGAGGAAAGGAAAAGAGAAAGGGGGAAAAAAAGTATATATATTGTACGTAGAGATTTCAGCAGCAAAACGTAAATATAATTAATATTTAGTGAATTATTAGAAAAAAATATGTATATATATATATATATATATATATATATATATATATATATATATATTTTTTTTTTTTTTTGTTTCTTCAAAATGTTTTGTTTAATTCTAAGACAAAAAATAGATAAATAATTACAAATATAAATATGATTAAATCTTTGTCCATCACAATGTGGAATATCCAGGGCCTGAGCTCCTCAGTGTTTGGGCTGAAGAGCACAGCCCCAGAGTTTATAGAGAGAGTGAAAGGCCTGGATATCATCATCCTGCAGGAAACATGGTGCAGGGCAGACGTGTCCACTCACTGTCCCTCAGGCTACAGGGAGATCATAGTGCCCTCGCTGAAAAAGACCACAGTCAGACGAGGCAGAGACTCTGGGGGAATAATCATTTGGTACAAAGCAGAGCTCACCAACTCAATAGAACCAATTAAACGGGGAGAGTCACATTTGTGGCTTAAAATCAGCAGAAATATTGTCTCTGCAGAAAATGAAATCTTCCTGTGTGCAATATATATCCCCCCCTCAGAATCCCCATACTATAGTGAGGAAACCTTTACAAGTCTCCACACAGAGATCTGCCACTTCCAGGCCCAGGGAAATGTTCTGATCTGTGGAGATCTGAACGCCAGGACAGGCAAGCAGCCTGACTTCACCAGCACACAGGGAGACCAACATATATTCAGGCAAAAACCCCTATATTCCAGCCCTATTGTCTCCCAGAGAAACAGCTATGATAGAGAAATAAATCAAAGTGGGAGACAATTACTGCAACTCTGTCAAGGCCTGGGCCTGTACATTATTAACGGTAGGATCCGAGGGGACTCTTTAGGAAGACACACCTACAGCTCAGCTCTTGGCAACAGTGTAGTAGATTACACCATTACACCACATACTCACAGTAAACAGGGAGTAAATCTAGCTGTAGAAAACCTGAATGAAATATTTAGACAGGCAGCTTTAAAATCCAAACTAAAAATAATTCGGAACACTCAAAAGAAAAAACTGAAAGAAGAAAATTGGTTTGATGAAGATTGTAAAAATATAAGGAAAAGACTTAGGCAATTATCAAATCAAAAACATAGACAACCAGACAACCAAGATTTACGCCTCAGCTACTGTGAAACTCTAAATTACTATAAACGCACACTAAAACAGAAAAAAAATAATCACATCAACAAGCAACTGACAGAAATCGAGGAGTCCATTAACTCAAACCGATTCTGGGAACATTGGAAAAAACTAAATAAATCAAAACCAGAAGAATTGGCCATACAAAATGGAAAATGCAAAATATATGGAAAAACCATTTTGAAAAACTCTATCAAAACATAACACACAATGAACAACCATTAGATCAAAACAATATTTATGAAAAACTGAAAAAACTAGAATTGTCAATTAAAGACAACCAGAATCCACTGGACTCTCCAATCACTGCGCAGGAACTTAAAGAGAAACTGCAGACCCTCCAGAATAGGAAAGCCAGCGGGGTAGACAGCGTCTCCAATGAGATGCTGAAGCACAGCAGCCCTAAGCTGCAGGAGGCCCTGCGCAAACTGTTTAACCTGATACTAAGTGTGGGCTACTTCCCTGACATCTGGAACCAAGGGATTATATCCCCTGTCTTTAAGAGTGGAGACAAATTCGACCCCAATAACTACCGGGGCATCTGTGTGAGCAGTAATCTGGGGAAGGTATTCTGCAGTATCATTAACACTCGGATACTGGCCTTCCTTACCGAACACAGTGTCTTGAGTAAGAGTCAGATTGGCTTCCTTCCAAAACACCGCACTACTTATCATATTTACACCCTACACACCCTAATAGACAAACATGTAAACCAAAATAAAAATAAATTATTTGCTTGCTTTATAGGTTTCAAAAAGGCTTTTGATTCAATCTGGCACGAAGGATTATTTTATAAACTCCTCCAAAGTGGTGTAGGAGGTAAAACCTATGACACAATTAAATCAATGTATACGGAAAATAAATGTGGTGTAAAGATTGGCAATAAAAGAACACAGTTCTTCTCACAGGGGCGTGGAGTGAGACAGGGGTGCAGTTTGAGTCCAACACTGTTCAACATCTACATCAATGAATTGGCCACAGTGTTGGAGCAATCTGCAGCCCCTGGCCTCACTCTGCTTGATACTGAAATTAAATTCCTGCTCTACGCAGATGACCTGGTCCTGCTGTCGCCCACAGAGCAGGGGCTGCAGCAGAGCCTGTCAGTGCTAGAGCAGTACTGTCAGACCTGGGCCCTGGCAGTAAACATGAACAAAACTAAAATCATGATATCAGGAAAGTAGATACATCTTCACACTACACAACACCACAATAGAACACTGCATGCACTACACCTACCTGGGCCTAAACATCAGCGCATCAGGTAGCTTTAACCCGGCAGTGAATGCACTGAGAGAGAAGGCCCGCAGGGCTTTCTATTCCATGAAGAAAAAGCTTTATATAAAACTCCCCATTAGAATTTGGCTCAAAATTTTTGAAAGTGTTATCAAACCCATTGCCCTCTATGGCAGTGAAGTGTGGGGTCCGCTCACAGAGCAGGATTACACTAAATGGGATAAACACCCAATAGAAGCCCTGCACACAGAGTTCTGCAAAAACATCCTGCAAATACACCAAGAGAAAAACACCAAACAACGCGTGCAGGGCAGAACTAGGTCAATATCCATTATTGATCTCAATACAAAAAACAGCAATTCAATTTTGGCTTCATCTAAAACAAAGCAACCCAAACTCCTACCACAGTAAAGCCCTGCAGTACCAAGAACTGAGCCAAAAGAAGAGTCTCCTCAGCCAGCTGGTCCTGAAGCTCACTGCACTAACTAACACCAACCAGCCTCAGGACAGCACTGCTCCAACACAGACAATTCGAGTTAACCAAATTATAACACAACACAAACAAAACTACCTCACCTATTGGGACACACACACAAAAACACAAAGCAAATTAGAGTGCTATCGGGCCCTAAAAAGACACTACACCCTGGCTGAATACCTGAGCAGGGTGAAAGACAACAAGCAGAGGCAGATCCTAACCAAATACAGGCTCAGTGAGCACAGCCTGGCCATAGAAACAGGCCGACACAGGCAGACCTGGCTGCCCAAAGAGGACCGGCTGTGTCATCACTGTCAACTCCAACAAGTAGAGACAGAGATGCACTTTCTACTGCGTGTACAAAATACAGAGAAATAAGGGAAACTTTCTTCCCACAAATAAAACATCTCTGCAAAACATTCCCAGACCTGCCAGACTCTCAAAAACTCCCAATCCTCCTCGGAGAGGAGTCCAGCTGTGTCCAACTGGCAGCCCAGTACACAGCTGCCTGTCACAGCCTGAGGGACAGACAGTGAGCACTCTACATTAGTTCAAGTCTTGTTATATTTCATTGTTGTTATTGTTAACTTATTAATAACGTGGTTATTATTTATATTTGTTTACCATTATTATTATCATTATTATTCTCATCAGTGTTATTGTCTATTTAATGTTCAGATGATGTACTGTGTGTACATTGCTTTGGCAATACTGTGAATAATAGTCATGCCAATAAAGCACCTTTGAATTTGAATTTGAGAGAGAGAGAGGGAGAGGGTGGGAGGGAGAGCAGGATGAGAGAGGAGACATAACATCTCTACACTGTGAGAGAGGGGAAAGGAGACATAGAACATCTCTAAACTGAGAGAGGGGGAGGGAGAAAGGGGAGGGAGAAAGGGAGGGAGATCAGGATGATAGAGGAGACACAGAACATCTCTACACTGTGAGAGAGAAGGGGAGGGGAGACACAGAACATCTCTACACTGAGAGAGAGGGGGAAGGGGAGACATAGAACATCTCTACACTGAGAGGGAAAGCAGGGTGAGAGAGGAGACACAGAACATCTCTACACTGTGAGAGAGGGAGGGAGGAAGAGCAGGGTGAGAGTAGACACAGAACATCTCTACACTGAGAGAGAGGGAGGGAGGAAGAGCAGGGTGAGAGTAGACACAGAACATCTCTACACTGAGAGAGAGGGAGGGAGAGCAGGATGAGAGAGGAGACACAGAACATCTCTACAATGAGAGAGAGGGAGGGAGAGCAGGATGAGAGAGGAGACACAGAACATCTCTACACTGAGAGAGAGGGAGGGAGAGCAGGATGAGAGAGGAGACACAGAACATCTCTACACTGTGAGAGAGGGAGGGAGGAAGGGGGAGGGAGAGCAGGGTGAGAGGAGACAGAACATCTCTACACTAAGAGAGGGAGGGAGGGAGAGCAGGATGAGAGAGGAGACACAGAACATCTCTACACTGTGAGAGGGAGGAAGGAAGGGGGAGGGAGAGCAGGGTGAGAGAAAACATAGAACATCTCTACACTGCGAGAGAGAGAGGGGGAGCAGGGTGAGAGAGGAGACACAGAACATCTCTACACTGTAAAAGAAAGGGAGTAAGGAGAGATGGAAGGAAAGAGTGTGTGATTGTGGCCCTTGTCCCTGACTCTTTTCATCTTCTCCCTGTCACAGAGCTCAGAGCACCCTGTCTGTCTTCTCCCAGTTGGGTTGGGAGCTGGAGTACCTCTGTGCAGTGGGAACGCGGGTCTGCAATGTGTCCAGACAACTGCCCACTGCGAAACAGGGTGAGAAAGAGCTTCAGTGAGGCTCGGGTCTGTAATCAGGATAGATTGTGTAGACAGCTAGCCATTGTGGAGTTAGACCCACTGGAGAGACGGCATAGACGGGGTCATTATAGCCAAGTGATTTAACAAGGCCTAATCTATCTCAGAGTTGGGTTCAAGTGTATTTAAGTCTTACAAATGCAAATGCATGCACTTTAGTTGCATCTAAATACAAAATTATACGTTTCTCTTGTATGCTTTCCGCACACTCATAAACTCAGGGGAGACGTTTAGGAGGTCACAGAGATCTTTTGAACTCCTATAAGTGGATAGTTTGTGCACTGACTTTATCTTACCTTATCCAGACAACTGTGAAACAATCAAGAAAAATCACACAGACTCAGTTTATTTGATTTGATTCTCAGTGACTGTAGGACGACCACTAATCTAACAATATGTTCTTTCCAGGAGGAACTATAAATAACTACACCGCTGCATTTATTTCTCAGCAGATGCCCTTATCCAGGGCAACTTAAAATTGTTACAAGATATCACATTATTTTTACATACAATTACATTTTTTTTTACACATTCTTTTTACATACAATTACCCATTTATACAGTTGGGTTTTTACTGGAGCAATCTAGGTAAAGTACCTTGCTCAAGGGTACAGCAGCCGTGCCCCCCCCCCCCCCCCCACCACCACCACCTGGGATTATAAGAACATAAGAACATAAGAAAGTTTACAAACGAGAGGAGGCCATTCAGCCCATCTTGCTCGTTTGGTTGTTAGTAGCTTATTGATCCCAGAACTGCATATTCTCGATGCGGTTGTAACACCTTATCCATCAGTCTCTGTAAAGTAGCTGGGGCCCCATGAAGTCCGAATGGCATAGTACGAAATTGGAAAACACTATCTGGGGTGGAAAATGCAGTTTTCTCATGACAGGCCTCTATTAACGGAATCTGCCAGTACCCTTTCGTTAGATCCAGAATTGAGATAAACCATGCTCTCCCTAGTCGGTCTAAGAGGGTCTAAGAGGGCATCTGCAAAGAGCAAGTAGGGAAGTAGTTTAGCCCTATTTCTCTTTTCCTGACCTACAAAGCGATGCAGCATACTCTTGACCAGCCCATCCATTTGAGGATGATAAACTGATAAACTGAGGTCCGAATCAAACCAATTTTCAATAATTTACACAATTGCTGAATACAGCTTGACATGAAATTAGTGCCTTGATCAGTGGGAATTTCTTTAGGGATTCCACCCTAGAAAATAATTTCACTAACTCATTAGCTAATGATTCCACATTCATAGAATGTATTACCTGTGGGTATTGTGTTGCGTAGTCCACCACCATGAGGGCAGCAGTGTGTAGTAGTGGTTAGGGCTCTGGACTCCTGACCGGAAAGCCCCTAAGTCTACACCAATTCTCTCAAATGGCACAGCAATATAGGAAGTGGGACCAAAGGTGCGGGGTGAACTGATTTAGGAGCAACCAATTGACATGAAGGACATTCCGATACATATCTCCGCACATGACTATGAACCCCAGGCCAGTAAAACTGGGCCAGAATTAGTTCCACAGTCTTTTAGGTCCCTAAATGGCCTGACAAAGGGAGATCATGAGCTAATCTCATGCATGACCTCTGATCGAAAAGGCCTGGGAACCAATAACGGTATGACGGGCTGTCCTTTCCCGGCAGCTCGGGTTATTCTATATAAGTGCCTGGACACAATATATCTAACCGCTCCCAAGCATAACGCAATGTGGGATCATTCTGTTGCTCGTAACCCAAGATGATATCTTGGTGCCAATGGCCAGGTATATCAAGGGGTGTCTTATTACTTGACCATCCTTTTCAGTAACCTTGCACCCCAGGTCACACTCAATTCCCACTCCTTTACCTCTCCGTTTGTGACATTGGCGTGCAATTGAGTTAGACCCCTCCTCCGTCTCCTTTGAAGCCTTCATTTTTTTTTGCCCGACGCTCTTGTTTATTTTTTTCCGGTGAATTCTAGGTAAATTTTGCCAATTGTTTTATCCTGTTGTTTAATTTAGCTGTGAAATCAAGACTATTCCCTGACCTAATTTTAGGTAAGAAAAATGGCCAATCTCTCCCCAGTAGGAAAGGATATTGCAAACTTTCAACTACAACTACTTTACTGTTCACCTTTCATTCACCAACTGTGAGACTTATTTTCATGGTAGGACATACCCGTGTTTCTCCGTGGATACAGGAGATTGCCACTTCCTTGTGGCTCCCAGGACATCCAAGAGAGCTTGTCAAATTAAAGTCTCACTTTCCCAACCTGTACTCTTAGTTGATAGGGGCCCTCCTGACATTACCCGTTTGTCCTACCTATGACTGCAGACCAGGACTGTCTAATAATCTCACACCTCCTTCATGGGACAGTCTCGGACGATATGTCCTGGTTCTCTGCACCGGAAACACACTGGGGCAGAAGGCACCGACGTAGACATTCTGTCCCGCTGGTCCGTGACCGGCAGGTTAGGGCTTTTCTCTCACCCACGCTGGGGATAACCTTGGCCTCCAAGCTCTGGAAGCCTGGTTGCCCCCTTTGGACTTGGGTTTATGAGGTTGGTGGTAGTCCCTGGAGGTTTAGCGGCAGGAGTGATGTCCTGGTAGGCGCCCTCGTTTGTGTCTTCATACGCTTCCACACTTTTGAGTGGTACAATGGTGTTTTGTTTTTTTACCCCATTTTCTCCCAATTTTGGAATGTCCCATTTTTAAGCCTGGCTCACCGCTGCAACCCACCCTGCTGACTCAGGAGGGATGAAGACGAGCACATGCATCCTCCAAAACGTCTGCTGTCCACTTCTATTCACTCTGCAAGCACACCATGCAGCCATCTCAGAGCTACAGTGTTGGAAGACCACGCAGCTCTGGATCACGTACAGGCAGGCCCGCAGGCACCCAGCCAGCCACTGGAGTCGCTGGTGCACGGTGAGCCGAGGACATCCTGGCCGACCTAAGCCCTCCCCATCCCTGGCGGCTCTCAGCCAATTGTGCACCACCCCTGAGAGTCCACGGACGGCAGTGGAATAGCCTAGACATGAACTGATAACCTCCAGGCTATGGGAAGCATCCTGCACTCCACGTGGAGTGCCTTTACTGGGTGTGCCACTCGGGAGTCCCCAGGTGGTGTCTTTTAACCCACTCTCAATTCCCTGGCGGCAGGGAATTCCCTGCTCGATGTTGATCAGCTGCACCGGTTCTTGTGGGGCGTGGTCTTCGGGACGCAGTGCATTGATCCAGTACGGGTGCACTGATCCAGGAGGTACTGCCCGGCAGCCCAGGGCCGCATCCCTTTGGAAAGCTGGTACTCTCGGAAACGGCGACGGTACGTTTCGTCCGTAATCCCCAGGCGCAAGAGGAAGCCATCCTCTTACAGGTGCATCTTCTGCCGATAGGCAGCCTGGGCTTCCCTCATCAGACATGGTGCCAACTTGGTGGCCCAATACTCTCTGGGTCACTGCGCTGCTTCAGCCACCCTCTCAAAGGTGATCAAAAACGCCTTGTCCGGAGTCAACTTCTGTAACTTTGGTTGCACTGCAAACATCTGGGCCAACGCTGCTTCCGAGGTGGGTGGGGTTGCAAGCTTCTCTACCAACTGTCCGAAGAACTGGGCGAACTGCTTATGTTGAAATGCCTCCCTCTCCTTGCGATGTTTATTCTGCTCCTTAAACATCTTTAACACCGTCTCTGGATCCATAATCCCACGATGACACCACATGTGGTATGATGGGGCGTGTGTTCAGGCAGTGTTTTAAGTGACACAACAAAAGCTAAATACAGTTCAGGCAGTGTTATAAGTAGGGTTATAAGTAGGGCTTCTGATTTTCTAAAACCCAATAAAACACCACCGATACAAAAAAAAATCGGTGGATAGCAAATAAACACCGGAATTCACATTGACTTCACCCTTTTAACATTTAAAAAAATAAAACCTACTACAAAAATAATAAATACATTTCCCTGTTTTGCTGGGCAATGTCCCGCCTTCCTGGCTTGTATTTATCATTGATTAGTTCTGAATACTTTAAACCCGCCACAACTACTGAGTAACAGCACATTCCTACATTTCTATTGGAGACTCCGCTTGAGAGAATTAAAACGAGATTACAGTCAGGATGGAGGCTTGTTAGTGGGATTTAAAGACACAGAGGATTTAATACAGAATTGTGGCAGAATGTACAAAAATGCCTACACACAAAAACCCCAGAAGAATGTACCCGTGACCATAGGGATTTCGTTGTGGAAAACAGCAAAGGAAAGAAGGTACAACTTAAGTGTGCAAGTACTGTGGAGTTACTATACATATTTCGACACACACACACACACACAAAAAATGCACAAGCAGTTTGGAAAGTAACCGAAAAGACTTTCATACAGTATATCAAAAACGAAAGCCCCCAAAAAAACGATTTCAAATAAAACTCGAAAATAGCTAAAAAATAAGCACGGAAAAATACAATTAATAAAACCTGAAAAACAGAAGCCAAGTTATGTGACAAAACAAAAGATAAATACAGTTCAGGCTAGAAGTGACAAAACAAAAGATAAACAAAAAGAAACCGTGAGGGGATTGCGGTGAGGGATTAAATATATAAATGAACCCTGAGTACAGCTGCGTGTCCCCTTTTGTAAGTCAAGCCCCGCCCCTGTAGCCAGTGGAACACCAATCCCTGTTTGACATGTGTTCTTAACACCTAACTTGAGTGGCAGGGACTTACATACTCGCACTTCGGCCCCTCACCAAGATGGCGCCCCCCATAAAGGTGACTTATGTCACGGGCACGAGGTCTTGGTGAGGGAAGCCTTGGGTTGATTCATAAGAACATAAGAAACATAAGAAAGTTTTCGGGTATGTATTCGTCAAACTGGAAGTGGGCAGGGGCAAACCCAGAAGTTGTTTAAAACTAGTTTTTTTTACACTTATTTGCACTGTAAAAATGTCCTGAGTGACAAAACAATGCATCAGTGTGCAGTTTTCTATGCAACACACATGCAAACTTCACTTGCACTGTGTATAATACATACTGTGCAGTCCTGTGCGGTATTTTGTAACAGAGCTCTACTATAAGTAGGGCTCTTTGTTTTTTTTTTTTTGTTTTTTTTTTGATGATGTAATGTCACTTTAAGTTTATTTTTAGCCGACATTGTTTCTTTATTCAACTCTTGTAGAAGTGTTGATTGTAAAACAAGATCGCTTTTGTTGTGGGTTTTTTTTTCCTTCCTGTAACTTTAATGACACGCTCTGTTTGATTCACTGATAATCAGAGATTCACAAAACACAAGTAAGAGAAAACTTGCTAACAGGTGAAATCATTTTGGAACGAGTCACTAGGATTTAAAAATGGGGATAAAAGCAATTTAACTTTGCTCGCTTTTTGGTTTCAGTTTGATTTTAAAAAAAGAGTTGTTTGTTAGCAGCAAAACGGAAGGATTGTTTTAGTGAAGTTACAGGGGGAGGTGGGCACACAAAATACTAATGTGGAAGAAGGTGCTCTGGTCAGATGAAACCAAAATCGAACTTTTTGGCAACAATGCAAAACGTTATGTTTGGCTTAAAAGCAACACAGCTCATCACCCTGAACACACCATCCCCACTGTCAAACATGGTGGTGGCAGCATCATGGTTTGGGCCTGCTTTTCTTCAGCAGGGACAGGGAAGATGGTTAAAATTGATGGGAAGATGGATGGAGCCAAATACAGGACCATTCTGGAAGAAAACCTGATGGAGTCTGCAAAAGACCTGAGACTGGGACGGAGATTTGTCTTCCAACAAGACAATGATCCAAAACATAAAGCAAAATGTACAATGGAATGGTTCACAAATAAACATATCCAGGTGTTAGAATGGCCAAGTCAAAGTCCAGACCTGAATCCAATCGAGAATCTGTGGAAAGAACTGAAAACTGCTGTTCACAAATGCTCTCCATCCAACCTCACTGAGCTCGAGCTGTTTTGCAAGGAGGAATGGGCAAAAATTTCAGTCTCTCGATGTGCAAAACTGATAGAGACATACCCCAAGCGACTTACAGCTGTAATCGCAGCAAAAGGTGGCGCTACAAAGTATTAACTTAAGGGGGCTGAATAATTTTGCACGCCCAATTTTTCAGTTTTTTATTTGTTAAAAAAGTTTAAAATATCCAATAAATTTCGTTCCACTTCATGATTGTGTCCCACTTGTTGTTGATTCTTCACAAAAAATTACAGTTTCATATCTTTATGTTTGAAGCCTGAAATGTGGCAAAAGGTCGCAAAGTTCAAGGGGGCCGAATACTTTCGCAAGGCACTGTACATCAGAATGGTTGAAGAACAAGAAATTTAAAGTTTTGGAATGGCCGTCAAAGTGCAGACCTAAACCCCATTTTGGGTGAAGCTCTGATAACATTCAGTATCAAAAATATGCAAAAATGCAGAAAACACTATGTAACACAATTTGTATTCCTGGGTAGTAAGTGTTATTTCCTAATTGCTTATGCCTCAAAAGTATAGAAAATGGCTATTATTCCCCACAAACTTTGCTTTTGTGACCAGGACAGTGATATTTTGAAATTTACCTATTTCTAATGAGAAAATGGGCGAATTTGTGTCTTTTCGTTCACATAAAGTCAGAAAAAAACAACATATGAATCCAAATTAACATGTATTTATACAAAAAAAAATGACTACAAAAGATTTAGAAGTGAGTAGTTTTTCGAGATTTACGATTATACTGTAAATCACTTTCACGAATCAGCCCCCAAATGTAGTCTCCCATCATGTTCTCGCTATACTGTCCTTGGTAGCGGCGTTCAAAGTCCAGTATATCCCGGTGGAAGCACTCGCCTTGCTCCTTCGAGTACGCTCCCATGTTCTCCTTGAATTTATCAAGATGAGCATCAAAGATATGGACTTGGAGGGACATCCTAAGCCCATTGTGCCGTAGTTCTTCACCAGTCTCAACCAGCTCCACATAGTTTTCGGCCTTGTGATTGCCCAGGAAGCCCCGAACCACTGCGACAAAGCTGTTCCAAGCTGCTTTCTCCTTACTAGTGAGCTTCTTGGGGAATTCATTGCACTCCAGGATCTTCTTTATCTGTTGTCCTAAAGGCAAAGAAAGCAGGGAAACTTGGTAAAACCGTGCAATTCCTGACCCCATCAGGAATGCCACCATTTTGAAGTCTCCTATGACCTTGATGCCATCTCAGAAAAATGCAGATATGTATCCACTTAGGCAGCTGGAACTAAACTGAACTGGTGTGCTTAAGGCCCCTGTATTTATACTACTGGAAAGCTCTAGAAAGTTCTAGAAGTTACTCCAAGTTTACTCAGCACTGAATCTATCTGGAATGATCCCATGTTCCACAATATAAACTAGTAAAAATCGGTATGCATAAACAACTTAACAGTAATGTAACGTTAACACTACTAACATCAATAAAACAAAACGTTATAGTCGCAGCTTGTGACACTAGTAAAAGACATTTACTCAACTGAAACTTTGCCTGTCCAAATGAAGGAATCGTGAAAAATAAATGCTGCACTGCACAGTCAACTCTGTTGAAATGAACTTTGTACATCCAACTTAAATATAAAAACTCCCTTTTCACCAACACAGTTTTAAATGAATAAAGTGTGCTTTGATTGTAGTAAAGGCAGGTATTTTTCCTAGCTGGCAGCAGACATTGAGGATCATTCTGGACGTTGCAGAAAAGGTAAGAAGTGTGTGTGTGTGTGTGTGTGTAAAACAAGAAGCCAGATACAAACTGACGCGGTAAGCCTTCTCTTACCATTAGCCTCCACCTGTGAACCATTAAAGTTGCTATCACATTTTCTGGATAAAAACCCCACTGTTGAAGGATCATTGGTCAGGCTATGAATCTGAAGGAAAATGAAGACCAAAGAGCATTCAACAGATGTTAGAGATAAAGTAATACAAATGCATAGATTAGGGAAAGGGTACAAAATAATATCCAAGTGTTTGGATATTCCAGTGAGCACAGTTGGATCAATAATCAGGAAGTGGAACCTGCATCACACCATCCAGGCACTGCCAAGAAAAGGCCGTCCCTCAAACCTCAGCGCTCAAACATGTGAGAGAGGCCAACAATCACTTTGAAGGAGCTACAGAGTTCGGTGGCTGGGAGTGGAGTACTGGTGCACCAGTCAACCATATCAAGAGCTCTGCATAACACTGGGCTGTCTGGCTTCACATGTACCAGAATGGACCTGTAAAATGTAAAAATAAAAATTAAAACAATACACACACCTTACGTAAACAGTTGTAGCAACACATGGGAACATGTAACACAATAAAATAAAAAGGTCCTTATGTACCCTTTAAAGGAGTGTGACAGGCTGGCTTGCAGTGGTGAGGTGTGGTGACGTCACGGACCAGGAAGTAATTGAATCAAAACAGTGGATGGGCGGGTGAAGCTGAATGCAACAGCACTCAGCGTGTTTAATAAACAAAACAAATGATTTTAACAAAACAACAAAACACAAAACAAAGGGCACGAGGGCCAAACGAATAAACAGATAAACAAGTAAGTGTTGTGCTGGCTAATCCAGCACGTTTTAGCAATTGTTTTTATGTCCCCTCTCTATCTCCCCGTACTCTCCTCTCTACACATAACAACCACCCTGCAGCACGGACAGCTGCAGGTTCTTATACTCTGGCCGAGGGGTTAACTAGCTGTTAATTATCTTATTACCCCTCAGCCACAGTCTGCACGCGTTTGGTAAGGATGCATGACTGTCAGCTAGTTAAATAATCAGTAGCTGATCAGTCATGCATCCTCACATGGGTTTTTAAATATAAATATAAAAAACAATAACAAAATATGTGGCGCTTTTATCCGCACCACAAACAAAAATACAAATAATAATACATAGGGGCGGGACACTCCGCCATAGGGAGATATCTGAAAACTTTTTGGTGCACCTTGGAATAGCAGTAATCTGTTCTACTATACATGTGGGTGGGTAGGTGGGGCAGTAGGGACATGCTATGTGCATGTGTGTGTGTGTGGTGGGAGGGGGTAATTGCTACTATTAGAGAAACACATACTGAACTTCTTTTCTCAGCTTTTTAAGGTGCCCGACCTTGAGCACTGTGGAACAGATGAGCAGGCAGTACAACAGCCACAGAGAGCAGATCACCAACACAGCCTAGACAGAACTCAACACAGAGAGAGCAGATCAACAACACAGCCCAGACAGAACTCAACACAGAGAGAGCAGATCACCAACACAGCCCAGACAGAACTCAACCCAGAGAGAGCAGAACACCAACACAGCCTAGACAGAACTCAACACAGAGAGAGCAGATCACCAACACAGCCCAGACAGAACTCAACCCAGAGAGAACAGAACACCAACACAGCCTAGACAGAACTCAACCCAGAGAGAGCAGAACACCAACACAGCCTAGACACAACTCAACCCAGAGAGAGCAGATCACCAACACAGCCTAGACAAACCCAGAGAGAGCAGATCACCAACACAGCCTAGACACAACTCAACCCAGAGAGAGAAGATCACATAAAAAAGTTTACAAACGAGAGGGGACCATTCAGCCCATCTTGCTTGTTTGGTTGTTAGTAGCTTATTGATCCCAGAATCTCATCAAGCAGCTTCTTGAAGGATCCCAGGGTGTCAGCTTAACAACATTACTGGGGAGTTGGTTCCAGACCCTCACAATTCTCTGTGTAAAAAAGTGCCTCCTATTTTCTGTTCTTAATGCCCCTTTATCTAATCTCCATATGTGACCACTGCTCCTTGTTTTTTTTTTCAGGTCGGAAAAGTCCCATGTCAATAACTTTTAGAATTTTGAATGCTTGAATCAGATCACCGCGTAGTCGTCTTTGTTCAAGACTGAATAGATTAAATTCTTTTAGCCTGTCTGCATACGACATGCCTTTTAAACCCAAGATAATTTTGGTCTCTCTCCTTTGCACTCTTTCTAGAGCAGCATTATACTTTTTGTAACAAGGTGACCAGAACTGAACACAATATTCTAGGTGAGGTCTTACTAATGCATTGTAGAGTTTTAACATAACTTCCCTTGATTTAAATTCAACACTTTTTACAATATATCCGAGCAGCTTGTTGGCATTTTTATAGCTTCCCCACATTGTCTTGATGAAGACATTTCAACATAAACTCCTAGGTCTTTTTCATTGACTCCTTTTTCAATTTCAGTATCTCCCTATGATATTTATAATGCACATTTTTATTGCCGGCGTGCAGTACCTTACACTTTTCTCTATTAAAAGTCATTTGCCATGTCTGCCCAGTTCTGATGCTGTCTAGTGCTGACTATCCTGAGGCGTACCATTGAGGATTGTTAAAGCCAGGCAGGTAGCTAATGTGCTAGTGCAGCTTTTCTCGAGGTTAGGCATCCCCAAATAGATCATAACAGATCAGGGCACAAATTACATTGATACAAATTAATAGAATCTATTCAGTCTTGAACAAAGATGACTACGCGGTGATCTGATTCAAACATTTAAAATTCTAAAAGGTATTGACAGTGTCGATCCAGGGGATTTTCTCGACCGGAAAAAAGAAACAACGACAAGGTGTCACAAATGGAGATAGATAAAGTGGCATTCAGAACAGATAATAGGAGGCACTTTTTTACACAGAGAATTGTGAGGGTCTGGAACCAACTCACCAGTAATGTTGTTGAAGCTGACACCCTGGGATCCCTCAAGAAGCTGCTTGATGGGATTCTGGGATCAATAAGCTACTAACAACCAAACGAGCAAGATGGGCTGAATGGCCTCCTCTCGTTTGTAAACTTTATTATGTTCTTATGTCTTCATTTACTCACTTTTGCAAGCAAAATCGGATCTCTCATGCCTTACAACCTACAGCACCTTCTCGCCTTCATCACTCACCGCATGCTGTCTCTACTTTTAGCCCGCTCTCTATTAGATGCTAGCTAGCGGGCATTCAGTATCAAATTCGCCTTCAATCTATCTCCTCTCCTCTTCTCTCGTCCATTCCAGAGATCTGCCTACGCTCAAGAGGCATGGAGAAAAGCCTGCCCCCCCCCCTCCTCTCCATCAAGACAACCAATCTCAACAGACCTTCTCCTTCGTCTCATCACCGCTCACTGGCAAGGATGCTTCAACCCATTTGACGACATCGTCATGGAAACTCTGTGCCTGACTGCTGCCTTTGGATTTCTCCGCTGTTCAGAATTCTCAAATCAATCAACTTCCAGATTCCCAGCTTTAGGCCTCAAGCGCTCCGATCTCTCACTCATATCCCCAGAAACCACTTTATCCTCCACATCGGATCTTCAAAAACGGACCAATTAGCCAAGGTCAGTTCGTTCAATTTTCTAAAGTGAACTCGCCTCTGTGCCCTTGCCTGCAGGATTCCATGTCTTCCGTCGGATCCCCTCTTCATCGACAGCTCCAGATCTATAGTTACGAGACAATGGTTCTCATCCTGTCTATCCACCCTATTGTCATGGATCGGGGTTTCTTCGAACTATTTCTCTCCCCATTCATTGTGGATCGGAGCAGCTACCTCCGTGGTCAGGGCAGGAATCAATCAACACTTGATTAAGTCTATGGGGCACTGGACCTCTTCAGCTGTTGAACTCTATATTAGATCATCCTCTGCAGACATCGCCACAACTCACCAAGCACTCGTTATCTTGCCCGGAGTGGGGAGTCACCTGCTCCGCCAGGCTTACCAGAGGTTTCCTCCCTGCGTGGGGGGGGGTTCCTCTCCACAGTGCGGACGGCTTATAGGCATAGGTTGTCTACTAACATCTCTTGTCTTTTCTTCTATGTGTGCGGCTCTGCAATCTCTTCTATCCACGGTGCGGTTCTTGCGGGGAACCGGGGGTCCTCTTTTGGGGGGGAAGTGACTCTCACTCCCCCGGCTGTCTGGGTCGGCCTCGCGTCTCAACCACTGCCGCCCGGCTTTTCCTCGTCGGCATGAGGGGACCCCCGGCCACATCTTATTCTGCTGCTGCTTATGCGCTAAGTCTTCCAGGCCTCAACCTTGCTCTCCCATCTCCTCTCTTCCATTTCAGGTCCAGGACCTTTCAGCCCCCTCATGCAGTAGGCCAAGCCTCCACCTACCGAGTGGTCCTCTACCGGGGGGGGGGGGGGGGGTCTCTATTTTCATCTTTCCTAAACGGACCCGAGACACTTTTCCAAGCTCTCCATGCCGCCTAGCTGCCAACTTAGCTGCCTGAGGATGCTGCACACTGAGTTGCGAAGGATCTGTCCTTTTGTCCTGTTCATCCCCTTCCTGTCTCTTGCTCCACTAAACACCCAGGTGCTGCCTGACCTGTCGGGAGCGAGAGTCCGATTTGTTGTATGTTATGTGTCTAAACTTTGCTGTTTTCTATCACTTTGATGTCGCCCAGCAGTCAGAGGATGCTGCCTGTCCCGGCGGTAAATGTTTATATCTAACTCTTTGCGCTTCTCGTGTCTCCCTCTGATCGTCGCCCAGCAGCCAGAGGATTCTGCCTGACCCGACAAGAAGGGAAAACTTTTCATCTACCCTATCTCGCACCATTCCCAAACCATCCCTCAATTCATCTCAATCTTGTCTCAATTTTAAACTCTCAAATCTCACTCACTCTCACGCCTCATAAGCAACTGGAGAAATCCTATGAACTTGTCTCACTCTCAATATCTCACTCCCAATTTTGCCTCCTCTCAGCCCTCGTAGACAACCAGTGAATTTCTCAAAAGTAAAAAAAAATATATATATATATATATATATATATATATATTCCTCATAACAACGCAAAAGCTAACTTGCTTTATCCATCTGAAAAAAAAATCCCAAAAGTGCTCATAAGAACTTGGAAGTTAACATGCAACATTTAAACACATTCAAGTCTTACACTTAGTCAAAACTTTATCAGATTCAGCAAAGTCTCTTATCCCATTGACATTCATTCTGATTCATCTCTCAGCTGGAGAATAAAGCCCTTTTTAATCAATTTTCAAATCTCTTTTATGTTCAGAACCCCAGTGTCTTTGCTTCTACTTATGACCCTGGACGAGATCTTACCAATGCAGGGCTTTGCTACCACCCTCTTTCTTCTCAACAGTTTCTTTGCCACCTTTTCAGTCCATTTCTCCCTCTGCTCTGCCAGCTCCCCCAGCCACAGCTCCCTCCACCTCAATGTGCCCACCCACATCCACATCTTTCTCTGAGGTGAGAGGTCAGCCCTGCTGCTTCCAAGTCCGCTGCATCTTTTGTCGGCTCCTCAGCATCCTTACTTGGTGCTGCAGTTTGATACTGCTCCCCAGCCACCATTTTTGTTGCTCAGCTTGTGCCTTCTCCTCAGCTTACACTCTTTTTGCTGCAGGCTGAGACTACTCCCCAGCCTCCACTCTTGGTGCTTCAGATTCCCCATCTGCTTTCTACACCTGAGCGCTTTTTGTCACTGCCATCTCCTCCAGCTCAGGAGGTCCGTTAGTGCTTTCCTCTCCCTCCCTCAGCTCTGTGTAATTGACCCCCTCCTCTACCCGCTCACCGTTATCAATGCACCACTGCGGTTTCCTCCTGCACTCCTCACAGCGTGGCGCTGCGCAGTTCCTGCTTGAAACACAAAAAAGTGGGGCAGTCCTTCAGCAGGTGATCTGAGGATAAACATGACAGGCAGCCTTTGTGCTGATTATTATGGATCACTCTGAAATGTCTGAGTTCCTAAGCTGTTAAAAACGTTGCACTATAAGGAAGTGACTGAACTTCATTGGTAAATTGAACTGTCACAAACCATGTCCCATCAGCAAAGGCAAATGGATAACTCCTAGGTCTTTTTCATAGTTCTTATAGTTCTTATAGTTTCCATGATGTTTATAAATAATAGAAGTCAGGCTTATTGGGTTGTAGTTACCTTGTTCGGTTTTGTCTCCCTTTTTGTGGATCGGAATTACATTTGCTATTTTCCAGTCTGTCGGTACAACCCCTGTGTCAAGAGACTGTTGCATGATCTTGGTTACGGTTTGTAAATAACCTCTTTCATTTCTTTGAGTACTATTGGGAGGATCTCATCTGGCCCAGGGGATTTGTTTATTTTAAGAGCTCCTAGTCACTTTAACACTTCTGCCTCTGTTATGCTAAAGTTATTTAAAATTGGATAGGAACAGGTCGACATGTGGGGCATGTTGTCCGTGTCCTCCTTTGTAAAAACTTGTGAAAAGTAATCATTTAATATAGTTGCTATTTTTTTTCTTCCTCTATGATTTTGCCATTTGTGTTCTTAGACATTTAACCTCCTCTTTGAATGTTCTCTTGCTGTTATAATATTGGAAAAAAACATTTTGTAATTGGTTTTAGCCCCCGTAGCAATATTGATTTCTATCTCTTCTTGGCCTTTCTAACTTCCTTTTTGACTTGTGTTTGCAGTTCCAAGTACTCTTTCTGTGTACTTTTTTTCGCTGAATATTTTTTTTAATTGATCTATTAAACCATTTTGGACATTTTGTTTTAGATTTAGATTTGTCTACTTTTGGAAGGTGGAAGGTATTATTTCCTTAGCTGCTGCGATCACACACGGGGTTGCTGGGGCCCATGCGCTCAGTGGGAAAGTGGCAGGTATTCTTTGGCGCGCTGCTTGGTCCCCTTTCGCTCGGTGGGAAGGTGGCAGGTATTGATTGGCGAGCTGTGACACCCCACATGGCGTGGCTGCTGCCCATGCGCCCGGTGGGAAGTTGGCTTGTATTGTTTCCCGAGCTGCTTGGACACCGCACGGGGTCGCTGGGGCCCGTGCGTGCTGTGGGAAGGTGGCAGCAATAACTCGCTAAACGATACCTGTCACGTTCCCACCGCGCACACGGGCCACAGCAACCTGGTGCGGTGTCCAAGCAGTTCGCAAAACGATACCTGCCAATTTCCCACCGCTCGCTGTGGCCACAGGAACCTCATGCGGGGTCCCAGAAGCTCGCCAAATCGATACCTGCCATCATCCAACCGCGCGCAGGGGCCCTAGCGACCATGTGCGGGGTCGCAGCAGCTCGCCAAACGATACCTGCTACCTTGCCACCGGGCGCAGGAGCCCAAGCAACCCCGTGCTGGGTCCCAGCAGCTCGCCAAACATACCTTCAACCTCCCAACTTCCCTCCCCACGTAAGAGCCCCGCTAACTGCGTGCTGAGTCACAACAGCTCACTAAACGATACCTGCCACCTTCTCCCCGAGCGCACTGGCCCCAGCGACCTCCTGCGGGGTCCGAGCAGCTCGCCAAATGATACCTGCCACCTTGCCACCGCGCGCAGAGGCCCCAGCGACTCCGTGCGGTGGTCCCAGCAACTCGCCAAACGATATCTGACAATTTCCGACCACTTACAGTGGCCCCAGCAACCTCGTGCGGGGTCCGAAAATGATACCTGCGACCTTCCCATCACGTGCACGGGCCCCAGCGACCCCTTGCGGGGTCATAGCAGCTCGCC
Source organism: Acipenser ruthenus (assembly GCF_902713425.1). Lineage (NCBI taxonomy): Eukaryota > Metazoa > Chordata > Actinopteri > Acipenseriformes > Acipenseridae > Acipenser > Acipenser ruthenus. The sequence continues at coordinate 14,742,423 of NC_081210.1, read as the reverse complement.
AAACAATACCTGCCACCGTCCCACCTCACGCACATGCCCATGAGACCCCGTATGGGGTCCCAGTAGCTCGCCAAATATTACCTGCCACCTTCCCACCATGCGAACAGGACCCAGCGACCCCATGCAGGGTTCCAGCAGCTCGCCAAACAATATCTGCCAATTTCCCACTGCTCACAGTGGCCACAACGACCTTGTGCGGGATACCAGCAGCTCGCCAAACGATACCTGCCGGCTTCCAACCGCGTGCAAGGGCCCCACCGACCCCGTGCTGAGTCGCAACAGCTCACTAAACGATACCTGCCAGCTTCTCCCCACGCGCACCAGCCCCAGCGACACTATGCAGTGTCCTAGCAGCTCTACAAACGATACCTGCCACCTTCCCACCGCGGACAGGGGTCCCAGCAGCTCGCCAACGATACCTGCTACCTTACCACCGCGCACGGGCCTCATTGAGCCCTTGCGGGGTCCCAGCAGCTGTTAAAACTGATACCTGTCAATTTCCCACCAGTCACAGTGGCCCCCATCGACTTTGTGCGGGGTCCGAGCATACCTGCCACCTTCCACCGCGCGCACGGGCCCCAACAACCCAGTGCGGGTTTCCAGCAGTTCACCAACAATACCTGCCACCTTCCCACCGTGGGTAAGGGTCCCAGCAGCTCGCCAACGATATCTGCCACCTTGCAACCGCGCAGGGGCCTCAGCATCCCCATGCGGGGTATCAGCAGCTAACCAAACGATACCTACCACCTTCCAACCTCGTGCATGGGCCCCAGCGACCCTGTCCGGGGTCTTAGCAGCTCGCCAAACAATACCTGCCTCCTTCCAACCTCGCGCACAGGCCCCAGCGACCCCGTGCGGGGTCCCAGTAGCTCGCCAAATAATACCTGCCACTTTCCCACCATGCGAACAGGCCCCAGCGACGGGGTTCCAGCTCGCCAAACGATACCTGCCAAATTCTCAACGCTCACAGTGGCCCCAGCGACCTCGTGCAGCTCACCAAACATACCTTCAACCTTCCAACTTTTCACACCTCGTAGGGGCCCCACTGACCGCGTGCTGAGTCGCAACAGCTCACTAAACGATACCTGCCACCTTCTCCCCGCGCGCACGGGCCCCAGCGCCCCCTTGCGGGGTCCCAGCAGCTAGCCGAACGATACCTGCCACCTTCCTAGCGAGTGCACTGGCCCCAGAGACCATGTGCGGGGTCCCAGCAGTTCGCCAAACGATAACCTGCCACCTTCCCACCATGCGCACGGGCCCCAGTGACCCCGTGCAGGATTCCAGCAGCTTGCCAACGCTCAAGAGGCATGGAGAAAAGCCTGCCCCCCTCCTCTCCATCAAGACAACCAATCTCGACAGACCTTCTCCTTCGTCTCATCACCGCTCTCTGGCAGATGCTTACACCCATTTGACGACATCGTCATGGAAACTCTGTGCCTGTCTGCTGCCTTTGGATTTCTCCGCTGTTCAGAATTCTCAAGTCAATCAACTTCCAGATTCCCAGCTTTAGAGGCCTCAAGCGCTCCGATCTCTCACTCATATCCCTAGAAACCACTTTATCCTCCACATCGGATCTTCAAAAACGGACCAATTAGCCAAGGTCAGTTCGTTCAATTTTCTAAAGTGAACTCGCCTCTGTGCCCCAGCTCTGCTATGTCCAGATACCTTGCCTGCAGGATTCCATGTCTTTCTTTCGGATCCCCTCTTCATCGACAGCTCCAGATCTATAGTTCTCATCCTGTCTATCCACCCTATTGTCATGGATCGGGGTTTCTTCGAACTATTTCTCTCCCCATTCATTGCGGATCAGAGCAGCTACCTCCGTGGTCAGGGCAGGAATCAATCAACACTTGATTAAGTCTATGGGGCACTGGACCTCTTCAGCTGTTGAGCTTTATATTAGATCATCCTCTGCAGACATCGCCACAACTCACCAAGCACTCGTTAGCTTGCCCGGAGTGGGGAGTCGCCTGCTCCGCCAGGCCTACCAGAGGTATCCTCCCTGCGAGGGGGAGGGGGGGGGTTCCTCTCCACAGTGCGGACGGCTTATAGGCATAGGTTGTCTACTACTAACATCTCTTGTCTTTTCTCTTTTCTTCTATGTGTGCGGCTCTGCAATCTCTTCTATCCACGGTGCTGTTCTTGCGAGGAACCGGGGGTCCTCTTTTGGGGGGGAAGTGACTCACACTCCCCCGGCTGTCTGGGTCGGCCTCTCGTCTCAACCACTGCCGCCCGGCTGTTCCTCTTCGGCATGAGGGGACCCCCGGCCACATCCTATTCTTCTGCTGCTTATGCGCTAAGCCTTCCAGGCCTCAACCTTGCTGTCCCATCTCCTCTCTTCCATTTCAGGTCCAGGACCTTTCAGCCCCCTCATGCAGTAGGCCAAGCCTCCACCCGAGTGGTCCCCGACCGGGGGGGGGGGGGTTCTCTATTTTCTCTATTTTCACTTTTCCAAGCTCTAAATACCGCCTAGCTGCCAACAAAGCTGCCTGAGGATGAGTTGCGAAGGATCTGTCCTTTTGTCCTGTTCATCCCCTTCCTGTCTCTTGCTCCACTAAACACCCAGATGCTGCCTGACCTGTCGGGAGCGAGAGTCCGATTTGTTGTATGTTATGTGTCTAAACTTTGCTGTTTTCTATCACTTTGATGTCGCCCAGCAGTCAGAGGATGCTGCCTGTCCCGGCGGTAAATGTTTATATCTAACTCTTTGCGCTTCTCGTGTCTCCCTCTGATCGTCGCCCAGCAGCCAGAGGATTCTGCCTGACCCGACGAGAAGGGAAAACTTTTCATCTACCCTATCTCGCACCATTCCCAAACCATCCCTCAATTCATCTCAATCTTGTCTCAATTTTAAACTCTCAAATCTCACTCACTCTCACGCCTCATAAGCAACTGGAGAAATCCTATGAACTTGTCTCACTCTCAATATCTCACTCCCAATTTTGCCTCCTCTCAGCCCTCGTAGACAACCAGTGAATTTCTCAAAAGTAAAAAAAAAAATGTATATATATATATATATATATATATATATTCCTCATAACAACGCAAAAGCTAACTTGCTTTATCCATCTGAAAAAAAAATCCAAAAAGTGTTCATAAGAACTTGGAAGTTAACATGCAACATTTAACACATTCAAGTTTTACACTTTGTCAAAACTATCAGATTCAGCAAAGTCTCTTAACCCATTGATATTCATTCTGATTCATCTCCCAGCTGGAGAATAAAACCCTTTTTAATCAATTTTCCAATCTCTTTTATGTTCAGAACCCCAGTGTCTTTGCTTCTACATATGACCCTGGACGAGATCTTACCAATGCAGGGCTTTGCTACCACCCTCTTTCTTCTCAACAGTTTCTTTGCCACCTTTTCAGTCCATTTCTCCCTCTGCTGTGCTGCCAGCTCCCCCAGCCACAGCTCCCTCCACCTCAATGTGCCCACCCACATCCACATCTTTCTCTGAGGTGAGAGGTCAGCCCTGCTGCTTCCAAGTCCGCTGCATCTTTTGTCGGCTCCTCAGCATCCTTACTTGGTGTTGCAGTTTGATACCAGCCACCATTTTTGTTGCTCAGCTTGTGCCTTCTCCTCAGCTTCCATTCTTTTTGCTGCAGGCTGAGACTACTCCCCAGCCTCCACTCTTGGTGCTGCAGATTCCCCATCTGCCTTCTACACCTGAGCGCTTTTTGTCACTGCCATCTCCTCCAGCTCAGGAGGTCCGTTAGTGCCTTCCTCTCCCTCAGCTCTGTGTAATTGACCCCCTCCTCTACCCGCTCACCGTTATCAATGCACCACTGCGGTTTCCTCCTGCACCCCTCACAGCGTGGCGCTGCGCAGTTCCTGCTTGATTGTCCCTGAATCCCGCAATCAAAACAGAAACACAAAAAAGTGGGGCAGTCCTTCAGCAGGTGATCTGAGGATAAACATGACAGGCAGCCTTTGTGCTGATTATTATGGATCACTCTGAAATGTCTAAGCTGTTAAAAACGTTGCACTATAGCGACTGAACTTCATTGGTAAATTGAACTGTCACAAACCATGTCCCATCAGCAAAGGCGAGTAAATGGATAACTCCTAGGTCTTTTTCAAAGTTCTTATAGTTTCCATGATGTTTATATATAATAGAAGTCAGGCTTATTGGGTTGTAGTTACCTTGTTCGGTTTTGTCTTCCTTTTTGTGGATCGGAATTACATTTGCTATTTTCCAGTCACCATCCGACCTCGCGCAGGGGCCCTAGCGACCCTGTGCGGGGTCGCAGCAGCTCGCCAAACATGCATTCAACCTTCCACCTTCCCACCACGTGCAGGGGCCCCAACAACCGCGTGAGGGATACCAGCAGCTCGCCAAACTATACCTGCCGGCTTCCAACCCCGTGCAAGGGCCCCACCGACCCCGTGCTGAGTCGTAACAGCTCACTAAACGATACCTGCCAGCTTCTCCCCACGCGCACCAGCCCCAGCGACCCAGTGCGGGGTACCAGCAGATCGCCAAATGATACCAGTCACCTTCCCACCGCACGCAGGTACGCCAGCGCCCACGTGCGGGGTCCTAGCAGCTCGATAAAATGATACCTGCCACATTCCACCGTGCGCACGGCCCCCCTGAGACCCCGCGCAGGGTCCCAGCAGCTTGCCAAGCGATACCTCCCACCTTCCCACTGCGCACACGGGCCCCAGCGACCCAGTGCAGGGTCCCAGCAGCTCGCCAAACATGCATTCAACCTTCCACCTTCCCACCACGTGCAGGGGCCCCAACAACCGCGTGAGGGATACCAGCAGCTCGCCAAACTATACCTGCCGGCTTCCAACCCCGTGCAAGGGCCCCACCGACCCCGTGCTGAGTCGTAACAGCTCACTAAACGATACCTGCCAGCTTCTCCCCACGCTCACCAGCCCCAGCGACCCAGTGCGGGGTACTAGCAGATCGCCAAATGATACCAGTCACCTTCCCACCGCACGCAGGTACGCCAGCGCCCACGTGCGGGGTCCTAGCAGCTCGATAAAATGATACCTGCCACATTCCACCGTGCGCACGGCCCCCCTGAGACCCCGCGCAGGGTCCCAGCAGCTTGCCAAGCGATACCTCCCACCTTCCCACTGCGCACACGGGCCCCAGCGACCCAGTGCAGGGTCCCAGCAGCTCGCCAAACATGCATTCAACCTTCCACCTTCCCACCACGTGCAGGGGCCCCAACAACCGCGTGAGGGATACCAGCAGCTCGCCAAACTATACCTGCCGGCTTCCAACCCCGTGCAAGGGCCCCACCGACCCCGTGCTGAGTCGTAACAGCTCACTAAACGATACCTGCCAGCTTCTCCCCACGCTCACCAGCCCCAGCGACCCAGTGCGGGGTACTAGCAGATCGCCAAATGATACCAGTCACCTTCCCACCGCACGCAGGTACGCCAGCGCCCACGTGCGGGGTCCTAGCAGTTCGATAAAATGATACCTGCCACATTCCACCGTGCGCACGGCCCCCCTGAGACCCCGTGCAGGGTCCCAGCAGCTCGCCAAGCGATACCTCCCACCTTCCCACTGCGCACACGGGCCCCAGCGACCCAGTGCAGGGTCCCAGCAGCTCGCCAAACATGCATTCAACCTTCCACCTTCCCATCACGTGCAGGGGCCCCAGCAACCGCGTGCGGGATACCAGCAGCTCGCCAAACGATAACCTGCCACCTTCCCACCATGCGCACGGGCCCCAGTGACCCCGTGCAGGATTCCAGCAGCTTGCCAACGCTCAAGAGGCATGGAGAAAAGCCTGCCCCCCTCCTCTCCATCAAGACAACCAATCTCGACAGACCTTCTCCTTCGTCTCATCACCGCTCTCTGGCAGATGCTTACACCCATTTGACGACATCGTCATGGAAACTCTGTGCCTGTCTGCTGCCTTTGGATTTCTCCGCTGTTCAGAATTCTCAAGTCAATCAACTTCCAGATTCCCAGCTTTAGAGGCCTCAAGCGCTCCGATCTCTCACTCATATCCCTAGAAACCACTTTATCCTCCACATCGGATCTTCAAAAACGGACCAATTAGCCAAGGTCAGTTCGTTCAATTTTCTAAAGTGAACTCGCCTCTGTGCCCCAGCTCTGCTATGTCCAGATACCTTGCCTGCAGGATTCCATGTCTTTCTTTCGGATCCCCTCTTCATCGACAGCTCCAGATCTATAGTTCTCATCCTGTCTATCCACCCTATTGTCATGGATCGGGGTTTCTTCGAACTATTTCTCTCCCCATTCATTGCGGATCAGAGCAGCTACCTCCGTGGTCAGGGCAGGAATCAATCAACACTTGATTAAGTCTATGGGGCACTGGACCTCTTCAGCTGTTGAGCTTTATATTAGATCATCCTCTGCAGACATCGCCACAACTCACCAAGCACTCGTTAGCTTGCCCGGAGTGGGGAGTCGCCTGCTCCGCCAGGCCTACCAGAGGTATCCTCCCTGCGAGGGGGAGGGGGGGGGTTCCTCTCCACAGTGCGGACGGCTTATAGGCATAGGTTGTCTACTACTAACATCTCTTGTCTTTTCTCTTTTCTTCTATGTGTGCGGCTCTGCAATCTCTTCTATCCACGGTGCTGTTCTTGCGAGGAACCGGGGGTCCTCTTTTGGGGGGGAAGTGACTCACACTCCCCCGGCTGTCTGGGTCGGCCTCTCGTCTCAACCACTGCCGCCCGGCTGTTCCTCTTCGGCATGAGGGGACCCCCGGCCACATCCTATTCTTCTGCTGCTTATGCGCTAAGCCTTCCAGGCCTCAACCTTGCTGTCCCATCTCCTCTCTTCCATTTCAGGTCCAGGACCTTTCAGCCCCCTCATGCAGTAGGCCAAGCCTCCACCCGAGTGGTCCCCGACCGGGGGGGGGGGGGTTCTCTATTTTCTCTATTTTCACTTTTCCAAGCTCTAAATACCGCCTAGCTGCCAACAAAGCTGCCTGAGGATGAGTTGCGAAGGATCTGTCCTTTTGTCCTGTTCATCCCCTTCCTGTCTCTTGCTCCACTAAACACCCAGATGCTGCCTGACCTGTCGGGAGCGAGAGTCCGATTTGTTGTATGTTATGTGTCTAAACTTTGCTGTTTTCTATCACTTTGATGTCGCCCAGCAGTCAGAGGATGCTGCCTGTCCCGGCGGTAAATGTTTATATCTAACTCTTTGCGCTTCTCGTGTCTCCCTCTGATCGTCGCCCAGCAGCCAGAGGATTCTGCCTGACCCGACGAGAAGGGAAAACTTTTCATCTACCCTATCTCGCACCATTCCCAAACCATCCCTCAATTCATCTCAATCTTGTCTCAATTTTAAACTCTCAAATCTCACTCACTCTCACGCCTCATAAGCAACTGGAGAAATCCTATGAACTTGTCTCACTCTCAATATCTCACTCCCAATTTTGCCTCCTCTCAGCCCTCGTAGACAACCAGTGAATTTCTCAAAAGTAAAAAAAAAAATGTATATATATATATATATATATATATATATTCCTCATAACAACGCAAAAGCTAACTTGCTTTATCCATCTGAAAAAAAAATCCAAAAAGTGTTCATAAGAACTTGGAAGTTAACATGCAACATTTAACACATTCAAGTTTTACACTTTGTCAAAACTATCAGATTCAGCAAAGTCTCTTAACCCATTGATATTCATTCTGATTCATCTCCCAGCTGGAGAATAAAACCCTTTTTAATCAATTTTCCAATCTCTTTTATGTTCAGAACCCCAGTGTCTTTGCTTCTACATATGACCCTGGACGAGATCTTACCAATGCAGGGCTTTGCTACCACCCTCTTTCTTCTCAACAGTTTCTTTGCCACCTTTTCAGTCCATTTCTCCCTCTGCTGTGCTGCCAGCTCCCCCAGCCACAGCTCCCTCCACCTCAATGTGCCCACCCACATCCACATCTTTCTCTGAGGTGAGAGGTCAGCCCTGCTGCTTCCAAGTCCGCTGCATCTTTTGTCGGCTCCTCAGCATCCTTACTTGGTGTTGCAGTTTGATACCAGCCACCATTTTTGTTGCTCAGCTTGTGCCTTCTCCTCAGCTTCCATTCTTTTTGCTGCAGGCTGAGACTACTCCCCAGCCTCCACTCTTGGTGCTGCAGATTCCCCATCTGCCTTCTACACCTGAGCGCTTTTTGTCACTGCCATCTCCTCCAGCTCAGGAGGTCCGTTAGTGCCTTCCTCTCCCTCAGCTCTGTGTAATTGACCCCCTCCTCTACCCGCTCACCGTTATCAATGCACCACTGCGGTTTCCTCCTGCACCCCTCACAGCGTGGCGCTGCGCAGTTCCTGCTTGATTGTCCCTGAATCCCGCAATCAAAACAGAAACACAAAAAAGTGGGGCAGTCCTTCAGCAGGTGATCTGAGGATAAACATGACAGGCAGCCTTTGTGCTGATTATTATGGATCACTCTGAAATGTCTAAGCTGTTAAAAACGTTGCACTATAGCGACTGAACTTCATTGGTAAATTGAACTGTCACAAACCATGTCCCATCAGCAAAGGCGAGTAAATGGATAACTCCTAGGTCTTTTTCAAAGTTCTTATAGTTTCCATGATGTTTATATATAATAGAAGTCAGGCTTATTGGGTTGTAGTTACCTTGTTCGGTTTTGTCTTCCTTTTTGTGGATCGGAATTACATTTGCTATTTTCCAGTCACCATCCGACCTCGCGCAGGGGCCCTAGCGACCCTGTGCGGGGTCGCAGCAGCTCGCCAAACATGCATTCAACCTTCCACCTTCCCACCACGTGCAGGGGCCCCAACAACCGCGTGAGGGATACCAGCAGCTCGCCAAACTATACCTGCCGGCTTCCAACCCCGTGCAAGGGCCCCACCGACCCCGTGCTGAGTCGTAACAGCTCACTAAACGATACCTGCCAGCTTCTCCCCACGCGCACCAGCCCCAGCGACCCAGTGCGGGGTACCAGCAGATCGCCAAATGATACCAGTCACCTTCCCACCGCACGCAGGTACGCCAGCGCCCACGTGCGGGGTCCTAGCAGCTCGATAAAATGATACCTGCCACATTCCACCGTGCGCACGGCCCCCCTGAGACCCCGCGCAGGGTCCCAGCAGCTTGCCAAGCGATACCTCCCACCTTCCCACTGCGCACACGGGCCCCAGCGACCCAGTGCAGGGTCCCAGCAGCTCGCCAAACATGCATTCAACCTTCCACCTTCCCACCACGTGCAGGGGCCCCAACAACCGCGTGAGGGATACCAGCAGCTCGCCAAACTATACCTGCCGGCTTCCAACCCCGTGCAAGGGCCCCACCGACCCCGTGCTGAGTCGTAACAGCTCACTAAACGATACCTGCCAGCTTCTCCCCACGCTCACCAGCCCCAGCGACCCAGTGCGGGGTACTAGCAGATCGCCAAATGATACCAGTCACCTTCCCACCGCACGCAGGTACGCCAGCGCCCACGTGCGGGGTCCTAGCAGTTCGATAAAATGATACCTGCCACATTCCACCGTGCGCACGGCCCCCCTGAGACCCCGTGCAGGGTCCCAGCAGCTCGCCAAGCGATACCTCCCACCTTCCCACTGCGCACACGGGCCCCAGCGACCCAGTGCAGGGTCCCAGCAGCTCGCCAAACATGCATTCAACCTTCCACCTTCCCATCACGTGCAGGGGCCCCAGCAACCGCGTGCGGGATACCAGCAGCTCGCCAAACGATACCTGCCGGCTTCCAACCCCGTGCAAGGGCCCCACCGACCCCGTGCTGAGTCGCAACAGCTCACTAAACGATACCTGCCAGCTTCTCCCCACGCGCACCAGCCCCAGCGACACTATGCAGTGTCCCAGCAGATCGACAAATGATACCTGCCACCTTCCCACCGCGGACAGGGGTCCCAGCAGCTCGCCAACGATACCTGCTACCTTACCACCGCGCACGGGCCTCATTGAGCCCTTGCGGGGTCCCAGCAGCTGTTAAAACTGATACCTGTCAATTTCCCACCAGTCACAGTGGCCCCCATCGACTTTGTGCGGGGTCCGAGCATACCTGCCACCTTCCACCGCGCGCACGGGCCCCAACAACCCAGTGCGGGTTTCCAGCAGTTCACCAACAATACCTGCCACCTTCCCACCGTGGGTAAGGGTCCCAGCAGCTCGCCAACGATATCTGCCACCTTGCAACCGCGCAGGGGCCTCAGCATCCCCATGCGGGGTATCAGCAGCTAACCAAACGATACCTACCACCTTCCAACCTCGTGCATGGGCCCCAGCGACCCTGTCCGGGGTCTTAGCAGCTCGCCAAACAATACCTGCCTCCTTCCAACCTCGCGCACAGGCCCCAGCGACCCCGTGCGGGGTCCCAGTAGCTCGCCAAATAATACCTGCCACTTTCCCACCATGCGAACAGGCCCCAGCGACGGGGTTCCAGCTCGCCAAACGATACCTGCCAAATTCTCAACGCTCACAGTGGCCCCAGCGACCTCGTGCAGCTCACCAAACATACCTTCAACCTTCCAACTTTTCACACCTCGTAGGGGCCCCACTGACCGCGTGCTGAGTCGCAACAGCTCACTAAACGATACCTGCCACCTTCTCCCCGCGCGCACGGGCCCCAGCGCCCCCTTGCGGGGTCCCAGCAGCTAGCCGAACGATACCTGCCACCTTCCTAGCGAGTGCACTGGCCCCAGAGACCATGTGCGGGGTCCCAGCAGTTCGCCAAATGATAACCTGCCACCTTCCCACCATGCGCACGGGCCCCAGTGACCCCGTGCAGGATTCCAGCAGCTTGCCAACGCTCAAGAGGCATGGAGAAAAGCCTGCCCCCCTCCTCTCCATCAAGACAACCAATCTCGACAGACCTTCTCCTTCGTCTCATCACCGCTCTCTGGCAGATGCTTACACCCATTTGACGACATCGTCATGGAAACTCTGTGCCTGTCTGCTGCCTTTGGATTTCTCCGCTGTTCAGAATTCTCAAGTCAATCAACTTCCAGATTCCCAGCTTTAGAGGCCTCAAGCGCTCCGATCTCTCACTCATATCCCTAGAAACCACTTTATCCTCCACATCGGATCTTCAAAAACGGACCAATTAGCCAAGGTCAGTTCGTTCAATTTTCTAAAGTGAACTCGCCTCTGTGCCCCAGCTCTGCTATGTCCAGATACCTTGCCTGCAGGATTCCATGTCTTTCTTTCGGATCCCCTCTTCATCGACAGCTCCAGATCTATAGTTCTCATCCTGTCTATCCACCCTATTGTCATGGATCGGGGTTTCTTCGAACTATTTCTCTCCCCATTCATTGCGGATCAGAGCAGCTACCTCCGTGGTCAGGGCAGGAATCAATCAACACTTGATTAAGTCTATGGGGCACTGGACCTCTTCAGCTGTTGAGCTTTATATTAGATCATCCTCTGCAGACATCGCCACAACTCACCAAGCACTCGTTAGCTTGCCCGGAGTGGGGAGTCGCCTGCTCCGCCAGGCCTACCAGAGGTATCCTCCCTGCGAGGGGGAGGGGGGGGGTTCCTCTCCACAGTGCGGACGGCTTATAGGCATAGGTTGTCTACTACTAACATCTCTTGTCTTTTCTCTTTTCTTCTATGTGTGCGGCTCTGCAATCTCTTCTATCCACGGTGCTGTTCTTGCGAGGAACCGGGGGTCCTCTTTTGGGGGGGAAGTGACTCACACTCCCCCGGCTGTCTGGGTCGGCCTCTCGTCTCAACCACTGCCGCCCGGCTGTTCCTCTTCGGCATGAGGGGACCCCCGGCCACATCCTATTCTTCTGCTGCTTATGCGCTAAGCCTTCCAGGCCTCAACCTTGCTGTCCCATCTCCTCTCTTCCATTTCAGGTCCAGGACCTTTCAGCCCCCTCATGCAGTAGGCCAAGCCTCCACCCGAGTGGTCCCCGACCGGGGGGGGGGGGGTTCTCTATTTTCTCTATTTTCACTTTTCCAAGCTCTAAATACCGCCTAGCTGCCAACAAAGCTGCCTGAGGATGAGTTGCGAAGGATCTGTCCTTTTGTCCTGTTCATCCCCTTCCTGTCTCTTGCTCCACTAAACACCCAGATGCTGCCTGACCTGTCGGGAGCGAGAGTCCGATTTGTTGTATGTTATGTGTCTAAACTTTGCTGTTTTCTATCACTTTGATGTCGCCCAGCAGTCAGAGGATGCTGCCTGTCCCGGCGGTAAATGTTTATATCTAACTCTTTGCGCTTCTCGTGTCTCCCTCTGATCGTCGCCCAGCAGCCAGAGGATTCTGCCTGACCCGACGAGAAGGGAAAACTTTTCATCTACCCTATCTCGCACCATTCCCAAACCATCCCTCAATTCATCTCAATCTTGTCTCAATTTTAAACTCTCAAATCTCACTCACTCTCACGCCTCATAAGCAACTGGAGAAATCCTATGAACTTGTCTCACTCTCAATATCTCACTCCCAATTTTGCCTCCTCTCAGCCCTCGTAGACAACCAGTGAATTTCTCAAAAGTAAAAAAAAAAATGTATATATATATATATATATATATATATATTCCTCATAACAACGCAAAAGCTAACTTGCTTTATCCATCTGAAAAAAAAATCCAAAAAGTGTTCATAAGAACTTGGAAGTTAACATGCAACATTTAACACATTCAAGTTTTACACTTTGTCAAAACTATCAGATTCAGCAAAGTCTCTTAACCCATTGATATTCATTCTGATTCATCTCCCAGCTGGAGAATAAAACCCTTTTTAATCAATTTTCCAATCTCTTTTATGTTCAGAACCCCAGTGTCTTTGCTTCTACATATGACCCTGGACGAGATCTTACCAATGCAGGGCTTTGCTACCACCCTCTTTCTTCTCAACAGTTTCTTTGCCACCTTTTCAGTCCATTTCTCCCTCTGCTGTGCTGCCAGCTCCCCCAGCCACAGCTCCCTCCACCTCAATGTGCCCACCCACATCCACATCTTTCTCTGAGGTGAGAGGTCAGCCCTGCTGCTTCCAAGTCCGCTGCATCTTTTGTCGGCTCCTCAGCATCCTTACTTGGTGTTGCAGTTTGATACCAGCCACCATTTTTGTTGCTCAGCTTGTGCCTTCTCCTCAGCTTCCATTCTTTTTGCTGCAGGCTGAGACTACTCCCCAGCCTCCACTCTTGGTGCTGCAGATTCCCCATCTGCCTTCTACACCTGAGCGCTTTTTGTCACTGCCATCTCCTCCAGCTCAGGAGGTCCGTTAGTGCCTTCCTCTCCCTCAGCTCTGTGTAATTGACCCCCTCCTCTACCCGCTCACCGTTATCAATGCACCACTGCGGTTTCCTCCTGCACCCCTCACAGCGTGGCGCTGCGCAGTTCCTGCTTGATTGTCCCTGAATCCCGCAATCAAAACAGAAACACAAAAAAGTGGGGCAGTCCTTCAGCAGGTGATCTGAGGATAAACATGACAGGCAGCCTTTGTGCTGATTATTATGGATCACTCTGAAATGTCTAAGCTGTTAAAAACGTTGCACTATAGCGACTGAACTTCATTGGTAAATTGAACTGTCACAAACCATGTCCCATCAGCAAAGGCGAGTAAATGGATAACTCCTAGGTCTTTTTCAAAGTTCTTATAGTTTCCATGATGTTTATATATAATAGAAGTCAGGCTTATTGGGTTGTAGTTACCTTGTTCGGTTTTGTCTTCCTTTTTGTGGATCGGAATTACATTTGCTATTTTCCAGTCACCATCCGACCTCGCGCAGGGGCCCTAGCGACCCTGTGCGGGGTCGCAGCAGCTCGCCAAACATGCATTCAACCTTCCACCTTCCCACCACGTGCAGGGGCCCCAACAACCGCGTGAGGGATACCAGCAGCTCGCCAAACTATACCTGCCGGCTTCCAACCCCGTGCAAGGGCCCCACCGACCCCGTGCTGAGTCGTAACAGCTCACTAAACGATACCTGCCAGCTTCTCCCCACGCGCACCAGCCCCAGCGACCCAGTGCGGGGTACCAGCAGATCGCCAAATGATACCAGTCACCTTCCCACCGCACGCAGGTACGCCAGCGCCCACGTGCGGGGTCCTAGCAGCTCGATAAAATGATACCTGCCACATTCCACCGTGCGCACGGCCCCCCTGAGACCCCGCGCAGGGTCCCAGCAGCTTGCCAAGCGATACCTCCCACCTTCCCACTGCGCACACGGGCCCCAGCGACCCAGTGCAGGGTCCCAGCAGCTCGCCAAACATGCATTCAACCTTCCACCTTCCCACCACGTGCAGGGGCCCCAACAACCGCGTGAGGGATACCAGCAGCTCGCCAAACTATACCTGCCGGCTTCCAACCCCGTGCAAGGGCCCCACCGACCCCGTGCTGAGTCGTAACAGCTCACTAAACGATACCTGCCAGCTTCTCCCCACGCTCACCAGCCCCAGCGACCCAGTGCGGGGTACTAGCAGATCGCCAAATAATACCAGTCACCTTCCCACCGCACGCAGGTACGCCAGCGCCCACGTGCGGGGTCCTAGCAGTTCGATAAAATGATACCTGCCACATTCCACCGTGCGCACGGCCCCCCTGAGACCCCGTGCAGGGTCCCAGCAGCTCGCCAAGCGATACCTCCCACCTTCCCACTGCGCACACGGGCCCCAGCGACCCAGTGCAGGGTCCCAGCAGCTCGCCAAACATGCAGTCAACCTTCCACCTTCCCATCACGTGCAGGGGCCCCAGCAACCGCGTGCGGGATACCAGCAGCTCGCCAAACGATACCTGCCGGCTTCCAACCCCGTGCAAGGGCCCCACCGACCCCGTGCTGAGTCGCAACAGCTCACTAAACGATACCTGCCAGCTTCTCCCCACGCGCACCAGCCCCAGCGACACTATGCAGTGTCCCAGCAGATCGACAAATGATACCTGCCACCTTCCCACCGCGGACAGGGGTCCCAGCAGCTCGCCAACGATACCTGCCACCTTGCCACTTGTCAATTTCCCACCAGTCACAGTGGCCCCCCCTCGACTTCGTGCGGGGTCAGAGCATACCTGCCACCAAAGCGCGTACGGGCCCCAACAACCCAGTGCGGGTTTCCAGCAGTTCGCCAACAATACCTGCCACCTTCCCACCGTGGGTAAGGGTCCCAGCAGCTCGCCAACAATATCTGCCACCTTGCAACCGCGCAGGGGCCTCAGCATCCCCATGCGGGGTATCAGCAGCTAACCAAACGATACCTACCACCTTCCAACCTCGTGCATGGGCCCCAGCGACCCTGTGCGGGGTCTTAGCAGTTCGCCAAACAATACCTCCCTCCTTCCAACCTCGCGCACAGGCCCCAGCGACCCCGAGCGGGGTCCCAGCAGCTCGACAAATAATACCTGCCACTTTCCCACCATGCGAACAGGCCCCAGCGACCCCATGCGGGGTTCCAGCTCGCCAAACGTACCTGCCAAATTCTCAACGCTCACAGTGGCCCCAGCGCCCTCGTGCAGTTTCACAGCAGCTCACCAAACATACCTTCAACCTTTCAACTTTCCACACCTCGTAGGGGCCCCACTCTCCATCAAGACAACCAATCTCAACAGACCTTCTCCTTCGTCTCATCACCGCTCTCTGGCAAGGATGCTTCAACCCATTTGACGACATTGTCATGGAAACTCTGTGCCTGACTGCTGCCTTTGGATTTCTCCGCTGTTCAGAATTCTCAACTCAATCAACTTCCAGCTTCCCAGCTTTAGGCCTCAAGCGCTCCGATCTCTCACTCATATCCCCAGAAACCACTTTATCCTCCACATCGGATCTTCAAACGGACCAATTAGCCAAGGTCAGTTCGTTCAATTGTCTAAAGTGAACTCACCTCTGTGCCCCAGCTCTGCTATGTCCAGATACCTTGCCTGCAGGATTCCATGTCTTCCATCGGATCCCCTCTTCATCGACAGCTCCAGATCTATATTTACGAGACACTGGTTCTCATCCTGTCTATCCACCCTATTGACATGGATCGGGGTTTCTTCGAACTATTTCTCTCCCTTCATTGCGGATCGGAGCAGCTACCTCCGTGGTCAGGACAGGAATCAATCAACACTTGATTAAGTCTATGTGGCACTGGACCTCTTCAGCTGTTGAACTTTATATTAGATCATCCTCTGCAGACATCGCCACAACTCACCAAGCACTCGTTAGCTTGCCCGGAGTGGGGAGTCGCCTGCTCCGCCAGGCCTACCAGAGGTATCCTCCCTGCGAGGGGGAGGGGGGGGGTTCCTCTCCACAGTGCGGACGGCTTATAGGCATAGGTTGTCTACTACTAACATCTCTTGTCTTTTCTCTTTTCTTCTATGTGTGCGGCTCTGCAATCTCTTCTATCCACGGTGCTGTTCTTGCGAGGAACCGGGGGTCCTCTTTTGGGGGGGAAGTGACTCACACTCCCCCGGCTGTCTGGGTCGGCCTCTCGTCTCAACCACTGCCGCCCGGCTGTTCCTCTTCGGCATGAGGGGACCCCCGGCCACATCCTATTCTTCTGCTGCTTATGCGCTAAGCCTTCCAGGCCTCAACCTTGCTGTCCCATCTCCTCTCTTCCATTTCAGGTCCAGGACCTTTCAGCCCCCTCATGCAGTAGGCCAAGCCTCCACCCGAGTGGTCCCCGACCGGGGGGGGGGGGGGGGGGGGTTCTCTATTTTCTCTATTTTCACTTTCCAAGCTCTAAATACCGCCTAGCTGCCAACAAAGCTGCCTGAGGATGAGTTGCGAAGGATCTGTCCTTTTGTCCTGTTCATCCCCTTCCTGTCTCTTGCTCCACTAAACACCCAGGTGCTGCCTGACCTGTCGGGAGCGAGAGTCCGATTTGTTGTATGTTATGTGTCTAAACTTTGCTGTTTTCTATCACTTTGATGTCGCCCAGCAGTCAGAGGATGCTGCCTGTCCCGGCGGTAAATGTTTATATCTAACTCTTTGCGCTTCTCGTGTCTCCCTCTGATCGTCGCCCAGCAGCCAGAGGATTCTGCCTGACCCGACGAGAAGGGAAAACTTTTCATCTACCCTATCTCGCACCATTCCCAAACCATCCCTCAATTCATCTCAATCTTGTCTCAATTTTAAACTCTCAAATCTCACTCACTCTCACGCCTCATAAGCAACTGGAGAAATCCTATGAACTTGTCTCACTCTCAATATCTCACTCCCAATTTTGCCTCCTCTCAGCCCTCGTAGACAACCAGTGAATTTCTCAAAAGTAAAAAAAAAAATGTATATATATATATATATATATATATATATTCCTCATAACAACGCAAAAGCTAACTTGCTTTATCCATCTGAAAAAAAAATCCAAAAAGTGTTCATAAGAACTTGGAAGTTAACATGCAACATTTAACACATTCAAGTTTTACACTTTGTCAAAACTATCAGATTCAGCAAAGTCTCTTAACCCATTGATATTCATTCTGATTCATCTCCCAGCTGGAGAATAAAACCCTTTTTAATCAATTTTCCAATCTCTTTTATGTTCAGAACCCCAGTGTCTTTGCTTCTACATATGACCCTGGACGAGATCTTACCAATGCAGGGCTTTGCTACCACCCTCTTTCTTCTCAACAGTTTCTTTGCCACCTTTTCAGTCCATTTCTCCCTCTGCTGTGCTGCCAGCTCCCCCAGCCACAGCTCCCTCCACCTCAATGTGCCCACCCACATCCACATCTTTCTCTGAGGTGAGAGGTCAGCCCTGCTGCTTCCAAGTCCGCTGCATCTTTTGTCGGCTCCTCAGCATCCTTACTTGGTGTTGCAGTTTGATACCAGCCACCATTTTTGTTGCTCAGCTTGTGCCTTCTCCTCAGCTTCCATTCTTTTTGCTGCAGGCTGAGACTACTCCCCAGCCTCCACTCTTGGTGCTGCAGATTCCCCATCTGCCTTCTACACCTGAGCGCTTTTTGTCACTGCCATCTCCTCCAGCTCAGGAGGTCCGTTAGTGCCTTCCTCTCCCTCAGCTCTGTGTAATTGACCCCCTCCTCTACCCGCTCACCGTTATCAATGCACCACTGCGGTTTCCTCCTGCACCCCTCACAGCGTGGCGCTGCGCAGTTCCTGCTTGATTGTCCCTGAATCCCGCAATCAAAACAGAAACACAAAAAAGTGGGGCAGTCCTTCAGCAGGTGATCTGAGGATAAACATGACAGGCAGCCTTTGTGCTGATTATTATGGATCACTCTGAAATGTCTAAGCTGTTAAAAACGTTGCACTATAGCGACTGAACTTCATTGGTAAATTGAACTGTCACAAACCATGTCCCATCAGCAAAGGCGAGTAAATGGATAACTCCTAGGTCTTTTTCAAAGTTCTTATAGTTTCCATGATGTTTATATATAATAGAAGTCAGGCTTATTGGGTTGTAGTTACCTTGTTCGGTTTTGTCTTCCTTTTTGTGGATCGGAATTACATTTGCTATTTTCCAGTCACCATCCGACCTCGCGCAGGGGCCCTAGCGACCCTGTGCGGGGTCGCAGCAGCTCGCCAAACATGCATTCAACCTTCCACCTTCCCACCACGTGCAGGGGCCCCAACAACCGCGTGAGGGATACCAGCAGCTCGCCAAACTATACCTGCCGGCTTCCAACCCCGTGCAAGGGCCCCACCGACCCCGTGCTGAGTCGTAACAGCTCACTAAACGATACCTGCCAGCTTCTCCCCACGCGCACCAGCCCCAGCGACCCAGTGCGGGGTACCAGCAGATCGCCAAATGATACCAGTCACCTTCCCACCGCACGCAGGTACGCCAGCGCCCACGTGCGGGGTCCTAGCAGCTCGATAAAATGATACCTGCCACATTCCACCGTGCGCACGGCCCCCCTGAGACCCCGCGCAGGGTCCCAGCAGCTTGCCAAGCGATACCTCCCACCTTCCCACTGCGCACACGGGCCCCAGCGACCCAGTGCAGGGTCCCAGCAGCTCGCCAAACATGCATTCAACCTTCCACCTTCCCACCACGTGCAGGGGCCCCAACAACCGCGTGAGGGATACCAGCAGCTCGCCAAACTATACCTGCCGGCTTCCAACCCCGTGCAAGGGCCCCACCGACCCCGTGCTGAGTCGTAACAGCTCACTAAACGATACCTGCCAGCTTCTCCCCACGCTCACCAGCCCCAGCGACCCAGTGCGGGGTACTAGCAGATCGCCAAATAATACCAGTCACCTTCCCACCGCACGCAGGTACGCCAGCGCCCACGTGCGGGGTCCTAGCAGTTCGATAAAATGATACCTGCCACATTCCACCGTGCGCACGGCCCCCCTGAGACCCCGTGCAGGGTCCCAGCAGCTCGCCAAGCGATACCTCCCACCTTCCCACTGCGCACACGGGCCCCAGCGACCCAGTGCAGGGTCCCAGCAGCTCGCCAAACATGCATTCAACCTTCCACCTTCCCATCACGTGCAGGGGCCCCAGCAACCGCGTGCGGGATACCAGCAGCTCGCCAAACGATACCTGCCGGCTTCCAACCCCGTGCAAGGGCCCCACCGACCCCGTGCTGAGTCGCAACAGCTCACTAAACGATACCTGCCAGCTTCTCCCCACGCGCACCAGCCCCAGCGACACTATGCAGTGTCCCAGCAGATCGACAAATGATACCTGCCACCTTCCCACCGCGGACAGGGGTCCCAGCAGCTCGCCAACGATACCTGCCACCTTGCCACTTGTCAATTTCCCACCAGTCACAGTGGCCCCCCCTCGACTTCGTGCGGGGTCAGAGCATACCTGCCACCAAAGCGCGTACGGGCCCCAACAACCCAGTGCGGGTTTCCAGCAGTTCGCCAACAATACCTGCCACCTTCCCACCGTGGGTAAGGGTCCCAGCAGCTCGCCAACAATATCTGCCACCTTGCAACCGCGCAGGGGCCTCAGCATCCCCATGCGGGGTATCAGCAGCTAACCAAACGATACCTACCACCTTCCAACCTCGTGCATGGGCCCCAGCGACCCTGTGCGGGGTCTTAGCAGTTCGCCAAACAATACCTCCCTCCTTCCAACCTCGCGCACAGGCCCCAGCGACCCCGAGCGGGGTCCCAGCAGCTCGACAAATAATACCTGCCACTTTCCCACCATGCGAACAGGCCCCAGCGACCCCATGCGGGGTTCCAGCTCGCCAAACGTACCTGCCAAATTCTCAACGCTCACAGTGGCCCCAGCGCCCTCGTGCAGTTTCACAGCAGCTCACCAAACATACCTTCAACCTTTCAACTTTCCACACCTCGTAGGGGCCCCACTCTCCATCAAGACAACCAATCTCAACAGACCTTCTCCTTCGTCTCATCACCGCTCTCTGGCAAGGATGCTTCAACCCATTTGACGACATTGTCATGGAAACTCTGTGCCTGACTGCTGCCTTTGGATTTCTCCGCTGTTCAGAATTCTCAACTCAATCAACTTCCAGCTTCCCAGCTTTAGGCCTCAAGCGCTCCGATCTCTCACTCATATCCCCAGAAACCACTTTATCCTCCACATCGGATCTTCAAACGGACCAATTAGCCAAGGTCAGTTCGTTCAATTGTCTAAAGTGAACTCACCTCTGTGCCCCAGCTCTGCTATGTCCAGATACCTTGCCTGCAGGATTCCATGTCTTCCATCGGATCCCCTCTTCATCGACAGCTCCAGATCTATATTTACGAGACACTGGTTCTCATCCTGTCTATCCACCCTATTGACATGGATCGGGGTTTCTTCGAACTATTTCTCTCCCTTCATTGCGGATCGGAGCAGCTACCTCCGTGGTCAGGACAGGAATCAATCAACACTTGATTAAGTCTATGTGGCACTGGACCTCTTCAGCTGTTGAACTTTATATTAGATCATCCTCTGCAGACATCGCCACAACTCAACAAGCACTCGTTAGCTTGCCCGGAGTGGGGAGTCGCCTGCTCCGCCAGGCCTACCAGAGGTTTCCTCCCTGCGGGGGGGGGGGGGGGGTTCCTCTCCACAGTGCGGACGGCTTATAGGCATAGGTTGTCTACTAACATCTCTTGTCTTTTCTCTTTTCTTCTAGCTTTTATCTATGTGTGCGGCTCTGCAATCTCTTCTATCCACGGTGCGGTTCTTGCGGGGAACCGGGGGGTCCTCTTTTGGGGGGGAAGTGACTCTCACTCCACCGGCTGTCTGGGTCGGCCTCTCGTCTCAACCACTGCCGCCCGGCTGTTCCTCATCTGCGTGAGGGGACCCCCGGCCACATCCTATTCTTCTGCTGCTTATGCGCTAAGCCTTCCAGGCCTCAACCTTGCTGTCCCATCTCCTCTCTTCCATTTCAGGTCCAGGACCTTTCAGCCCCCTCATGCAGTAGGCCAAGCCTCCACCCGAGTGGTCCCCGACCGGGGGGGGGGGGGGTTCTCTATTTTCTCTATTTTCACTTTTCCAAGCTCTAAATACCGCCTAGCTGCCAACAAAGCTGCCTGAGGATGAGTTGCGAAGGATCTGTCCTTTTGTCCTGTTCATCCCCTTCCTGTCTCTTGCTCCACTAATCACCCAGGTGCTGCCTGACCTGTCGGGAGCGAGAGTCCGATTTGTTGTATGTTATGTGTCTAAACTTTGCTGTTTTCTCTCACTTTGATGTTGCCCAGCAGTCAGAGGATAAGCAACTGGAGAAATCCTCTGAACTTGTCTCACTCTCAATATCTCACTCCCAATTTTGCCTCCTCTCAAGCCCTCGTAACAACCAGTGAATTTCTGAAAAATATATATATATATATATTAATCATAACAACGCAAAAGCTAACTTGCTTTATCCATCTGAAAAAAAAATCCCAAAAGTGCTCATAAGAACTTGGAAGTTAACATGCAACATTTAAACACATTCAAGTCTTACCACTTAGTCAAAACTTTATCAGATTCAGCAAAGTCTCTTAACCCATTGACATTCATTCTGATTCATCTTCCCAGCTGGAGAATAAAACCCTTTTTAATCAATTTTCCAATCTCTTTTATGTTCAGAACCCCAGTGTCTTTGCTTCTACTTATGACCCTGGACGAGATCTTACCAATGCAGGGCTTTGCTACCACCCTCTTTCTTCTCAACAGTTTCTTTGCCACCTTTTCAGTCCATTTCTCCCTCTGCTCTGCTGCCAGCTCCCCCAGCCACAGCTCCCTCCACCGCAATGTGCCCACCTACATCCACATCTTTCTCTGAGGTGAGAGGTCAGCCAAGTCCGCTGCATCTTTTGTCGGCTCCTCAGCATCCTTACTTGGTGCTGCAGTTTGATACTTCTCCCCAGCCACCATTCTTGTTGCTCAGCTTGTGCCTTCTCCTAGCTTCCACTCTTTTTGCTGCAGGCTGAGACTACTCCCCAGCCTCCACTCTTGGTGCTGCAGATTCCCCATCTGCCTTCTACACCTGAGCGCTTTTTGTCACTGCCATCTCCTCCAGCTCAGGAGGTCCGTTATTGCCTTCCTCTCCCTCAGCTGTGTGTAATTGACCCCCTCCTCTACCCGCTCACCGTTTTCAAGCAAAGGCGAGTAAATGGATAACTCCTAGGTCTTTTTCATAGTTCTTATAGTTATTATAGTTTCCATGATGTTTATATATAATAGAAGTCAGGCTTATTGGGTTGTAGTTACCTTGTTCGGTTTTGTCTCCCTTTTTGTGGATCGGAATTACATTTGCTATTTTCCAGTCTGTCGGTACAACCCCTGTGTCAAGAGACTGTTGCATGATCTTGGTTACGGTTTGTAAATAACCTCTTTCATTTCTTTGAGTACTATTGGGAGGATCTCATCTGGCCCAGGGGATTTGTTTATTTTAAGAGCTCCTAGTCACTTTAACACTTCTGCCTCTGTTATGCTAAAGTTATTTAAAATTGGATAGGAACAGGTCGACATGTGGGGCATGTTGTCCGTGTCCTCCTTTGTAAAAACTTGTGAAAAGTAATCATTTAATATAGTTGCTATTTTTTTTCTTCCTCTATGATTTTGCCATTTGTGTTCTTAGACATTTAACCTCCTCTTTGAATGTTCTCTTGCTGTTATAATATTGGAAAAAACATTTTGTAATTGGTTTTAGCCCCCGTAGCAATATTGATTTCTATCTCTTCTTGGCCTTTCTAACTTCCTTTTTGACTTGTGTTTGCAGTTCCAAGTACTCTTTCTGTGTACTTTTTTTCGCTGAATATTTTTTTTAATTGATCTATTAAACCATTTTGGACATTTTGTTTTAGATTTAGATTTGTCTACTTTTGGAAGGTGGAAGGTATTATTTCCTTAGCTGCTGCGATCACACACGGGGTTGCTGGGGCCCATGCGCTCAGTGGGAAAGTGGCAGGTATTCTTTGGCGCGCTGCTTGGTCCCCTTTCGCTCGGTGGGAAGGTGGCAGGTATTGATTGGCGAGCTGTGACACCCCACATGGCGTGGCTGCTGCCCATGCGCCCGGTGGGAAGTTGGCTTGTATTGTTTCCCGAGCTGCTTGGACACCGCACGGGGTCGCTGGGGCCCGTGCGTGCTGTGGGAAGGTGGCAGCAATAACTCGCTAAACGATACCTGTCACGTTCCCACCGCGCACACGGGCCACAGCAACCTGGTGCGGTGTCCAAGCAGTTCGCAAAACGATACCTGCCAATTTCCCACCGCTCGCTGTGGCCACAGGAACCTCATGCGGGGTCCCAGAAGCTCGCCAAATCGATACCTGCCATCATCCAACCGCGCGCAGGGGCCCTAGCGACCATGTGCGGGGTCGCAGCAGCTCGCCAAACGATACCTGCTACCTTGCCACCGGGCGCAGGAGCCCAAGCAACCCCGTGCTGGGTCCCAGCAGCTCGCCAAACATACCTTCAACCTCCCAACTTCCCTCCCCACGTAAGAGCCCCGCTAACTGCGTGCTGAGTCACAACAGCTCACTAAACGATACCTGCCACCTTCTCCCCGAGCGCACTGGCCCCAGCGACCTCCTGCGGGGTCCGAGCAGCTCGCCAAATGATACCTGCCACCTTGCCACCGCGCGCAGAGGCCCCAGCGACTCCGTGCGGTGGTCCCAGCAACTCGCCAAACGATATCTGACAATTTCCGACCACTTACAGTGGCCCCAGCAACCTCGTGCGGGGTCCGAAAATGATACCTGCGACCTTCCCATCACGTGCACGGGCCCCAGCGACCCCTTGCGGGGTCATAGCAGCTCGCCAAACAATACCTGCCACCGTCCCACCTCACGCACATGCCCATGAGACCCCGTATGGGGTCCCAGTAGCTCGCCAAATATTACCTGCCACCTTCCCACCATGCGAACAGGACCCAGCGACCCCATGCAGGGTTCCAGCAGCTCGCCAAACAATATCTGCCAATTTCCCACTGCTCACAGTGGCCACAACGACCTTGTGCGGGATACCAGCAGCTCGCCAAACGATACCTGCCGGCTTCCAACCGCGTGCAAGGGCCCCACCGACCCCGTGCTGAGTCGCAACAGCTCACTAAACGATACCTGCCAGCTTCTCCCCACGCGCACCAGCCCCAGCGACACTATGCAGTGTCCTAGCAGCTCTACAAACGATACCTGCCACCTTCCCACCGCGGACAGGGGTCCCAGCAGCTCGCCAACGATACCTGCTACCTTACCACCGCGCACGGGCCTCATTGAGCCCTTGCGGGGTCCCAGCAGCTGTTAAAACTGATACCTGTCAATTTCCCACCAGTCACAGTGGCCCCCATCGACTTTGTGCGGGGTCCGAGCATACCTGCCACCTTCCACCGCGCGCACGGGCCCCAACAACCCAGTGCGGGTTTCCAGCAGTTCACCAACAATACCTGCCACCTTCCCACCGTGGGTAAGGGTCCCAGCAGCTCGCCAACGATATCTGCCACCTTGCAACCGCGCAGGGGCCTCAGCATCCCCATGCGGGGTATCAGCAGCTAACCAAACGATACCTACCACCTTCCAACCTCGTGCATGGGCCCCAGCGACCCTGTCCGGGGTCTTAGCAGCTCGCCAAACGATACCTGCCGGCTTCCAACCTCGCGCACAGGCCCCAGCGACCCCGTGCTGAGTCGCAACAGCTCACTAAACGATACCTGCCAGCTTCTCCCCACGCGCACCAGCCCCAGCGACACTATGCAGTGTCCCAGCAGATCGACAAATGATACCTGCCACCTTCCCACCGCGGACAGGGGTCCCAGCAGCTCGCCAACGATACCTGCCACCTTGCCACTTGTCAATTTCCCACCAGTCACAGTGGCCCCCCCTCGACTTCGTGCGGGGTCAGAGCATACCTGCCACCAAAGCGCGTACGGGCCCCAACAACCCAGTGCGGGTTTCCAGCAGTTCGCCAACAATACCTGCCACCTTCCCACCGTGGGTAAGGGTCCCAGCAGCTCGCCAACAATATCTGCCACCTTGCAACCGCGCAGGGGCCTCAGCATCCCCATGCGGGGTATCAGCAGCTAACCAAACGATACCTACCACCTTCCAACCTCGTGCATGGGCCCCAGCGACCCTGTGCGGGGTCTTAGCAGTTCGCCAAACAATACCTCCCTCCTTCCAACCTCGCGCACAGGCCCCAGCGACCCCGAGCGGGGTCCCAGCAGCTCGACAAATAATACCTGCCACTTTCCCACCATGCGAACAGGCCCCAGCGACCCCATGCGGGGTTCCAGCTCGCCAAACGATACCTGCCAAATTCTCAACGCTCACAGTGGCCCCAGCGCCCTCGTGCAGTTTCACAGCAGCTCACCAAACATACCTTCAACCTTTCAACTTTCCACACCTCGTAGGGGCCCCACTCTCCATCAAGACAACCAATCTCAACAGACCTTCTCCTTCGTCTCATCACCGCTCTCTGGCAAGGATGCTTCAACCCATTTGACGACATTGTCATGGAAACTCTGTGCCTGACTGCTGCCTTTGGATTTCTCCGCTGTTCAGAATTCTCAACTCAATCAACTTCCAGCTTCCCAGCTTTAGGCCTCAAGCGCTCCGATCTCTCACTCATATCCCCAGAAACCACTTTATCCTCCACATCGGATCTTCAAACGGACCAATTAGCCAAGGTCAGTTCGTTCAATTGTCTAAAGTGAACTCACCTCTGTGCCCCAGCTCTGCTATGTCCAGATACCTTGCCTGCAGGATTCCATGTCTTCCATCGGATCCCCTCTTCATCGACAGCTCCAGATCTATATTTACGAGACACTGGTTCTCATCCTGTCTATCCACCCTATTGACATGGATCGGGGTTTCTTCGAACTATTTCTCTCCCCATTCATTGCGGATCGGAGCAGCTACCTCCGTGGTCAGGACAGGAATCAATCAACACTTGATTAAGTCTATGTGGCACTGGACCTCTTCAGCTGTTGAACTTTATATTAGATCATCCTCTGCAGACATCGCCACAACTCAACAAGCACTCGTTAGCTTGCCCGGAGTGGGGAGTCGCCTGCTCCGCCAGGCCTACCAGAGGTTTCCTCCCTGCGGGGGGGGGGGGGGTTCCTCTCCACAGTGCGGACGGCTTATAGGCATAGGTTGTCTACTAACATCTCTTGTCTTTTCTCTTTTCTTCTAGCTTTTATCTATGTGTGCGGCTCTGCAATCTCTTCTATCCACGGTGCGGTTCTTGCGGGGAACCGGGGGGTCCTCTTTTGGGGGGGAAGTGACTCTCACTCCACCGGCTGTCTGGGTCGGCCTCTCGTCTCAACCACTGCCGCCCGGCTGTTCCTCATCTGCGTGAGGGGACCCCCGGCCACATCCTATTCTTCTGCTGCTTATGCGCTAAGCCTTCCAGGCCTCAACCTTGCTGTCCCATCTCCTCTCTTCCATTTCAGGTCCAGGACCTTTCAGCCCCCTCATGCAGTAGGCCAAGCCTCCACCCGAGTGGTCCCCGACCGGGGGGGGGGGGTTCTCTATTTTCTCTATTTTCACTTTTCCAAGCTCTAAATACCGCCTAGCTGCCAACAAAGCTGCCTGAGGATGAGTTGCGAAGGATCTGTCCTTTTGTCCTGTTCATCCCCTTCCTGTCTCTTGCTCCACTAATCACCCAGGTGCTGCCTGACCTGTCGGGAGCGAGAGTCCGATTTGTTGTATGTTATGTGTCTAAACTTTGCTGTTTTCTCTCACTTTGATGTTGCCCAGCAGTCAGAGGATAAGCAACTGGAGAAATCCTCTGAACTTGTCTCACTCTCAATATCTCACTCCCAATTTTGCCTCCTCTCAAGCCCTCGTAACAACCAGTGAATTTCTGAAAAATATATATATATATATATATTAATCATAACAACGCAAAAGCTAACTTGCTTTATCCATCTGAAAAAAAAATCCCAAAAGTGCTCATAAGAACTTGGAAGTTAACATGCAACATTTAAACACATTCAAGTCTTACACTTAGTCAAAACTTTATCAGATTCAGCAAAGTCTCTTAACCCATTGACATTCATTCTGATTCATCTTCCCAGCTGGAGAATAAAACCCTTTTTAATCAATTTTCCAATCTCTTTTATGTTCAGAACCCCAGTGTCTTTGCTTCTACTTATGACCCTGGACGAGATCTTACCAATGCAGGGCTTTGCTACCACCCTCTTTCTTCTCAACAGTTTCTTTGCCACCTTTTCAGTCCATTTCTCCCTCTGCTCTGCTGCCAGCTCCCCCAGCCACAGCTCCCTCCACCGCAATGTGCCCACCTACATCCACATCTTTCTCTGAGGTGAGAGGTCAGCCAAGTCCGCTGCATCTTTTGTCGGCTCCTCAGCATCCTTACTTGGTGCTGCAGTTTGATACTTCTCCCCAGCCACCATTCTTGTTGCTCAGCTTGTGCCTTCTCCTAGCTTCCACTCTTTTTGCTGCAGGCTGAGACTACTCCCCAGCCTCCACTCTTGGTGCTGCAGATTCCCATCTGCCTTCTACACCTGAGCGCTTTTTGTCACTGCCATCTCCTCCAGCTCAGGAGGTCCGTTATTGCCTTCCTCTCCCTCAGCTGTGTGTAATTGACCCCCTCCTCTACCCGCTCACCGTTTTCAAGCAAAGGCGAGTAAATGGATAACTCCTAGGTCTTTTTCATAGTTCTTATAGTTATTATAGTTTCCATGATGTTTATATATAATAGAAGTCAGGCTTATTGGGTTGTAGTTACCTTGTTCGGTTTTGTCTCCCTTTTTGTGGATCGGAATTACATTTGCTATTTTCCAGTCTGTCGGTACAACCCCTGTGTCAAGAGACTGTTGCATGATCTTGGTTACGGTTTGTAAATAACCTCTTTCATTTCTTTGAGTACTATTGGGAGGATCTCATCTGGCCCAGGGGATTTGTTTATTTTAAGAGCTCCTAGTCACTTTAACACTTCTGCCTCTGTTATGCTAAAGTTATTTAAAATTGGATAGGAACAGGTCGACATGTGGGGTGTTGTCCGTGTCCTCCTTTGTAAAAACTTGTGAAAAGTAATCATTTAATATAGTTGCTATTTTTTTTCTTCCTCTATGATTTTGCCATTTGTGTTCTTAGACATTTAACCTCCTCTTTGAATGTTCTCTTGCTGTTATAATATTGGAAAAAACATTTTGTAATTGGTTTTAGCCCCCGTAGCAATATTGATTTCTATCTCTTCTTGGCCTTTCTAACTTCCTTTTTGACTTGTGTTTGCAGTTCCAAGTACTCTTTCTGTGTACTTTTTTTCGCTGAATATTTTTTTTAATTGATCTATTAAACCATTTTGGACATTTTGTTTTAGATTTAGATTTGTCTACTTTTGGAAGGTGGAAGGTATTATTTCCTTAGCTGCTGCGATCACACACGGGGTTGCTGGGGCCCATGCGCTCAGTGGGAAAGTGGCAGGTATTCTTTGGCGCGCTGCTTGGTCCCCTTTCGCTCGGTGGGAAGGTGGCAGGTATTGATTGGCGAGCTGTGACACCCCACATGGCGTGGCTGCTGCCCATGCGCCCGGTGGGAAGTTGGCTTGTATTGTTTCCCGAGCTGCTTGGACACCGCACGGGGTCGCTGGGGCCCGTGCGTGCTGTGGGAAGGTGGCAGCAATAACTCGCTAAACGATACCTGTCACGTTCCCACCGCGCACACGGGCCACAGCAACCTGGTGCGGTGTCCAAGCAGTTCGCAAAACGATACCTGCCAATTTCCCACCGCTCGCTGTGGCCACAGGAACCTCATGCGGGGTCCCAGAAGCTCGCCAAATCGATACCTGCCATCATCCAACCGCGCGCAGGGGCCCTAGCGACCATGTGCGGGGTCGCAGCAGCTCGCCAAACGATACCTGCTACCTTGCCACCGGGCGCAGGAGCCCAAGCAACCCCGTGCTGGGTCCCAGCAGCTCGCCAAACATACCTTCAACCTCCCAACTTCCCTCCCCACGTAAGAGCCCCGCTAACTGCGTGCTGAGTCACAACAGCTCACTAAACGATACCTGCCACCTTCTCCCCGAGCGCACTGGCCCCAGCGACCTCCTGCGGGGTCCGAGCAGCTCGCCAAATGATACCTGCCACCTTGCCACCGCGCGCAGAGGCCCCAGCGACTCCGTGCGGTGGTCCCAGCAACTCGCCAAACGATATCTGACAATTTCCGACCACTTACAGTGGCCCCAGCAACCTCGTGCGGGGTCCGAAAATGATACCTGCGACCTTCCCATCACGTGCACGGGCCCCAGCGACCCCTTGCGGGGTCATAGCAGCTCGCCAAACAATACCTGCCACCGTCCCACCTCACGCACATGCCCATGAGACCCCGTATGGGGTCCCAGTAGCTCGCCAAATATTACCTGCCACCTTCCCACCATGCGAACAGGACCCAGCGACCCCATGCAGGGTTCCAGCAGCTCGCCAAACAATATCTGCCAATTTCCCACTGCTCACAGTGGCCACAACGACCTTGTGCGGGATACCAGCAGCTCGCCAAACGATACCTGCCGGCTTCCAACCGCGTGCAAGGGCCCCACCGACCCCGTGCTGAGTCGCAACAGCTCACTAAACGATACCTGCCAGCTTCTCCCCACGCGCACCAGCCCCAGCGACACTATGCAGTGTCCTAGCAGCTCTACAAACGATACCTGCCACCTTCCCACCGCGGACAGGGGTCCCAGCAGCTCGCCAACGATACCTGCTACCTTACCACCGCGCACGGGCCTCATTGAGCCCTTGCGGGGTCCCAGCAGCTGTTAAAACTGATACCTGTCAATTTCCCACCAGTCACAGTGGCCCCCATCGACTTTGTGCGGGGTCCGAGCATACCTGCCACCTTCCACCGCGCGCACGGGCCCCAACAACCCAGTGCGGGTTTCCAGCAGTTCACCAACAATACCTGCCACCTTCCCACCGTGGGTAAGGGTCCCAGCAGCTCGCCAACGATATCTGCCACCTTGCAACCGCGCAGGGGCCTCAGCATCCCCATGCGGGGTATCAGCAGCTAACCAAACGATACCTACCACCTTCCAACCTCGTGCATGGGCCCCAGCGACCCTGTCCGGGGTCTTAGCAGCTCGCCAAACGATACCTGCCGGCTTCCAACCTCGCGCACAGGCCCCAGCGACCCCGTGCTGAGTCGCAACAGCTCACTAAACGATACCTGCCAGCTTCTCCCCACGCGCACCAGCCCCAGCGACACTATGCAGTGTCCCAGCAGATCGACAAATGATACCTGCCACCTTCCCACCGCGGACAGGGGTCCCAGCAGCTCGCCAACGATACCTGCCACCTTGCCACTTGTCAATTTCCCACCAGTCACAGTGGCCCCCCCTCGACTTCGTGCGGGGTCAGAGCATACCTGCCACCAAAGCGCGTACGGGCCCCAACAACCCAGTGCGGGTTTCCAGCAGTTCGCCAACAATACCTGCCACCTTCCCACCGTGGGTAAGGGTCCCAGCAGCTCGCCAACAATATCTGCCACCTTGCAACCGCGCAGGGGCCTCAGCATCCCCATGCGGGGTATCAGCAGCTAACCAAACGATACCTACCACCTTCCAACCTCGTGCATGGGCCCCAGCGACCCTGTGCGGGGTCTTAGCAGTTCGCCAAACAATACCTCCCTCCTTCCAACCTCGCGCACAGGCCCCAGCGACCCCGAGCGGGGTCCCAGCAGCTCGACAAATAATACCTGCCACTTTCCCACCATGCGAACAGGCCCCAGCGACCCCATGCGGGGTTCCAGCTCGCCAAACGATACCTGCCAAATTCTCAACGCTCACAGTGGCCCCAGCGCCCTCGTGCAGTTTCACAGCAGCTCACCAAACATACCTTCAACCTTTCAACTTTCCACACCTCGTAGGGGCCCCACTCTCCATCAAGACAACCAATCTCAACAGACCTTCTCCTTCGTCTCATCACCGCTCTCTGGCAAGGATGCTTCAACCCATTTGACGACATTGTCATGGAAACTCTGTGCCTGACTGCTGCCTTTGGATTTCTCCGCTGTTCAGAATTCTCAACTCAATCAACTTCCAGCTTCCCAGCTTTAGGCCTCAAGCGCTCCGATCTCTCACTCATATCCCCAGAAACCACTTTATCCTCCACATCGGATCTTCAAACGGACCAATTAGCCAAGGTCAGTTCGTTCAATTGTCTAAAGTGAACTCACCTCTGTGCCCCAGCTCTGCTATGTCCAGATACCTTGCCTGCAGGATTCCATGTCTTCCATCGGATCCCCTCTTCATCGACAGCTCCAGATCTATATTTACGAGACACTGGTTCTCATCCTGTCTATCCACCCTATTGACATGGATCGGGGTTTCTTCGAACTATTTCTCTCCCCATTCATTGCGGATCGGAGCAGCTACCTCCGTGGTCAGGACAGGAATCAATCAACACTTGATTAAGTCTATGTGGCACTGGACCTCTTCAGCTGTTGAACTTTATATTAGATCCTCCTCTGCAGACATCGCCACAACTCAACAAGCACTCGTTAGCTTGCCCGGAGTGGGGAGTCGCCTGCTCCGCCAGGCCTACCAGAGGTTTCCTCCCTGCGGGGGGGGGGGGGGTTCCTCTCCACAGTGCGGACGGCTTATAGGCATAGGTTGTCTACTAACATCTCTTGTCTTTTCTCTTTTCTTCTAGCTTTTATCTATGTGTGCGGCTCTGCAATCTCTTCTATCCACGGTGCGGTTCTTGCGGGGAACCGGGGGGTCCTCTTTTGGGGGGGAAGTGACTCTCACTCCACCGGCTGTCTGGGTCGGCCTCTCGTCTCAACCACTGCCGCCCGGCTGTTCCTCATCTGCGTGAGGGGACCCCCGGCCACATCCTATTCTTCTGCTGCTTATGCGCTAAGCCTTCCAGGCCTCAACCTTGCTGTCCCATCTCCTCTCTTCCATTTCAGGTCCAGGACCTTTCAGCCCCCTCATGCAGTAGGCCAAGCCTCCACCCGAGTGGTCCCCGACCGGGGGGGGGGGGGTTCTCTATTTTCTCTATTTTCACTTTTCCAAGCTCTAAATACCGCCTAGCTGCCAACAAAGCTGCCTGAGGATGAGTTGCGAAGGATCTGTCCTTTTGTCCTGTTCATCCCCTTCCTGTCTCTTGCTCCACTAATTACCCAGGTGCTGCCTGACCTGTCGGGAGCGAGAGTCCGATTTGTTGTATGTTATGTGTCTAAACTTTGCTGTTTTCTATCACTTTGATGTCGCCCAGCAGTCAGAGGATGCTGCCTGTCCCGGCGGTAAATGTTTATATCTAACTCTTTGCGCTTCTCGTGTCTCCCTCTGATCGTCGCCCAGCAGCCAGAGGATTCTGCCTGACCCGACGAGAAGGGAAAACTTTTCATCTACCCTATCTCGCACCATTCCCAAACCATCCCTCAATTCATCTCAATCTTGTCTCAATTTTAAACTCTCAAATCTCACTCACTCTCACGCCTCATAAGCAACTGGAGAAATCCTATGAACTTGTCTCACTCTCAATATCTCACTCCCAATTTTGCCTCCTCTCAGCCCTCGTAGACAACCAGTGAATTTCTCAAAAGTAAAAAAAAAAATGTATATATATATATATATATATATTCCTCATAACAACGCAAAAGCTAACTTGCTTTATCCATCTGAAAAAAAAATCCAAAAAGTGTTCATAAGAACTTGGAAGTTAACATGCAACATTTAACACATTCAAGTTTTACACTTTGTCAAAACTATCAGATTCAGCAAAGTCTCTTAACCCATTGATATTCATTCTGATTCATCTCCCAGCTGGAGAATAAAACCCTTTTTAATCAATTTTCCAATCTCTTTTATGTTCAGAACCCCAGTGTCTTTGCTTCTACATATGACCCTGGACGAGATCTTACCAATGCAGGGCTTTGCTACCACCCTCTTTCTTCTCAACAGTTTCTTTGCCACCTTTTCAGTCCATTTCTCCCTCTGCTCTGCCAGCTCCCCCAGCCACAGCTCCCTCCACCGCAATGTGCCCACCCACATCCACATCTTTCTCTGAGGTGAGAGGTCAGCCCTGCTGCTTCCAAGTCCGCTGCATCTTTTGTCGGCTCCTCAGCATCCTTACTTGGTGTTGCAGTTTGATACCAGCCACCATTTTTGTTGCTCAGCTTGTGCCTTCTCCTCAGCTTCCATTCTTTTTGCTGCAGGCTGAGACTACTCCCCAGCCTCCACTCTTGGTGCTGCAGATTCCCCATCTGCCTTCTACACCTGAGCGCTTTTTGTCACTGCCATCTCCTCCAGCTCAGGAGGTCCGTTAGTGCCTTCCTCTCCCTCAGCTCTGTGTAATTGACCCCCTCCTCTACCCGCTCACCGTTATCAATGCACCACTGCGGTTTCCTCCTGCACCCCTCACAGCGTGGCGCTGCGCAGTTCCTGCTTGATTGTCCCTGAATCCCGCAATCAAAACAGAAACACAAAAAAGTGGGGCAGTCCTTCAGCAGGTGATCTGAGGATAAACATGACAGGCAGCCTTTGTGCTGATTATTATGGATCACTCTGAAATGTCTAAGCTGTTAAAAACGTTGCACTATAGCGACTGAACTTCATTGGTAAATTGAACTGTCACAAACCATGTCCCATCAGCAAAGGCGAGTAAATGGATAACTCCTAGGTCTTTTTCAAAGTTCTTATAGTTTCCATGATGTTTATATATAATAGAAGTCAGGCTTATTGGGTTGTAGTTACCTTGTTCGTTTTGTCTTCCTTTTTGTGGATCGGAATTACATTTGCTATTTTCCAGTCACCATCCGACCTCGCGCAGGGGCCCTAGCGACCCTGTGCGGGGTCGCAGCAGCTCGCCAAACATGCATTCAACCTTCCACCTTCCCACCACGTGCAGGGGCCCCAACAACCGCGTGAGGGATACCAGCAGCTCGCCAAACTATACCTGCCGGCTTCCAACCCCGTGCAAGGGCCCCACCGACCCCGTGCTGAGTCGTAACAGCTCACTAAACGATACCTGCCAGCTTCTCCCCACGCGCACCAGCCCCAGCGACCCAGTGCGGGGTACCAGCAGATCGCCAAATGATACCAGTCACCTTCCCACCGCACGCAGGTACGCCAGCGCCCACGTGCGGGGTCCTAGCAGCTCGATAAAATGATACCTGCCACATTCCACCGTGCGCACGGCCCCCCTGAGACCCCGCGCAGGGTCCCAGCAGCTTGCCAAGCGATACCTCCCACCTTCCCACTGCGCACACGGGCCCCAGCGACCCAGTGCAGGGTCCCAGCAGCTCGCCAAACATGCATTCAACCTTCCACCTTCCCACCACGTGCAGGGGCCCCAACAACCGCGTGAGGGATACCAGCAGCTCGCCAAACTATACCTGCCGGCTTCCAACCCCGTGCAAGGGCCCCACCGACCCCGTGCTGAGTCGTAACAGCTCACTAAACGATACCTGCCAGCTTCTCCCCACGCTCACCAGCCCCAGCGACCCAGTGCGGGGTACTAGCAGATCGCCAAATGATACCAGTCACCTTCCCACCGCACGCAGGTACGCCAGCGCCCACGTGCGGGGTCCTAGCAGTTCGATAAAATGATACCTGCCACATTCCACCGTGCGCACGGCCCCCCTGAGACCCCGTGCAGGGTCCCAGCAGCTCGCCAAGCGATACCTCCCACCTTCCCACTGCGCACACGGGCCCCAGCGACCCAGTGCAGGGTCCCAGCAGCTCGCCAAACATGCATTCAACCTTCCACCTTCCCATCACGTGCAGGGGCCCCAGCAACCGCGTGCGGGATACCAGCAGCTCGCCAAACGATACCTGCCGGCTTCCAACCCCGTGCAAGGGCCCCACCGACCCCGTGCTGAGTCGCAACAGCTCACTAAACGATACCTGCCAGCTTCTCCCCACGCGCACCAGCCCCAGCGACACTATGCAGTGTCCCAGCAGATCGACAAATGATACCTGCCACCTTCCCACCGCGGACAGGGGTCCCAGCAGCTCGCCAACGATACCTGCCACCTTGCCACTTGTCAATTTCCCACCAGTCACAGTGGCCCCTCCTCGACTTCGTGCGGGGTCAGAGCATACCTGCCACCAAAGCGCGTACGGGCCCCAACAACCCAGTGCGGGTTTCCAGCAGTTCGCCAACAATACCTGCCACCTTCCCACCGTGGGTAAGGGTCCCAGCAGCTCGCCAACAATATCTGCCACCTTGCAACCGCGCAGGGGCCTCAGCATCCCCATGCGGGGTATCAGCAGCTAACCAAACGATACCTACCACCTTCCACCTCGTGCATGGGCCCCAGCGACCCTGTGCGGGGTCTTAGCAGTTCGCCAAACAATACCTCCCTCCTTCCAACCTCGCGCACAGGCCCCAGCGACCCCGAGCGGGGTCCCAGCAGCTCGACAAATAATACCTGCCACTTTCCCACCATGCGAACGGCCCCAGCGACCCCATGCGGGGTTCCAGCTCGCCAAACGATACCTGCCAAATTCTCAACGCTCACAGTGGCCCCAGCGCCCTCGTGCAGTTTCACAGCAGCTCACCAAACATACCTTCAACCTTTCAACTTTCCACACCTCGTAGGGGCCCCACTCTCCATCAAGACAACCAATCTCAACAGACCTTCTCCTTCGTCTCATCACCGCTCTCTGGCAAGGATGCTTCAACCCATTTGACGACATTGTCATGGAAACTCTGTGCCTGACTGCTGCCTTTGGATTTCTCCGCTGTTCAGAATTCTCAACTCAATCAACTTCCAGCTTCCCAGCTTTAGGCCTCAAGCGCTCCGATCTCTCACTCATATCCCCAGAAACCACTTTATCCTCCACATCGGATCTTCAAACGGACCAATTAGCCAAGGTCAGTTCGTTCAATTGTCTAAAGTGAACTCACCTCTGTGCCCCAGCTCTGCTATGTCCAGATACCTTGCCTGCAGGATTCCATGTCTTCCATCGGATCCCCTCTTCATCGACAGCTCCAGATCTATATTTACGAGACACTGGTTCTCATCCTGTCTATCCACCCTATTGACATGGATCGGGGTTTCTTCGAACTATTTCTCTCCCCATTCATTGCGGATCGGAGCAGCTACCTCCGTGGTCAGGACAGGAATCAATCAACACTTGATTAAGTCTATGGGGCACTGGACCTCTTCAGCTGTTGAACTTTATATTAGATCATCCTCTGCAGACATCGCCACAACTCAACAAGCACTCGTTAGCTTGCCCGGAGTGGGGAGTCGCCTGCTCCGCCAGGCCTACCAGAGGTTTCCTCCCTGCGGGGGGGGGGGGGTTCCTCTCCACAGTGCGGACGGCTTATAGGCATAGGTTGTCTACTAACATCTCTTGTCTTTTCTCTTTTCTTCTAGCTTTTATCTATGTGTGCGGCTCTGCAATCTCTTCTATCCACGGTGCGGTTCTTGCGGGGAACCGGGGGGTCCTCTTTTGGGGGGGAAGTGACTCTCACTCCACCGGCTGTCTGGGTCGGCCTCTCGTCTCAACCACTGCCGCCCGGCTGTTCCTCATCTGCGTGAGGGGACCCCCGGCCACATCCTATTCTTCTGCTGCTTATGCGCTAAGCCTTCCAGGCCTCAACCTTGCTGTCCCATCTCCTCTCTTCCATTTCAGGTCCAGGACCTTTCAGCCCCCTCATGCAGTAGGCCAAGCCTCCACCCGAGTGGTCCCCGACCGGGGGGGGGGGGGGTTCTCTATTTTCTCTATTTTCACTTTTCCAAGCTCTAAATACCGCCTAGCTGCCAACAAAGCTGCCTGAGGATGAGTTGCGAAGGATCTGTCCTTTTGTCCTGTTCATCCCCTTCCTGTCTCTTGCTCCACTAAACACCCAGATGCTGCCTGACCTGTCGGGAGCGAGAGTCCGATTTGTTGTATGTTATGTGTCTAAACTTTGCTGTTTTCTATCACTTTGATGTCGCCCAGCAGTCAGAGGATGCTGCCTGTCCCGGCGGTAAATGTTTATATCTAACTCTTTGCGCTTCTCGTGTCTCCCTCTGATCGTCGCCCAGCAGCCAGAGGATTCTGCCTGACCCGACGAGAAGGGAAAACTTTTCATCTACCCTATCTCGCACCATTCCCAAACCATCCCTCAATTCATCTCAATCTTGTCTCAATTTTAAACTCTCAAATCTCACTCACTCTCACGCCTCATAAGCAACTGGAGAAATCCTATGAACTTGTCTCACTCTCAATATCTCACTCCCAATTTTGCCTCCTCTCAGCCCTCGTAGACAACCAGTGAATTTCTCAAAAGTAAAAAAAAAAATGTATATATATATATATATATATATATATATTCCTCATAACAACGCAAAAGCTAACTTGCTTTATCCATCTGAAAAAAAAATCCAAAAAGTGTTCATAAGAACTTGGAAGTTAACATGCAACATTTAACACATTCAAGTTTTACACTTTGTCAAAACTATCATTCAGCAAAGTCTCTTAACCCATTGATATTCATTCTGATTCATCTCCCAGCTGGAGAATAAAACCCTTTTTAATCAATTTTCCAATCTCTTTTATGTTCAGAACCCCAGTGTCTTTGCTTCTACATATGACCCTGGACGAGATCTTACCAATGCAGGGCTTTGCTACCACCCTCTTTCTTCTCAACAGTTTCTTTGCCACCTTTTCAGTCCATTTCTCCCTCTGCTGTGCTGCCAGCTCCCCCAGCCACAGCTCCCTCCACCTCAATGTGCCCACCCACATCCACATCTTTCTCTGAGGTGAGAGGTCAGCCCTGCTGCTTCCAAGTCCGCTGCATCTTTTGTCGGCTCCTCAGCATCCTTACTTGGTGTTGCAGTTTGATACCAGCCACCATTTTTGTTGCTCAGCTTGTGCCTTCTCCTCAGCTTCCATTCTTTTTGCTGCAGGCTGAGACTACTCCCCAGCCTCCACTCTTGGTGCTGCAGATTCCCCATCTGCCTTCTACACCTGAGCGCTTTTTGTCACTGCCATCTCCTCCAGCTCAGGAGGTCCGTTAGTGCCTTCCTCTCCCTCAGCTCTGTGTAATTGACCCCCTCCTCTACCCGCTCACCGTTATCAATGCACCACTGCGGTTTCCTCCTGCACCCCTCACAGCGTGGCGCTGCGCAGTTCCTGCTTGATTGTCCCTGAATCCCGCAATCAAAACAGAAACACAAAAAAGTGGGGCAGTCCTTCAGCAGGTGATCTGAGGATAAACATGACAGGCAGCCTTTGTGCTGATTATTATGGATCACTCTGAAATGTCTAAGCTGTTAAAAACGTTGCACTATAGCGACTGAACTTCATTGGTAAATTGAACTGTCACAAACCATGTCCCATCAGCAAAGGCGAGTAAATGGATAACTCCTAGGTCTTTTTCAAAGTTCTTATAGTTTCCATGATGTTTATATATAATAGAAGTCAGGCTTATTGGGTTGTAAGTTACCTTGTTCGGTTTTGTCTTCCTTTTTGTGGATCGGAATTACATTTGCTATTTTCCAGTCACCATCCGACCTCGCGCAGGGGCCCTAGCGACCCTGTGCGGGGTCGCAGCAGCTCGCCAAACATGCATTCAACCTTCCACCTTCCCACCACGTGCAGGGGCCCCAACAACCGCGTGAGGGATACCAGCAGCTCGCCAAACTATACCTGCCGGCTTCCAACCCCGTGCAAGGGCCCCACCGACCCCGTGCTGAGTCGTAACAGCTCACTAAACGATACCTGCCAGCTTCTCCCCACGCGCACCAGCCCCAGCGACCCAGTGCGGGGTACCAGCAGATCGCCAAATGATACCAGTCACCTTCCCACCGCACGCAGGTACGCCAGCGCCCACGTGCGGGGTCCTAGCAGCTCGATAAAATGATACCTGCCACATTCCACCGTGCGCACGGCCCCCCTGAGACCCCGCGCAGGGTCCCAGCAGCTTGCCAAGCGATACCTCCCACCTTCCCACTGCGCACACGGGCCCCAGCGACCCAGTGCAGGGTCCCAGCAGCTCGCCAAACATGCATTCAACCTTCCACCTTCCCACCACGTGCAGGGGCCCCAACAACCGCGTGAGGGATACCAGCAGCTCGCCAAACTATACCTGCCGGCTTCCAACCCCGTGCAAGGGCCCCACCGACCCCGTGCTGAGTCGTAACAGCTCACTAAACGATACCTGCCAGCTTCTCCCCACGCTCACCAGCCCCAGCGACCCAGTGCGGGGTACTAGCAGATCGCCAAATGATACCAGTCACCTTCCCACCGCACGCAGGTACGCCAGCGCCCACGTGCGGGGTCCTAGCAGTTCGATAAAATGATACCTGCCACATTCCACCGTGCGCACGGCCCCCCTGAGACCCCGTGCAGGGTCCCAGCAGCTCGCCAAGCGATACCTCCCACCTTCCCACTGCGCACACGGGCCCCAGCGACCCAGTGCAGGGTCCCAGCAGCTCGCCAAACATGCATTCAACCTTCCACCTTCCCATCACGTGCAGGGGCCCCAGCAACCGCGTGCGGGATACCAGCAGCTCGCCAAACGATACCTGCCGGCTTCCAACCCCGTGCAAGGGCCCCACCGACCCCGTGCTGAGTCGCAACAGCTCACTAAACGATACCTGCCAGCTTCTCCCCACGCGCACCAGCCCCAGCGACACTATGCAGTGTCCCAGCAGATCGACAAATGATACCTGCCACCTTCCCACCGCGGACAGGGGTCCCAGCAGCTCGCCAACGATACCTGCCACCTTGCCACTTGTCAATTTCCCACCAGTCACAGTGGCCCCCCCTCGACTTCGTGCGGGGTCAGAGCATACCTGCCACCAAAGCGCGTACGGGCCCCAACAACCCAGTGCGGGTTTCCAGCAGTTCGCCAACAATACCTGCCACCTTCCCACCGTGGGTAAGGGTCCCAGCAGCTCGCCAACAATATCTGCCACCTTGCAACCGCGCAGGGGCCTCAGCATCCCCATGCGGGGTATCAGCAGCTAACCAAACGATACCTACCACCTTCCAACCTCGTGCATGGGCCCCAGCGACCCTGTGCGGGGTCTTAGCAGTTCGCCAAACAATACCTCCCTCCTTCCAACCTCGCGCACAGGCCCCAGCGACCCCGAGCGGGGTCCCAGCAGCTCGACAAATAATACCTGCCACTTTCCCACCATGCGAACAGGCCCCAGCGACCCCATGCGGGGTTCCAGCTCGCCAAACGATACCTGCCAAATTCTCAACGCTCACAGTGGCCCCAGCGCCCTCGTGCAGTTTCACAGCAGCTCACCAAACATACCTTCAACCTTTCAACTTTCCACACCTCGTAGGGGCCCCACTCTCCATCAAGACAACCAATCTCAACAGACCTTCTCCTTCGTCTCATCACCGCTCTCTGGCAAGGATGCTTCAACCCATTTGACGACATTGTCATGGAAACTCTGTGCCTGACTGCTGCCTTTGGATTTCTCCGCTGTTCAGAATTCTCAACTCAATCAACTTCCAGCTTCCCAGCTTTAGGCCTCAAGCGCTCCGATCTCTCACTCATATCCCCAGAAACCACTTTATCCTCCACATCGGATCTTCAAACGGACCAATTAGCCAAGGTCAGTTCGTTCAATTGTCTAAAGTGAACTCACCTCTGTGCCCCAGCTCTGCTATGTCCAGATACCTTGCCTGCAGGATTCCATGTCTTCCATCGGATCCCCTCTTCATCGACAGCTCCAGATCTATATTTACGAGACACTGGTTCTCATCCTGTCTATCCACCCTATTGACATGGATCGGGGTTTCTTCGAACTATTTCTCTCCCCATTCATTGCGGATCGGAGCAGCTACCTCCGTGGTCAGGACAGGAATCAATCAACACTTGATTAAGTCTATGGGGCACTGGACCTCTTCAGCTGTTGAACTTTATATTAGATCATCCTCTGCAGACATCGCCACAACTCAACAAGCACTCGTTAGCTTGCCCGGAGTGGGGAGTCGCCTGCTCCGCCAGGCCTACCAGAGGTTTCCTCCCTGCGGGGGGGGGGGGGGGTTCCTCTCCACAGTGCGGACGGCTTATAGGCATAGGTTGTCTACTAACATCTCTTGTCTTTTCTCTTTTCTTCTAGCTTTTATCTATGTGTGCGGCTCTGCAATCTCTTCTATCCACGGTGCGGTTCTTGCGGGGAACCGGGGGGTCCTCTTTTGGGGGGGAAGTGACTCTCACTCCACCGGCTGTCTGGGTCGGCCTCTCGTCTCAACCACTGCCGCCCGGCTGTTCCTCATCTGCGTGAGGGGACCCCCGGCCACATCCTATTCTTCTGCTGCTTATGCGCTAAGCCTTCCAGGCCTCAACCTTGCTGTCCCATCTCCTCTCTTCCATTTCAGGTCCAGGACCTTTCAGCCCCCTCATGCAGTAGGCCAAGCCTCCACCCGAGTGGTCCCCGACCGGGGGGGGGGGGGTTCTCTATTTTCTCTATTTTCACTTTTCCAAGCTCTAAATACCGCCTAGCTGCCAACAAAGCTGCCTGAGGATGAGTTGCGAAGGATCTGTCCTTTTGTCCTGTTCATCCCCTTCCTGTCTCTTGCTCCACTAATCACCCAGGTGCTGCCTGACCTGTCGGGAGCGAGAGTCCGATTTGTTGTATGTTATGTGTCTAAACTTTGCTGTTTTCTATCACTTTGATGTCGCCCAGCAGTCAGAGGATGCTGCCTGTCCCGGCGGTAAATGTTTATATCTAACTCTTTGCGCTTCTCGTGTCTCCCTCTGATCGTCGCCCAGCAGCCAGAGGATTCTGCCTGACCCGACGAGAAGGGAAAACTTTTCATCTACCCTATCTCGCACCATTCCCAAACCATCCCTCAATTCATCTCAATCTTGTCTCAATTTTAAACTCTCAAATCTCACTCACTCTCACGCCTCATAAGCAACTGGAGAAATCCTATGAACTTGTCTCACTCTCAATATCTCACTCCCAATTTTGCCTCCTCTCAGCCCTCGTAGACAACCAGTGAATTTCTCAAAAGTAAAAAAAAAAATGTATATATATATATATATATATATATATATTCCTCATAACAACGCAAAAGCTAACTTG
Organism: Acipenser ruthenus; assembly: GCF_902713425.1. NCBI lineage: Eukaryota > Metazoa > Chordata > Actinopteri > Acipenseriformes > Acipenseridae > Acipenser > Acipenser ruthenus. Next base: position 14,700,201 of record NC_081210.1, on the reverse strand, counting down.
CTTTATCCATCTGAAAAAAAAATCCAAAAAGTGTTCATAAGAACTTGGAAGTTAACATGCAACATTTAACACATTCAAGTTTTACACTTTGTCAAAACTATCAGATTCAGCAAAGTCTCTTAACCCATTGATATTCATTCTGATTCATCTCCCAGCTGGAGAATAAAACCCTTTTTAATCAATTTTCCAATCTCTTTTATGTTCAGAACCCCAGTGTCTTTGCTTCTACATATGACCCTGGACGAGATCTTACCAATGCAGGGCTTTGCTACCACCCTCTTTCTTCTCAACAGTTTCTTTGCCACCTTTTCAGTCCATTTCTCCCTCTGCTGTGCTGCCAGCTCCCCCAGCCACAGCTCCCTCCACCTCAATGTGCCCACCCACATCCACATCTTTCTCTGAGGTGAGAGGTCAGCCCTGCTGCTTCCAAGTCCGCTGCATCTTTTGTCGGCTCCTCAGCATCCTTACTTGGTGTTGCAGTTTGATACCAGCCACCATTTTTGTTGCTCAGCTTGTGCCTTCTCCTCAGCTTCCATTCTTTTTGCTGCAGGCTGAGACTACTCCCCAGCCTCCACTCTTGGTGCTGCAGATTCCCCATCTGCCTTCTACACCTGAGCGCTTTTTGTCACTGCCATCTCCTCCAGCTCAGGAGGTCCGTTAGTGCCTTCCTCTCCCTCAGCTCTGTGTAATTGACCCCCTCCTCTACCCGCTCACCGTTATCAATGCACCACTGCGGTTTCCTCCTGCACCCCTCACAGCGTGGCGCTGCGCAGTTCCTGCTTGATTGTCCCTGAATCCCGCAATCAAAACAGAAACACAAAAAAGTGGGGCAGTCCTTCAGCAGGTGATCTGAGGATAAACATGACAGGCAGCCTTTGTGCTGATTATTATGGATCACTCTGAAATGTCTAAGCTGTTAAAAACGTTGCACTATAGCGACTGAACTTCATTGGTAAATTGAACTGTCACAAACCATGTCCCATCAGCAAAGGCGAGTAAATGGATAACTCCTAGGTCTTTTTCAAAGTTCTTATAGTTTCCATGATGTTTATATATAATAGAAGTCAGGCTTATTGGGTTGTAGTTACCTTGTTCGGTTTTGTCTTCCTTTTTGTGGATCGGAATTACATTTGCTATTTTCCAGTCACCATCCGACCTCGCGCAGGGGCCCTAGCGACCCTGTGCGGGGTCGCAGCAGCTCGCCAAACATGCATTCAACCTTCCACCTTCCCACCACGTGCAGGGGCCCCAACAACCGCGTGAGGGATACCAGCAGCTCGCCAAACTATACCTGCCGGCTTCCAACCCCGTGCAAGGGCCCCACCGACCCCGTGCTGAGTCGTAACAGCTCACTAAACGATACCTGCCAGCTTCTCCCCACGCGCACCAGCCCCAGCGACCCAGTGCGGGGTACCAGCAGATCGCCAAATGATACCAGTCACCTTCCCACCGCACGCAGGTACGCCAGCGCCCACGTGCGGGGTCCTAGCAGCTCGATAAAATGATACCTGCCACATTCCACCGTGCGCACGGCCCCCCTGAGACCCCGCGCAGGGTCCCAGCAGCTTGCCAAGCGATACCTCCCACCTTCCCACTGCGCACACGGGCCCCAGCGACCCAGTGCAGGGTCCCAGCAGCTCGCCAAACATGCATTCAACCTTCCACCTTCCCACCACGTGCAGGGGCCCCAACAACCGCGTGAGGGATACCAGCAGCTCGCCAAACTATACCTGCCGGCTTCCAACCCCGTGCAAGGGCCCCACCGACCCCGTGCTGAGTCGTAACAGCTCACTAAACGATACCTGCCAGCTTCTCCCCACGCTCACCAGCCCCAGCGACCCAGTGCGGGGTACTAGCAGATCGCCAAATGATACCAGTCACCTTCCCACCGCACGCAGGTACGCCAGCGCCCACGTGCGGGGTCCTAGCAGTTCGATAAAATGATACCTGCCACATTCCACCGTGCGCACGGCCCCCCTGAGACCCCGTGCAGGGTCCCAGCAGCTCGCCAAGCGATACCTCCCACCTTCCCACTGCGCACACGGGCCCCAGCGACCCAGTGCAGGGTCCCAGCAGCTCGCCAAACATGCATTCAACCTTCCACCTTCCCATCACGTGCAGGGGCCCCAGCAACCGCGTGCGGGATACCAGCAGCTCGCCAAACGATACCTGCCGGCTTCCAACCCCGTGCAAGGGCCCCACCGACCCCGTGCTGAGTCGCAACAGCTCACTAAACGATACCTGCCAGCTTCTCCCCACGCGCACCAGCCCCAGCGACACTATGCAGTGTCCCAGCAGATCGACAAATGATACCTGCCACCTTCCCACCGCGGACAGGGGTCCCAGCAGCTCGCCAACGATACCTGCCACCTTGCCACTTGTCAATTTCCCACCAGTCACAGTGGCCCCCCCTCGACTTCGTGCGGGGTCAGAGCATACCTGCCACCAAAGCGCGTACGGGCCCCAACAACCCAGTGCGGGTTTCCAGCAGTTCGCCAACAATACCTGCCACCTTCCCACCGTGGGTAAGGGTCCCAGCAGCTCGCCAACAATATCTGCCACCTTGCAACCGCGCAGGGGCCTCAGCATCCCCATGCGGGGTATCAGCAGCTAACCAAACGATACCTACCACCTTCCAACCTCGTGCATGGGCCCCAGCGACCCTGTGCGGGGTCTTAGCAGTTCGCCAAACAATACCTCCCTCCTTCCAACCTCGCGCACAGGCCCCAGCGACCCCGTGCGGGGTCCCAGCAGCTCGACAAATAATACCTGCCACTTTCCCACCATGCGAACAGGCCCCAGCGACCCCATGCGGGGTTCCAGCTCGCCAAACGATACCTGCCAAATTCTCAACGCTCACAGTGGCCCCAGCGCCCTCGTGCAGTTTCACAGCAGCTCACCAAACATACCTTCAACCTTTCAACTTTCCACACCTCGTAGGGGCCCCACTCTCCATCAAGACAACCAATCTCAACAGACCTTCTCCTTCGTCTCATCACCGCTCTCTGGCAAGGATGCTTCAACCCATTTGACGACATTGTCATGGAAACTCTGTGCCTGACTGCTGCCTTTGGATTTCTCCGCTGTTCAGAATTCTCAACTCAATCAACTTCCAGCTTCCCAGCTTTAGGCCTCAAGCGCTCCGATCTCTCACTCATATCCCCAGAAACCACTTTATCCTCCACATCGGATCTTCAAACGGACCAATTAGCCAAGGTCAGTTCGTTCAATTGTCTAAAGTGAACTCACCTCTGTGCCCCAGCTCTGCTATGTCCAGATACCTTGCCTGCAGGATTCCATGTCTTCCATCGGATCCCCTCTTCATCGACAGCTCCAGATCTATATTTACGAGACACTGGTTCTCATCCTGTCTATCCACCCTATTGACATGGATCGGGGTTTCTTCGAACTATTTCTCTCCCCATTCATTGCGGATCGGAGCAGCTACCTCCGTGGTCAGGACAGGAATCAATCAACACTTGATTAAGTCTATGGGGCACTGGACCTCTTCAGCTGTTGAACTTTATATTAGATCATCCTCTGCAGACATCGCCACAACTCAACAAGCACTCGTTAGCTTGCCCGGAGTGGGGAGTCGCCTGCTCCGCCAGGCCTACCAGAGGTTTCCTCCCTGCGGGGGGGGGGGGGGTTCCTCTCCACAGTGCGGACGGCTTATAGGCATAGGTTGTCTACTAACATCTCTTGTCTTTTCTCTTTTCTTCTAGCTTTTATCTATGTGTGCGGCTCTGCAATCTCTTCTATCCACGGTGCGGTTCTTGCGGGGAACCGGGGGGTCCTCTTTTGGGGGGGAAGTGACTCTCACTCCACCGGCTGTCTGGGTCGGCCTCTCGTCTCAACCACTGCCGCCCGGCTGTTCCTCATCTGCGTGAGGGGACCCCCGGCCACATCCTATTCTTCTGCTGCTTATGCGCTAAGCCTTCCAGGCCTCAACCTTGCTGTCCCATCTCCTCTCTTCCATTTCAGGTCCAGGACCTTTCAGCCCCCTCATGCAGTAGGCCAAGCCTCCACCCGAGTGGTCCCCGACCGGGGGGGGGGGGGTTCTCTATTTTCTCTATTTTCACTTTCTAAGCTCTAAATACCGCCTAGCTGCCAACAAAGCTGCCTGAGGATGAGTTGCGAAGGATCTGTCCTTTTGTCCTGTTCATCCCCTTCCTGTCTCTTGCTCCACTAAACACCCAGGTGCTGCCTGACCTGTCGGGAGCGAGAGTCCGATTTGTTGTATGTTATGTGTCTAAACTTTGCTGTTTTCTATCACTTTGATGTCGCCCAGCAGTCAGAGGATGCTGCCTTTCCCGGCGGCAAATGTTTATATCTAACTCTTTGCGCTTCTCGTGTCTCCCTCTGATCGTCGCCCAGCAGCCAGAGGATTCTGCCTGACCCGACGAGAAGGGAAAACTTTTCATCTACCCTATCTCGCACCATTCCCAAACCATCCCTCAATTCATCTCAATCTTGTCTCAATTTTAAACTCTCAAATCTCACTCACTCTCACGCCTCATAAGCAACTGGAGAAATCCTATGAACTTGTCTCACTCTCAATATCTCACTCCCAATTTTGCCTCCTCTCAGCCCTCGTAGACAACCAGTGAATTTCTCAAAAGTAAAAAAAAAAAATGTATATATATATATATATATATATTCCTCATAACAACGCAAAAGCTAACTTGCTTTATCCATCTGAAAAAAAAATCCAAAAAGTGTTCATAAGAACTTGGAAGTTAACATGCAACATTTAACACATTCAAGTTTTACACTTTGTCAAAACTATCAGATTCAGCAAAGTCTCTTAACCCATTGATATTCATTCTGATTCATCTCCCAGCTGGAGAATAAAACCCTTTTTAATCAATTTTCCAATCTCTTTTATGTTCAGAACCCCAGTGTCTTTGCTTCTACATATGACCCTGGACGAGATCTTACCAATGCAGGGCTTTGCTACCACCCTCTTTCTTCTCAACAGTTTCTTTGCCACCTTTTCAGTCCATTTCTCCCTCTGCTGTGCTGCCAGCTCCCCCAGCCACAGCTCCCTCCACCTCAATGTGCCCACCCACATCCACATCTTTCTCTGAGGTGAGAGGTCAGCCCTGCTGCTTCCAAGTCCGCTGCATCTTTTGTCGGCTCCTCAGCATCCTTACTTGGTGTTGCAGTTTGATACCAGCCACCATTTTTGTTGCTCAGCTTGTGCCTTCTCCTCAGCTTCCATTCTTTTTGCTGCAGGCTGAGACTACTCCCCAGCCTCCACTCTTGGTGCTGCAGATTCCCCATCTGCCTTCTACACCTGAGCGCTTTTTGTCACTGCCATCTCCTCCAGCTCAGGAGGTCCGTTAGTGCCTTCCTCTCCCTCAGCTCTGTGTAATTGACCCCCTCCTCTACCCGCTCACCGTTATCAATGCACCACTGCGGTTTCCTCCTGCACCCCTCACAGCGTGGCGCTGCGCAGTTCCTGCTTGATTGTCCCTGAATCCCGCAATCAAAACAGAAACACAAAAAAGTGGGGCAGTCCTTCAGCAGGTGATCTGAGGATAAACATGACAGGCAGCCTTTGTGCTGATTATTATGGATCACTCTGAAATGTCTAAGCTGTTAAAAACGTTGCACTATAGCGACTGAACTTCATTGGTAAATTGAACTGTCACAAACCATGTCCCATCAGCAAAGGCGAGTAAATGGATAACTCCTAGGTCTTTTTCAAAGTTCTTATAGTTTCCATGATGTTTATATATAATAGAAGTCAGGCTTATTGGGTTGTAGTTACCTTGTTCGGTTTTGTCTTCCTTTTTGTGGATCGGAATTACATTTGCTATTTTCCAGTCACCATCCGACCTCGCGCAGGGGCCCTAGCGACCCTGTGCGGGGTCGCAGCAGCTCGCCAAACATGCATTCAACCTTCCACCTTCCCACCACGTGCAGGGGCCCCAACAACCGCGTGAGGGATACCAGCAGCTCGCCAAACTATACCTGCCGGCTTCCAACCCCGTGCAAGGGCCCCACCGACCCCGTGCTGAGTCGTAACAGCTCACTAAACGATACCTGCCAGCTTCTCCCCACGCGCACCAGCCCCAGCGACCCAGTGCGGGGTACCAGCAGATCGCCAAATGATACCAGTCACCTTCCCACCGCACGCAGGTACGCCAGCGCCCACGTGCGGGGTCCTAGCAGCTCGATAAAATGATACCTGCCACATTCCACCGTGCGCACGGCCCCCCTGAGACCCCGCGCAGGGTCCCAGCAGCTTGCCAAGCGATACCTCCCACCTTCCCACTGCGCACACGGGCCCCAGCGACCCAGTGCAGGGTCCCAGCAGCTCGCCAAACATGCATTCAACCTTCCACCTTCCCACCACGTGCAGGGGCCCCAACAACCGCGTGAGGGATACCAGCAGCTCGCCAAACTATACCTGCCGGCTTCCAACCCCGTGCAAGGGCCCCACCGACCCCGTGCTGAGTCGCAACAGCTCACTAAACGATACCTGCCAGCTTCTCCCCACGCGCACCAGCCCCAGCGACACTATGCAGTGTCCCAGCAGCTCGCCAACGATACCTGCCACCTTGCCACCTGTCAATTTCCCACAAGTCACAGTGGCCCCCCCTCGACTTCGTGCGGGGTCAGAGCATACCTGCCACCTTCCAAAGCGCGTACGGGCCCCAACAACCCAGTGCGGGTTTCCAGCAGTTCGCCAACAATACCTGCCACCTTCCCACCGTGGGTAAGGGTCCCAGCAGCTCGCCAACAATATCTGCCACCTTGCAACCGCGCAGGGGCCTCAGCATCCCCATGCGGGGTATCAGCAGCTAACCAAACGATACCTACCACCTTCCAACCTCGTGCATGGGCCCCAGCGACCCTGTGCGGGGTCTTAGCAGTTCGCCAAACAATACCTCCCTCCTTCCAACCTCGCGCACAGGCCCCAGCGACCCCGAGCGGGGTCCCAGCAGCTCGACAAATAATACCTGCCACTTTCCCACCATGCGAACAGGCCCCAGCGACCCCATGCGGGGTTCCAGCTCGCCAAACGATACCTGCCAAATTCTCAACGCTCACAGTGGCCCCAGCGCCCTCGTGCAGTTTCACAGCAGCTCACCAAACATACCTTCAACCTTTCAACTTTCCACACCTCGTAGGGGCCCCACTCTCCATCAAGACAACCAATCTCAACAGACCTTCTCCTTCGTCTCATCACCGCTCTCTGGCAAGGATGCTTCAACCCATTTGACGACATTGTCATGGAAACTCTGTGCCTGACTGCTGCCTTTGGATTTCTCCGCTGTTCAGAATTCTCAACTCAATCAACTTCCAGCTTCCCAGCTTTAGGCCTCAAGCGCTCCGATCTCTCACTCATATCCCCAGAAACCACTTTATCCTCCACATCGGATCTTCAAACGGACCAATTAGCCAAGGTCAGTTCGTTCAATTGTCTAAAGTGAACTCACCTCTGTGCCCCAGCTCTGCTATGTCCAGATACCTTGCCTGCAGGATTCCATGTCTTCCATCGGATCCCCTCTTCATCGACAGCTCCAGATCTATATTTACGAGACACTGGTTCTCATCCTGTCTATCCACCCTATTGACATGGATCGGGGTTTCTTCGAACTATTTCTCTCCCCATTCATTGCGGATCGGAGCAGCTACCTCCGTGGTCAGGACAGGAATCAATCAACACTTGATTAAGTCTATGGGGCACTGGACCTCTTCAGCTGTTGAACTTTATATTAGATCATCCTCTGCAGACATCGCCACAACTCAACAAGCACTCGTTAGCTTGCCCGGAGTGGGGAGTCGCCTGCTCCGCCAGGCCTACCAGAGGTTTCCTCCCTGCGGGGGGGGGGGGGGTTCCTCTCCACAGTGCGGACGGCTTATAGGCATAGGTTGTCTACTAACATCTCTTGTCTTTTCTCTTTTCTTCTAGCTTTTATCTATGTGTGCGGCTCTGCAATCTCTTCTATCCACGGTGCGGTTCTTGCGGGGAACCGGGGGGTCCTCTTTTGGGGGGGAAGTGACTCTCACTCCACCGGCTGTCTGGGTCGGCCTCTCGTCTCAACCACTGCCGCCCGGCTGTTCCTCATCTGCGTGAGGGGACCCCCGGCCACATCCTATTCTTCTGCTGCTTATGCGCTAAGCCTTCCAGGCCTCAACCTTGCTGTCCCATCTCCTCTCTTCCATTTCAGGTCCAGGACCTTTCAGCCCCCTCATGCAGTAGGCCAAGCCTCCACCCGAGTGGTCCCCGACCGGGGGGGGGGGGGTTCTCTATTTTCTCTATTTTCACTTTTCCAAGCTCTAAATACCGCCTAGCTGCCAACAAAGCTGCCTGAGGATGAGTTGCGAAGGATCTGTCCTTTTGTCCTGTTCATCCCCTTCCTGTCTCTTGCTCCACTAATCACCCAGGTGCTGCCTGACCTGTCGGGAGCGAGAGTCCGATTTGTTGTATGTTATGTGTCTAAACTTTGCTGTTTTCTATCACTTTGATGTCGCCCAGCAGTCAGAGGATGCTGCCTGTCCCGGCGGTAAATGTTTATATCTAACTCTTTGCGCTTCTCGTGTCTCCCTCTGATCGTCGCCCAGCAGCCAGAGGATTCTGCCTGACCCGACGAGAAGGGAAAACTTTTCATCTACCCTATCTCGCACCATTCCCAAACCATCCCTCAATTCATCTCAATCTTGTCTCAATTTTAAACTCTCAAATCTCACTCACTCTCACGCCTCATAAGCAACTGGAGAAATCCTATGAACTTGTCTCACTCTCAATATCTCACTCCCAATTTTGCCTCCTCTCAGCCCTCGTAGACAACCAGTGAATTTCTCAAAAGTAAAAAAAAAAATGTATATATATATATATATATATATATATATTCCTCATAACAACGCAAAAGCTAACTTGCTTTATCCATCTGAAAAAAAAATCCAAAAAGTGTTCATAAGAACTTGGAAGTTAACATGCAACATTTAACACATTCAAGTTTTACACTTTGTCAAAACTATCAGATTCAGCAAAGTCTCTTAACCCATTGATATTCATTCTGATTCATCTCCCAGCTGGAGAATAAAACCCTTTTTAATCAATTTTCCAATCTCTTTTATGTTCAGAACCCCAGTGTCTTTGCTTCTACATATGACCCTGGACGAGATCTTACCAATGCAGGGCTTTGCTACCACCCTCTTTCTTCTCAACAGTTTCTTTGCCACCTTTTCAGTCCATTTCTCCCTCTGCTGTGCTGCCAGCTCCCCCAGCCACAGCTCCCTCCACCTCAATGTGCCCACCCACATCCACATCTTTCTCTGAGGTGAGAGGTCAGCCCTGCTGCTTCCAAGTCCGCTGCATCTTTTGTCGGCTCCTCAGCATCCTTACTTGGTGTTGCAGTTTGATACCAGCCACCATTTTTGTTGCTCAGCTTGTGCCTTCTCCTCAGCTTCCATTCTTTTTGCTGCAGGCTGAGACTACTCCCCAGCCTCCACTCTTGGTGCTGCAGATTCCCCATCTGCCTTCTACACCTGAGCGCTTTTTGTCACTGCCATCTCCTCCAGCTCAGGAGGTCCGTTAGTGCCTTCCTCTCCCTCAGCTCTGTGTAATTGACCCCCTCCTCTACCCGCTCACCGTTATCAATGCACCACTGCGGTTTCCTCCTGCACCCCTCACAGCGTGGCGCTGCGCAGTTCCTGCTTGATTGTCCCTGAATCCCGCAATCAAAACAGAAACACAAAAAAGTGGGGCAGTCCTTCAGCAGGTGATCTGAGGATAAACATGACAGGCAGCCTTTGTGCTGATTATTATGGATCACTCTGAAATGTCTAAGCTGTTAAAAACGTTGCACTATGCGACTGAACTTCATTGGTAAATTGAACTGTCACAAACCATGTCCCATCAGCAAAGGCGAGTAAATGGATAACTCCTAGGTCTTTTTCAAAGTTCTTATAGTTTCCATGATGTTTATATATAATAGAAGTCAGGCTTATTGGGTTGTAGTTACCTTGTTCGGTTTTGTCTTCCTTTTTGTGGATCGGAATTACATTTGCTATTTTCCAGTCACCATCCGACCTCGCGCAGGGGCCCTAACGACCCTGTGCGGGGTCGCAGCAGCTCGCCAAACATGCATTCAACCTTCCACCTTCCCACCACGTGCAGGGGCCCCAACAACCGCGTGAGGGATACCAGCAGCTCGCCAAACTATACCTGCCGGCTTCCAACCCCGTGCAAGGGCCCCACCGACCCCGTGCTGAGTCGTAACAGCTCACTAAACGATACCTGCCAGCTTCTCCCCACGCGCACCAGCCCCAGCGACCCAGTGCGGGGTACCAGCAGATCGCCAAATGATACCAGTCACCTTCCCACCGCACGCAGGTACGCCAGCGCCCACGTGCGGGGTCCTAGCAGCTCGATAAAATGATACCTGCCACATTCCACCGTGCGCACGGCCCCCCTGAGACCCCGCGCAGGGTCCCAGCAGCTTGCCAAGCGATACCTCCCACCTTCCCACTGCGCACACGGGCCCCAGCGACCCAGTGCAGGGTCCCAGCAGCTCGCCAAACATGCATTCAACCTTCCACCTTCCCACCACGTGCAGGGGCCCCAACAACCGCGTGAGGGATACCAGCAGCTCGCCAAACTATACCTGCCGGCTTCCAACCCCGTGCAAGGGCCCCACCGACCCCGTGCTGAGTCGTAACAGCTCACTAAACGATACCTGCCAGCTTCTCCCCACGCTCACCAGCCCCAGCGACCCAGTGCGGGGTACTAGCAGATCGCCAAATGATACCAGTCACCTTCCCACCGCACGCAGGTACGCCAGCGCCCACGTGCGGGGTCCTAGCAGTTCGATAAAATGATACCTGCCACATTCCACCGTGCGCACGGCCCCCCTGAGACCCCGTGCAGGGTCCCAGCAGCTCGCCAAGCGAAACCTCCCACCTTCCCACTGCGCACACGGGCCCCAGCGACCCAGTGCAGGGTCCCAGCAGCTCGCCAAACATGCATTCAACCTTCCACCTTCCCATCACGTGCAGGGGCCCCAGCAACCGCGTGCGGGATACCAGCAGCTCGCCAAACGATACCTGCCGGCTTCCAACCGCGTGCAAGGGCCCCACCGACCCCGTGCTGAGTCGCAACAGCTCACTAAACGATACCTGCCAGCTTCTCCCCACGCGCACCAGCCCCAGCGACACTATGCAGTGTCCCAGCAGATCGACAAATGATACCTGCCACCTTCCCACCGCGGACAGGGGTCCCAGCAGCTCGCCAACGATACCTGCTACCTTACCACCGCGCACGGGCCTCATTGAGCCCTTGCGGGGTCCCAGCAGCTGTTAAAACTGATACCTGTCAATTTCCCACCAGTCACAGTGGCCCCCATCGACTTTGTGCGGGGTCCGAGCATACCTGCCACCTTCCACCGCGCGCACGGGCCCCAACAACCCAGTGCGGGTTTCCAGCAGTTCACCAACAATACCTGCCACCTTCCCACCGTGGGTAAGGGTCCCAGCAGCTCGCCAACGATATCTGCCACCTTGCAACCGCGCAGGGGCCTCAGCATCCCCATGCGGGGTATCAGCAGCTAACCAAACGATACCTACCACCTTCCAACCTCGTGCATGGGCCCCAGCGACCCTGTCCGGGGTCTTAGCAGCTCGCCAAACAATACCTGCCTCCTTCCAACCTCGCGCACAGGCCCCAGCGACCCCGTGCGGGGTCCCAGTAGCTCGCCAAATAATACCTGCCACTTTCCCACCATGCGAACAGGCCCCAGCGACCCCATGCGGGGTTCCAGCTCGCCAAACGATACCTGCCAAATTCTCAACGCTCACAGTGGCCCCAGCGACCTCGTGCAGTTTCCCAGCAGCTCACCAAACATACCTTCAACCTTCCAACTTTTCACACCTCGTAGGGGCCCCACTGACCGCGTGCTGAGTCGCAACAGCTCACTAAACGATACCTGCCACCTTCTCCCCGCGCGCACGGGCCCCAGCGCCCCCTTGCGGGGTCCCAGCAGCTAGCCGAACGATACCTGCCACCTTCCTAGCGAGTGCACTGGCCCCAGAGACCATGTGCGGGGTCCCAGCAGTTCGCCAAACGATAACCTGCCACCTTCCCACCATGCGCACGGGCCCCAGTGACCCCGTGCAGGATTCCAGCAGCTTGCCAACGCTCAAGAGGCATGGAGAAAAGCCTGCCCCCCTCCTCTCCATCAAGACAACCAATCTCGACAGACCTTCTCCTTCGTCTCATCACCGCTCTCTGGCAAGGATGCTTACACCCATTTGACGACATCGTCATGGAAACTCTGTGCCTGTCTTGCCTTTGGATTTCTCCGCTGTTCAGAATTCTCAAGTCAATCAACTTCCAGATTCCCAGCTTTAGAGGCCTCAAGCGCTCCGATCTCTCACTCATATCCCTAGAAACCACTTTATCCTCCACATCGGATCTTCAAAAACGGACCAATTAGCCAAGGTCAGTTCGTTCAATTTTCTAAAGTGAACTCGCCTCTGTGCCCCAGCTCTGCTATGTCCAGATACCTTGCCTGCAGGATTCCATGTCTTTCTTTCGGATCCCCTCTTCATCGACAGCTCCAGATCTATATTTACGAGACACTGGTTCTCATCCTGTCTATCCACCCTATTGACATGGATCGGGGTTTCTTCGAACTATTTCTCTCCCCATTCATTGCGGATCAGAGCAGCTACCTCCGTGGTCAGGACAGGAATCAATCAACACTTGATTAAGTCTATGGGGCACTGGACCTCTTCAGCTGTTGAACTTTATATTAGATCATCCTCTGCAGACATCGCCACAACTCACCAAGCACTCGTTAGCTTGCCCGGAGTGGGGAGTCGCCTGCTCCGCCAGGCCTACCAGAGGTTTCCTCCCTGCGGGGGGGAGGGGGGTTCCTCTCCACAGTGCGGACGGCTTATAGGCATAGGTTGTCTACTAACATCTCTTGTCTTTTCTCTTTTCTTCTAGCTTTTATCTATGTGTGCGGCTCTGCAATCTCTTCTATCCACGGTGCGGTTCTTGCGGGGAACCGGGGGGGTCATCTTTTGGGGAGGGAAGTGACTCTCACTCCACCGGCTGTCTGGGTCGGCCTCTCGTCTCAACCACTGCCGCCCGGCTGTTCCTCATCTGCGTGAGGGGACCCCCGGCCACATCCTATTCTTCTGCTGCTTATGCGCTAAGCCTTCCAGGCCTCAACCTTGCTGTCCCATCTCCTCTCTTCCATTTCAGGTCCAGGAGCTTTCAGCCCCCTCATGCAGTAGGCCAAGCCTCCACCCGAGTGGTCCCCGACCGGGGGGGGGGGGTTCTCTATTTTCTCTATTTTCACTTTTCCAAGCTCTAAATACCGCCTAGCTGCCAACAAAGCTGCCTGAGGATGAGTTGCGAAGGATCTGTCCTTTTGTCCTGTTCATCCCCTTCCTGTCTCTTGCTCCACTAATCACCCAGGTGCTGCCTGACCTGTCGGGAGCGAGAGTCCGATTTGTTGTATGTTATGTGTCTAAACTTTGCTGTTTTCTCTCACTTTGATGTTGCCCAGCAGTCAGAGGATAAGCAACTGGAGAAATCCTCTGAACTTGTCTCACTCTCAATATCTCACTCCCAATTTTGCCTCCTCTCAAGCCCTCGTAACAACCAGTGAATTTCTGAAAAATATATATATATATATATATATATTAATCATAACAACGCAAAAGCTAACTTGCTTTATCCATCTGAAAAAAAAATCCCAAAAGTGCTCATAAGAACTTGGAAGTTAACATGCAACATTTAAACACATTCAAGTCTTACACTTAGTCAAAACTTTATCAGATTCAGCAAAGTCTCTTAACCCATTGACATTCATTCTGATTCATCTCCCCAGCTGGAGAATAAAACCCTTTTTAATCAATTTTCCAATCTCTTTTATGTTCAGAACCCCAGTGTCTTTGCTTCTACTTATGACCCTGGGCTTTGCTACCACCCTCTTTCTTCTCAACAGTTTCTTTGCCACCTTTTCAGTCCATTTCTCCCTCTGCTCTGCTGCCAGCTCCCCCAGCCACAGCTCCCTCCACCGCAATGTGCCCACCTACATCCACATCTTTCTCTGAGGTGAGAGGTCAGCCCTGCTGCTTCCAAGTCCGCTGCATCTTTTGTCGGCTCCTCAGCATCCTTACTTGGTGCTGCAGTTTGATACTTCTCCCCAGCCACCATTCTTGTTGCTCAGCTTGTGCCTTCTCCTCAGCTTCCACTCTTTTTGCTGCAGGCTGAGACTACTCCCCAGCCTCCACTCTTGGTGCTGCAGATTCCCCATCTGCCTTCTACACCTGAGCGCTTATTGCCTTCCTCTCCCTCAGCTGTGTGTAATTGACCCCCTCCTCTACCCGCTCACCGTTTTCAAGCAAAGGCGAGTAAATGGATAACTCCTAGGTCTTTTTCATAGTTCTTATAGTTATTATAGTTTCCATGATGTTTATATATAATAGAAGTCAGGCTTATTGGGTTGTAGTTACCTTGTTCGGTTTTGTCTCCCTTTTTGTGGATCGGAATTACATTTGCTATTTTCCAGTCTGTCGGTACAACCCCTGTGTCAAGAGACTGTTGCATGATCTTGGTTACGGTTTGTAAATAACCTCTTTCATTTCTTTGAGTACTATTGGGAGGATCTCATCTGGCCCAGGGGATTTGTTTATTTTAAGAGCTCCTAGTCACTTTAACACTTCTGCCTCTGTTATGCTAAAGTTATTTAAAATTGGATAGGAACAGGTCGACATGTGGGGCATGTTGTCCGTGTCCTCCTTTGTAAAAACTTGTGAAAAGTAATCATTTAATATAGTTGCTATTTTTTTTCTTCCTCTATTTGCCATTTGTGTTCTTAGACATTTAACCTCCTCTTTGAATGTTCTCTTGCTGTTAATATTGGAAAAAACATTTTGTAATTGGTTTTAGCCCCCGTACAATATTGATTTCTATCTCTTCTTGGCCTTTCTAACTTCCTTTTTGACTTGTGTTTGCAGTTCCAAGTACTCTTTCTGTGTACTTTTTTTCGCTGAATATTTTTTTTTAAATTGATCTATTAAACCATTTTGGACATTTTGTTTTAGATTTAGATTTGTCTACTTTTGGAAGGTGGAAGGTATTATTTTCTTAGCTGCTGCGATCACACACGGGGTTGCTGGGGCCCATGCGCTCAGTGGGAAAGTGGCAGGTATTCTTTGGCGCGCTGCTTGGTCCCCTTTCGCTCGGTGGGAAGGTGGCAGGTATTGATTGGCGAGCTGTGACACCCCACATGGCGTGGCTGCTGCCCATGCGCCCGGTGGGAAGTTGGCTTGTATTGTTTCCCGAGCTGCTTGGACACCGCACGGGGTCGCTGGGGCCCGTGCGTGCTGTGGGAAGGTGGCAGCAATAACTCGCTAAACGATACCTGTCACGTTCCCACCGCGCACACGGGCCACAGCAACCTGGTGCGGTGTCCAAGCAGTTCGCAAAACGATACCTGCCAATTTCCCACCGCTCGCTGTGGCCACAGGAACCTCATGCGGGGTCCCAGAAGCTCGCCAAATCGATACCTGCCATCATCCAACCGCGCGCAGGGGCCCTAGCGACCATGTGCGGGGTCGCAGCAGCTCGCCAAACGATACCTGCTACCTTGCCACCGGGCGCAGGAGCCCAAGCAACCCCGTGCTGGGTCCCAGCAGCTCGCCAAACATACCTTCAACCTCCCAACTTCCCTCCCCACGTAAGAGCCCCGCTAACTGCGTGCTGAGTCACAACAGCTCACTAAACGATACCTGCCACCTTTTCCCCGAGCGCACTGGCCCCAGCGACCTCCTGCGGGGTCCGAGCAGCTCGCCAAATGATACCTGCCACCTTGCCACCGCGCGCAGAGGCCCCAGCGACTCCGTGCGGTGGTCCCAGCAACTCGCCAAACGATATCTGACAATTTCCGACCACTTACAGTGGCCCCAGCAACCTCGTGCGGGGTCCGAAAATGATACCTGCGACCTTCCCATCACGTGCACGGGCCCCAGCGACCCCTTGCGGGGTCATAGCAGCTCGCCAAACAATACCTGCCACCGTCCCACCTCACGCACATGCCCATGAGACCCCGTATGGGGTCCCAGTAGCTCGCCAAATATTACCTGCCACCTTCCCACCATGCGAACAGGACCCAGCGACCCCATGCAGGGTTCCAGCAGCTCGCCAAACAATATCTGCCAATTTCCCACTGCTCACAGTGGCCACAACGACCTTGTGCGGGATACCAGCAGCTCGCCAAACGATACCTGCCGGCTTCCAACCGCGTGCAAGGGCCCCACCGACCCCGTGCTGAGTCGCAACAGCTCACTAAACGATACCTGCCAGCTTCTCCCCACGCGCACCAGCCCCAGCGACACTATGCAGTGTCCTAGCAGCTCTACAAACGATACCTGCCACCTTCCCACCGCAGACAGGGGTCCCAGCAGCTCGCCAACGATACCTGCTACCTTACCACCGCGCACGGGCCTCATTGAGCCCTTGCGGGGTCCCAGCAGCTGTTAAAACTGATACCTGTCAATTTCCCACCAGTCACAGTGGCCCCCATCGACTTTGTGCGGGGTCCGAGCATACCTGCCACCTTCCACCGCGCGCACGGGCCCCAACAACCCAGTGCGGGTTTCCAGCAGTTCACCAACAATACCTGCCACCTTCCCACCGTGGGTAAGGGTCCCAGCAGCTCGCCAACGATATCTGCCACCTTGCAACCGCGCAGGGGCCTCAGCATCCCCATGCGGGGTATCAGCAGCTAACCAAACGATACCTACCACCTTCCAACCTCGTGCATGGGCCCCAGCGACCCTGTCCGGGGTCTTAGCAGCTCGCCAAACAATACCTGCCTCCTTCCAACCTCGCGCACAGGCCCCAGCGACCCCGTGCAGTTTCCCAGCAGCTCACCAAACATACCTTCAACCTTCCAACTTTTCACACCTCGTAGGGGCCCCACTGACCGCGTGCTGAGTCGCAACAGCTCACTAAACGATACCTGCCACCTTCTCCCCGCGCGCACGGGCCCCAGCGCCCCCTTGCGGGGTCCCAGCAGCTAGCCGAACGATACCTGCCACCTTCCTAGCGAGTGCACTGGCCCCAGAGACCATGTGCGGGGTCCCAGCAGTTCGCCAAACGATAACCTGCCACCTTCCCACCACGTGCAGGGGCCCCAGCAACCGCGTGCGGGATACCAGCAGCTCGCCAAACGATACCTGCCGGCTTCCAACCCCGTGCAAGGGCCCCACCGACCCCGTGCTGAGTCGCAACAGCTCGCCAAACGATACCTCCCACCTTGGGCCCCAGCAGCTTGAGAAACATACCTGACATCTTGACACCGCACGTAGGGGCCCCAGCGACCGAGTGCGGGGTACCAGCAGATCGCCAAATGCTACCAGTCACCTTCCCACCGCACGCAGGTACGCCAACGCCCACGTGCGGGGTCATAGCAGCTCGATAAAATGATACCTGCCACATTCCACCGTGCGCACGGCCCCCCTGAGACCCCGCGCAGGGTCCCAGCAGCTTGCCAAGCGATACCTCCCACCTTCCCACTGCGCACACGGGCCCCAGCGACCCAGTGCAGGGTCCCAGCAGCTCGCCAAACATGCATTCAACCTTCCACCTTCCCATCACGTGCAGGGGCCCCAGCAACCGCGTGCGGGATACCAGCAGCTCGCCAAACGATACCTGCCGGCTTCCAACCCCGTGCAAGGGCCCCACCGACCCCGTGCTGAGTCGCAACAGCTCACTAAACGATACCTGCCAGCTTCTCCCCACGCGCACCAGCCCCAGCGACACTATGCAGTGTCCCAGCAGATCGACAAATGATACCTGCCACCTTCCCACCGCGGACAGGGGTCCCAGCAGCTCGCCAACGATACCTGCCACCTTGCCACTTGTCAATTTCCCACCAGTCACAGTGGCCCCCCCTCGACTTCGTGCGGGGTCAGAGCATACCTGCCACCAAAGCGCGTACGGGCCCCAACAACCCAGTGCGGGTTTCCAGCAGTTCGCCAACAATACCTGCCACCTTCCCACCGTGGGTAAGGGTCCCAGCAGCTCGCCAACAATATCTGCCACCTTGCAACCGCGCAGGGGCCTCAGCATCCCCATGCGGGGTATCAGCAGCTAACCAAACGATACCTACCACCTTCCAACCTCGTGCATGGGCCCCAGCGACCCTGTGCGGGGTCTTAGCAGTTCGCCAAACAATACCTCCCTCCTTCCAACCTCGCGCACAGGCCCCAGCGACCCCGAGCGGGGTCCCAGCAGCTCGACAAATAATACCTGCCACTTTCCCACCATGCGAACAGGCCCCAGCGACCCCATGCGGGGTTCCAGCTCGCCAAACGATACCTGCCAAATTCTCAACGCTCACAGTGGCCCCAGCGCCCTCGTGCAGTTTCACAGCAGCTCACCAAACATACCTTCAACCTTTCAACTTTCCACACCTCGTAGGGGCCCCACTCTCCATCAAGACAACCAATCTCAACAGACCTTCTCCTTCGTCTCATCACCGCTCTCTGGCAAGGATGCTTCAACCCATTTGACGACATTGTCATGGAAACTCTGTGCCTGACTGCTGCCTTTGGATTTCTCCGCTGTTCAGAATTCTCAACTCAATCAACTTCCAGCTTCCCAGCTTTAGGCCTCAAGCGCTCCGATCTCTCACTCATATCCCCAGAAACCACTTTATCCTCCACATCGGATCTTCAAACGGACCAATTAGCCAAGGTCAGTTCGTTCAATTGTCTAAAGTGAACTCACCTCTGTGCCCCAGCTCTGCTATGTCCAGATACCTTGCCTGCAGGATTCCATGTCTTCCATCGGATCCCCTCTTCATCGACAGCTCCAGATCTATATTTACGAGACACTGGTTCTCATCCTGTCTATCCACCCTATTGACATGGATCGGGGTTTCTTCGAACTATTTCTCTCCCCATTCATTGCGGATCGGAGCAGCTACCTCCGTGGTCAGGACAGGAATCAATCAACACTTGATTAAGTCTATGTGGCACTGGACCTCTTCAGCTGTTGAACTTTATATTAGATCATCCTCTGCAGACATCGCCACAACTCAACAAGCACTCGTTAGCTTGCCCGGAGTGGGGAGTCGCCTGCTCCGCCAGGCCTACCAGAGGTTTCCTCCCTGCGGGGGGGGGGGGGGTTCCTCTCCACAGTGCAGACGGCTTATAGGCATAGGTTGTCTACTACTAACATCTCTTGTCTTTTCTCTTTTCTTCTATGTGTGCGGCTCTGCAATCTCTTCTATCCACGGTGCTGTTCTTGCGAGGAACCGGGGGTCCTCTTTTGGGGGGGAAGTGACTCACACTCCCCCGGCTGTCTGGGTCGGCCTCTCGTCTCAACCACTGCCGCCCGGCTGTTCCTCTTCGGCATGAGGGGACCCCCGGCCACATCCTATTCTTCTGCTGCTTATGCGCTAAGCCTTCCAGGCCTCAACCTTGCTGTCCCATCTCCTCTCTTCCATTTCAGGTCCAGGACCTTTCAGCCCCCTCATGCAGTAGGCCAAGCCTCCACCCGAGTGGTCCCCGACCGGGGGGGGGGGGGGGGGTTCTCTATTTTCTCTATTTTCACTTTCCAAGCTCTAAATACCGCCTAGCTGCCAACAAAGCTGCCTGAGGATGAGTTGCGAAGGATCTGTCCTTTTGTCCTGTTCATCCCCTTCCTGTCTCTTGCTCCACTAAACACCCAGGTGCTGCCTGACCTGTCGGGAGCGAGAGTCCGATTTGTTGTATGTTATGTGTCTAAACTTTGCTGTTTTCTATCACTTTGATGTCGCCCAGCAGTCAGAGGATGCTGCCTGTCCCGGCGGTAAATGTTTATATCTAACTCTTTGCGCTTCTCGTGTCTCCCTCTGATCGTCGCCCAGCAGCCAGAGGATTCTGCCTGACCCGACGAGAAGGGAAAACTTTTCATCTACCCTATCTCGCACCATTCCCAAACCATCCCTCAATTCATCTCAATCTTGTCTCAATTTTAAACTCTCAAATCTCACTCACTCTCACGCCTCATAAGCAACTGGAGAAATCCTATGAACTTGTCTCACTCTCAATATCTCACTCCCAATTTTGCCTCCTCTCAGCCCTCGTAGACAACCAGTGAATTTCTCAAAAGTAAAAAAAAAAAAGTATATATATATATATATATATATATATATATTCCTCATAACAACGCAAAAGCTAACTTGCTTTATCCATCTGAAAAAAAAATCCAAAAAGTGTTCATAAGAACTTGGAAGTTAACATGCAACATTTAACACATTCAAGTTTTACACTTTGTCAAAACTATCAGATTCAGCAAAGTCTCTTAACCCATTGATATTCATTCTGATTCATCTCCCAGCTGGAGAATAAAACCCTTTTTAATCAATTTTCCAATCTCTTTTATGTTCAGAACCCCAGTGTCTTTGCTTCTACATATGACCCTGGACGAGATCTTACCAATGCAGGGCTTTGCTACCACCCTCTTTCTTCTCAACAGCTTCTTTGCCACCTTTTCAGTCCATTTCTCCCTCTGCTGTGCTGCCAGCTCCCCCAGCCACAGCTCCCTCCACCTCAATGTGCCCACCCACATCCACATCTTTCTCTGAGGTGAGAGGTCAGCCCTGCTGCTTCCAAGTCCGCTGCATCTTTTGTCGGCTCCTCAGCATCCTTACTTGGTGTTGCAGTTTGATACCAGCCACCATTTTTGTTGCTCAGCTTGTGCCTTCTCCTCAGCTTCCATTCTTTTTGCTGCAGGCTGAGACTACTCCCCAGCCTCCACTCTTGGTGCTGCAGATTCCCCATCTGCCTTCTACACCTGAGCGCTTTTTGTCACTGCCATCTCCTCCAGCTCAGGAGGTCCGTTAGTGCCTTCCTCTCCCTCAGCTCTGTGTAATTGACCCC
The DNA here is from genome assembly GCF_902713425.1 of Acipenser ruthenus. Classification (NCBI taxonomy): domain Eukaryota; kingdom Metazoa; phylum Chordata; class Actinopteri; order Acipenseriformes; family Acipenseridae; genus Acipenser; species Acipenser ruthenus. The sequence continues at coordinate 14,679,294 of NC_081210.1, read as the reverse complement.
CTCCTCTACCCGCTCACCGTTATCAATGCACCATTGCGGTTTCCTCCTGCACCCCTCACAGCGTGGCGCTGCGCAGTTCCTGCTTGATTGTCCCTGAATCCCGCAATCAAAACAGAAACACAAAAAAGTGGGGCAGTCCTTCAGCAGGTGATCTGAGGATAAACATGACAGGCAGCCTTTGTGCTGATTATTATGGATCACTCTGAAATGTCTAAGCTGTTAAAAACGTTGCACTATAGCGACTGAACTTCATTGGTAAATTGAACTGTCACAAACCATGTCCCATCAGCAAAGGCGAGTAAATGGATAACTCCTAGGTCTTTTTCAAAGTTCTTATAGTTTCCATGATGTTTATATATAATAGAAGTCAGGCTTATTGGGTTGTAGTTACCTTGTTCGGTTTTGTCTTCCTTTTTGTGGATCGGAATTACATTTGCTATTTTCCAGTCACCATCCGACCTCGCGCAGGGGCCCTAGCGACCCTGTGCGGGGTCGCAGCAGCTCGCCAAACATGCATTCAACCTTCCACCTTCCCACCACGTGCAGGGGCCCCAACAACCGCGTGAGGGATACCAGCAGCTCGCCAAACTATACCTGCCGGCTTCCAACCCCGTGCAAGGGCCCCACCGACCCCGTGCTGAGTCGTAACAGCTCACTAAACGATACCTGCCAGCTTCTCCCCACGCGCACCAGCCCCAGCGACCCAGTGCGGGGTACCAGCAGATCGCCAAATGATACCAGTCACCTTCCCACCGCACGCAGGTACGCCAGCGCCCACGTGCGGGGTCCTAGCAGCTCGATAAAATGATACCTGCCACATTCCACCGTGCGCACGGCCCCCCTGAGACCCCGCGCAGGGTCCCAGCAGCTTGCCAAGCGATACCTCCCACCTTCCCACTGCGCACACGGGCTCCAGCGACCCAGTGCAGGGTCCCAGCAGCTCGCCAAACATGCATTCAACCTTCCACCTTCCCACCACGTGCAGGGGCCCCAACAACCGCGTGAGGGATACCAGCAGCTCGCCAAACTATACCTGCCGGCTTCCAACCCCGTGCAAGGGCCCCACCGACCCCGTGCTGAGTCGTAACAGCTCACTAAACGATACCTGCCAGCTTCTCCCCACGCTCACCAGCCCCAGCGACCCAGTGCGGGGTACTAGCAGATCGCCAAATGATACCAGTCACCTTCCCACCGCACGCAGGTACGCCAGCGCCCACGTGCGGGGTCCTAGCAGTTCGATAAAATGATACCTGCCACATTCCACCGTGCGCACGGCCCCCCTGAGACCCCGTGCAGGGTCCCAGCAGCTCGCCAAGCGATACCTCCCACCTTCCCACTGCGCACACGGGCCCCAGCGACCCAGTGCAGGGTCCCAGCAGCTCGCCAAACATGCATTCAACCTTCCACCTTCCCATCACGTGCAGGGGCCCCAGCAACCGCGTGCGGGATACCAGCAGCTCGCCAAACGATACCTGCCGGCTTCCAACCCCGTGCAAGGGCCCCACCGACCCCGTGCTGAGTCGCAACAGCTCACTAAACGATACCTGCCAGCTTCTCCCCACGCGCACCAGCCCCAGCGACACTATGCAGTGTCCCAGCAGATCGACAAATGATACCTGCCACCTTCCCACCGCGGACAGGGGTCCCAGCAGCTCGCCAACGATACCTGCCACCTTGCCACCTGTCAATTTCCCACCAGTCACAGTGGCCCCCCCTCGACTTCGTGCGGGGTCAGAGCATACCTGCCACCTTCCAAAGCGCGTACGGGCCCCAACAACCCAGTGCGGGTTTCCAGCAGTTCGCCAACAATACCTGCCACCTTCCCACCGTGGGTAAGGGTCCCAGCAGCTCGCCAAACGATACCTGCCAATTTCCCACCGCTCACAGTGGCCACACGACCTCGTGCGGGGTCCGAGCAGCTCGCCAAACGATACCTCCCACCTTGGGCCCCAGCAGCTTGAGAAACATACCTGACATCTTGACACCGCACGTAGGGGCCCCAGCGACCGAGTGCGGGGTACCAGCAGATCGCCAAATGCTACCAGTCACCTGCACGCAGGTACGCCAGCGCCCACGTGCGGGGTCCTAGCAGCTCGATAAAATGATACCTGCCACATTCCACCGTGCGCACGGCCCCCCTGAGACCCCGCGCAGGGTCCCAGCAGCTTGCCAAGCGATACCTCCCACCTTCCCACTGCGCACACGGGCCCCAGCGACCCAGTGCAGGGTCCCAGCAGCTCGCCAAACATGCATTCAACCTTCCACCTTCCCACCACGTGCAGGGGCCCCAGCAACCGCGTGAGGGATACCAGCAGCTCGCCAAACTATACCTGCCGGCTTCCAACCCCGTGCAAGGGCCCCACCGACCCCGTGCTGAGTCGTAACAGCTCACTAAACGATACCTGCCAGCTTCTCCCCACGCGCACCAGCCCCAGCGACCCAGTGCGGGGTACCAGCAGATCGCCAAATGATACCAGTCACCTTCCCACCGCACGCAGGTACGCCAGCGCCCACGTGCGGGGTCCTAGCAGTTCGATAAAATGATACCTGCCACATTCCACCGTGCGCACGGCCCCCCTGAGACCCCGTGCCGGGTCCCAGCAGCTTGCCAAGCGATACCTCCCACCTTCCCACTGCGCACACGGGCCCCAGCGACCCAGTGCAGGGTCCCAGCAGCTCGCCAAACATGCATTCAACCTTCCACCTTCCCACCACGTGCAGGGGCCCCAGCAACCGCGTGCGGGATACCAGCAGCTCGCCAAACTATACCTGCCGGCTTCCAACCCCGTGCAAGGGCCCCACCGACCCCGTGCTGAGTCGCAACAGCTCGCCAAACGATACCTCCCACCTTGGGCCCCAGCAGCTTGAGAAACATACCTGACATCTTGACACCGCACGTAGGGGCCCCAGCGACCGAGTGCGGGGTACCACCAGATCGCCAAATGCTACCAGTCACCTTCCCACCGCACGCAGGTACGCCAACGCCCACGTGCGGGGTCCTAGCAGCTCGATAAAATGATACCTGCCACATTCCACCGTGCGCACGGCCCCCCTGAGACCCCGCGCCGGGTCCCAGCAGCTTGCCAAGCGATACCTCCCACCTTCCCACTGCGCACACGGGCCCCAGCGACCCAGTGCAGGGTCCCAGCAGCTCGCCAAACATGCATTCAACCTTCCACCTTCCCACCACGTGCAGGGGCCCCAGCAACCGCGTGCGGGATACCAGCAGCTCGCCAAACTATACCTGCCGGCTTCCAACCCCGTGCAAGGGCCCCACCGACCCCGTGCTGAGTCGCAACAGCTCACTAAACGATACCTGCCAGCTTCTCCCCACGCGCACCAGCCCCAGCGACACTATGCAGTGTCCCAGCAGCTCGCCAACGATACCTGCCACCTTGCCACCTGTCAATTTCCCACAAGTCACAGTGGCCCCCCCTCGACTTCGTGCGGGGTCAGAGCATACCTGCCACCTTCCAAAGCGCGTACGGGCCCCAACAACCCAGTGCGGGTTTCCAGCAGTTCGCCAACAATACCTGCCACCTTCCCACCGTGGGTAAGGGTCCCAGCAGCTCGCCAACAATATCTGCCACCTTGCAACCGCGCAGGGGCCTCAGCATCCCCATGCGGGGTATCAGCAGCTAACCAAACGATACCTACCACCTTCCAACCTCGTGCATGGGCCCCATCGACCCTGTGCGGGGTCTTAGCAGTTCGCCAAACAATACCTCCCTCCTTCCAACCTCGCGCACAGGCCCCAGCGACCCCGTGCGGGGTCCCAGCAGCTCGTCAAATAATACCTGCCACTTTCCCACCATGCAAACAGGCCCCAGCGACCCCATGCGGGGTTCCAGCTCGCCAAACGATACCTGCCAAATTCTCAACGCTCACAGTGGCCCCAGCGCCCTCGCAGTTTCACAGCAGCTCACCAAACATACCTTCAACCTTTCAACTTTCCACACCTCGTAGGGGCCCCACTCTCCATCAAGACAACCAATCTCAACAGACCTTCTCCTTCGTCTCATCACCGCTCTCTGGCAAGGATGCTTCAACCCATTTGACGACATTGTCATGGAAACTCTGTGCCTGACTGCTGCCTTTGGATTTCTCCGCTGTTCAGAATTCTCAACTCAATCAACTTCCAGCTTCCCAGCTTTAGGCCTCAAGCGCTCCGATCTCTCACGCATATCCCCAGAAACCACTTTATCCTCCACATCGGATCTTCAAACGGACCAATTAGCCAAGGTCAGTTCGTTCAATTTTCTAAAGTGAACTCACCTCTGTGCCCCAGCTCTGCTATGTCCAGATACCTTGCCTGCAGGATTCCATGTCTTCCGTCGGATCCCCTCTTCATCGACAGCTCCAGTTCTATATTTACGAGACACTGGTTCTCATCCTGTCTATCCACCCTATTGACATGGATCGGGGTTTCTTCGAACTATTTCTCTCCCCATTCATTGCGGATCAGAGCAGCTACCTCTGTGGTCAGGGCAGGAATCAATCAACACTTGATTAAGTCTATGGGGCACTGGACCTCTTCAGCTGTTGAACTTTATATTAGATCATCCTCTGCAGACATCGCCACAACTCACCAAGCACCGTTAGCTTGCCCGGAGTGGGGAGTCGCCTGCTCCGCCAGGCCTACCAGAGGTTTCCTCCCTGCGGGGGGGGGGGGGGGGGGGGGGTTCCTCTCCACAGTGCGGACGGCTTATAGGCATAGGTTGTCTACTAACATCTCTTGTCTTTTCTCTTTTCTTCTAGCTTTTATCTATGTGTGCGGCTCTGCAATCTCTTCTATCCACGGTGCGGTTCTTGCGGGGAACCGGGGGGTCCTCTTTTGGGGGGGAAGTGACTCTCACTCCACCGGCTGTCTGGGTCGGCCTCTCGTCTCAACCACTGCCGCCCGGATGTTCCTCATCTGCGTGAGGGGACCCCCGGCCACATCCTATTCTTCTGCTGCTTATGCGCTAAGCCTTCCAGGCCTCAACCTTGCTGTCCCATCTCCTCTCTTCCATTTCAGGTCCAGGACCTTTCAGCCCCCTCATGCAGTAGGCCAAGCCTCCACCCGAGTGGTCCCCGACCGGGGGGGGGGGGGGGGTTCTCTATTTTCTCTATTTTCACTTTCCAAGCTCTAAATACCGCCTAGCTGCCAACAAAGCTGCCTGAGGATGAGTTGCGAAGGATCTGTCCTTTTGTCCTGTTCATCCCCTTCCTGTCTCTTGCTCCACTAAACACCCAGGTGCTGCCTGACCTGTCGGGAGCGAGAGTCCGATTTGTTGTATGTTATGTGTCTAAACTTTGCTGTTTTCTATCAGTCAGAGGATGCTGCCTGTCCCGGCGGTAAATGTTTATATCTAACTCTTTGCGCTTCTCGTGTCTCCCTCTGATCGTCGCCCAGCAGCCAGAGGATTCTGCCTGACCCGACGAGAAGGGAAAACTTTTCATCTACCCTATCTCGCACCATTCCCAAACCATCCCTCAATTCATCTCAATCTTGTTTCAATTTTAAACTCTCAAATCTCACTCTCACTCATAAGCAACTGGAGAAATCCTATGAACTTGTCTCACTCTCAATATCTCACTCCCAATTTTGCCTCCTCTCAGCCCTCGTAGACAACCAGTGAATTTCTCAAAAGTAAAAAAAAATATATATATATATATATATATATATATATATATATATATATATATATATATATATATATATTCCTCATAACAACGCAAAAGCTAATTTGCTTTATCCATCTGAAAAAAAAATCCAAAAAGTGTTCATAAGAACTTGGAAGTTAACATGCAACATTTAACACATTCAAGTCTTACACTTAGTCAAAACTTTATCAGATTCAGCAAAGTCTCTTAACCCATTGACATTCATTCTGATTATTCTCCCCAGCTGGAGAATAAAACCCTTTTTAATCAATTTTCCAATCTCTTTTATGTTCAGAACCCCAGTGTCTTTGCTTCTACTATGACCCTAGACGATATCTTACCAATGCAGGGCTTTGCTACCACCCTCTTTCTTCTCAACAGTTTCTTTGCCACCTTTTCAGTCCATTTCTCCCTCTGCTCTGCCAGCTCCCCCAGCCACAGCTCCCTCCACCTCAATGTGCCCACCCACATCCACATCTTTCTCTGAGGTGAGAGGTCAGCCCTGCTGCTTCCAAGTCCGCTGCATCTTTTGTCGGCTCCTCAGCATCCTTACTTGGTGTTGCAGTTTGATACCAGCCACCATTTTTGTTGCTCAGCTTGTGCCTTCTCCCCTCAGCTTCCATTCTTTTTGCTGCAGGCTGAGACTTCTCCCCAGCCTCCACTCTTGGTGCTGCAGATTCCCCCTCTGCCTTCTACACCTGAGCGCTTTTTGTCACTGCCATCTCCTCCAGCTCAGGAGGTCCGTTAGTGCCTTCCTCTCCCTCAGCTGTGTGTAATTGACCCCCTCACCGTTTTCAAGCAAAGGCGAGTAAATGGATAACTCCTAGGTCTTTTTCATAGTTCTTATAGTTATTATAGTTTCCATGATGTTTATATATAATAGAAGTCAGGCTCATTGGGTTGTAGTTACCTGGTTCGGTTTTGTCTCCCCTTTCTGTGGATCGGAATTACATTTGCTATTTTCCAGTCTGTCGGTACATCCCCTGTGTCAAGAGACTGTTGCATGATCTTGGTTAGCGGTTTGTAAATAACCTCTTTCATTTCTTTGAGTACTATTGGGAGGATCTCATCCCAGGGGATTTGTTTATTTTAAGAGCTCCTAGTCACTTTACACTGCTGCCTCTGTTATGCTAAAGTTATTTAAAATTGGATAGGAACAGGTCGACATGTGGGGCATGTTGTCCGTGTCCTCCTTTGTAAAAACTTGTGAAAAGTAATCATTTAATATAGTTGCTATTTTTTCTCTTCCTCTATGATTTTGCCATTTGTGTCTCTTAGACATTTACCCTCCACTTTGAATGTTCTCTTGCTGTTATAATATTGGAAAAAACATTTTGTAATTGGTTTTAGCCCCCGTAGCAATATTGATTTCTATCTCTTCTTGGCCTTTCTAACTTCCTTTTTGACTTGTGTTTGCAGTTCCAAGTACTCTTTCTGTGTACTTTGTTTTTGGTCCCTTTGTAAAGTGCCTTTTTTCGCTGAATATTTTTTTTAATTGATCTATTAAACCATTTTGGACATTTTGTTTTAGATTTAGATTTGTCTACTTTTGGAAGGTGGAAGGTATTATTTCCTTAGCTGCTGCGATCACACACGGGGTTGCTGGGGCCCATGCGCTCGGTGGGAAGGTGGCAGGTATTGTTTCCCGAGCTCCTGGGACCCCGCACGGAGTGAGTGGGGCCCGTGCGCTCGGTGGGAAGGTTGCAGGTATTGTTTCCCGAGCTGCTGGGACCCCGCACGCGGTTGCTGGAGCCCGGGCGCTCGGTGGGAAGGTGGCAGGTATTGTTTCCCGAGATGCTGAGGCCCGTGCATTCGGTGGGAAGGTGGCAGGTATTGTTTCCCGAGCTGCTGGGACGCCGCACGGAGTCACTGGGGCCCGTGCGCTCGGTGGGAAGGAGGAAGATATTGTTTGACGAGCTGCTGAGGCCCGTGCATTCGGTGGGAAGTGGCAGGTATTGTTTCCCGAGCTGTTGGGACCCCGGACAGGGTCGGTTGTGCCCGTGCGCTGGCTGGGAAGGTAGCAGGTATTTGTTTGGTGAGCTGCTGGAACTCCGCACAGGGTCGCTGGGGCCTGTGCACTCGGTAGGAAGGTGGAAGGTATTGTTTGCCGAGCTGCTTGGGGCCCATGCGCTCGGTGGGAAGGTGACAGGTATTGTTTGGCGAGCTGCTGACACCCCACATGGCGTGGCTGCAGCCCATGCGCCCGGTGGGAAGTTGGCTTGTATTGTTTCCCGAGCTGCTTGGACACCGCACGGGGTCACTGGGGCCCGTGCGTCCTGTGGGAAGGTGGCAGCAATAACTCGCTAAACGATACCTGTCACGTTCCCACCGCGCACACGGGCCACAGCAACCTGGTGCGGTGTCCAAGCAGTTCGCAAAACGATACCTGCCAATTTCCCACCGCTCGCTGTGGCCACAGAAACCTCATGCGGGGTCCCAGAATCTCGCCAAATCGATACCTGCCACCATCCGACCTCGCGCAGGGGCCCTAGCGACCCTGTGCGGGGTCGCAGCAGCTCGCCAAACATGCATTCAACCTTCCACCTTCCCACCACGTGCAGGGGCCCCAACAACCGCGTGAGGGATACCAGCAGCTCGCCAAACTATACCTGCCGGCTTCCAACCCCGTGCAAGGGCCCCACCGACCCCGTGCTGAGTCGTAACAGCTGACTAAACGATACCTGCCAGCTTCTCCCCACGCGCACCAGCCCCAGCGACCCAGTGCGGGGTACCAGCAGATCGCCAAATGATACCAGTCACCTTCCCACCGCACGCAGGTACGCCAGCGCCCACGTGCGGGGTCCTAGCAGCTCGATAAAATGATACCTGCCACATTCCACCGTGCGCACGGCCCCCCTGAGACCCCGCGCAGGGTCCCAGCAGCTTGCCAAGCGATACCTCCCACCTTCCCACTGCGCACACGGGCCCCAGCGACCCAGTGCAGGGTCCCAGCAGCTCGCCAAACATGCATTCAACCTGCCAATTTCCCACCACGTGCAGGGGCCCCAACAACCGCGTGAGGGATACCAGCAGCTCGTCAAACTATACCTGCCGGCTTCCAACCCCGTGCAAGGGCCCCACCGACCCCGTGCTGAGTCGTAACAGCTCACTAAACGATACCTGCCAGCTTCTCCCCACGCTCACCAGCCCCAGCGACCCAGTGCGGGGTACTAGCAGATCGCCAAATGATACCAGTCACCTTCCCACCGCACGCAGGTACGCCAGCGCCCACGTGCGGGGTCCTAGCAGTTCGATAAAATGATACCTGCCACATTCCACCGTGCGCACGGCCCCCCTGAGACCCCGTGCAGGGTCCCAGCAGCTCGCCAAGCGATACCTCCCACCTTCCCACTGCGCACACGGGCCCCAGCGACGCAGTGCAGGGTCCCAGCAGCTCGCCAAACATGCATTCAACCTTCCACCTTCCCACCACGTGCAGGGGCCCCAGCAACCGCGTGCGGGATACCAGCAGCTCGCCAAACTATACCTGCCGGCTTCCAACCCCGTGCAAGGGCCCCACCGACCCCGTGCTGAGTCGCAACAGCTCACTAAACGATACCTGCCAGCTTCTCCCCACGCGCACCAGCCCCAGCGACACTATGCAGTGTCCCAGCAGATCGACAAATGATACCTGCCACCTTCCCACCGCGGACAGGGGTCCCAGCAGCTCGCCAACGATACCTGCCACCTTGCCACCTGTCAATTTCCCACCAGTCACAGTGGCCCCCCCTCGACTTCGTGCGGGGTCAGAGCATACCTGCCACCTTCCAAAGCGCGTACGGGCCCCAACAACCCAGTGCGGGTTTCCAGCAGTTCGCCAACAATACCTGCCACCTTCCCACCGTGGGTAAGGGTCCCAGCAGCTCGCCAAACGATACCTGCCAATTTCCCACCGCTCACAGTGGCCACAACGACCTCGTGCGGGGTCCGAGCAGCTCGCCAAACGATACCTCCCACCTTGGGCCCCAGCAGCTTGAGAAACATACCTGACATCTTGACACCGCACGTAGGGGCCCCAGCGACCGAGTGCGGGGTACCAGCAGATCGCCAAATGCTACCAGTCACCTGCACGCAGGTACGCCAGCGCCCACGTGCGGGGTCCTAGCAGCTCGATAAAATGATACCTGCCACATTCCACCGTGCGCACGGCCCCCCTGAGACCCCGCGCAGGGTCCCAGCAGCTTGCCAAGCGATACCTCCCACCTTCCCACTGCGCACACGGGCCCCAGCGACCCAGTGCAGGGTCCCAGCAGCTCGCCAAACATGCATTCAACCTTCCACCTTCCCACCACGTGCAGGGGCCCCAACAACCGCGTGAGGGATACCAGCAGCTCGCCAAACTATACCTGCCGGCTTCCAACCCCGTGCAAGGGCCCCACCGACCCCGTGCTGAGTCGTAACAGCTCACTAAACGATACCTGCCAGCTTCTCCCCACGCGCACCAGCCCCAGCGACCCAGTGCGGGGTACCAGCAGATCGCCAAATGATACCAGTCACCTTCCCACCGCACGCAGGCACGCCAGCGCCCACGTGCGGGGTCCTAGCAGTTCGATAAAATGATACCTGCCACATTCCACCGTGCGCACGGCCCCCCTGAGACCCCGTGCCGGGTCCCAGCAGCTTGCCAAGCGATACCTCCCACCTTCCCACTGCGCACACGGGCCCCAGCGACCCAGTGCAGGGTCCCAGCAGCTCGCCAAACATGCATTCAACCTTCCACCTTCCCACCACGTGCAGGGGCCCCAGCAACCGCGTGCGGGATACCAGCAGCTCGCCAAACTATACCTGCCGGCTTCCAACCCCGTGCAAGGGCCCCACCGACCCCGTGCTGAGTCGCAACAGCTCGCCAAACGATACCTCCCACCTTGGGCCCCAGCAGCTTGAGAAACATACCTGACATCTTGACACCGCACGTAGGGGCCCCAGCGACCGAGTGCGGGGTACCAGCAGATCGCCAAATGCTACCAGTCACCTTCCCACCGCACGCAGGTACGCCAACGCCCACGTGCGGGGTCCTAGCAGCTCGATAAAATGATACCTGCCACATTCCACCGTGCGCACGGCCCCCCTGAGACCCCGCGCCGGGTCCCAGCAGCTTGCCAAGCGATACCTCCCACCTTCCCACTGCGCACACGGGCCCCAGCGACCCAGTGCAGGGTCCCAGCAGCTCGCCAAACATGCATTCAACCTTCCACCTTCCCACCACGTGCAGGGGCCCCAGCAACCGCGTGCGGGATACCAGCAGCTCGCCAAACTATACCTGCCGGCTTCCAACCCCGTGCAAGGGCCCCACCGACCCCGTGCTGAGTCGCAACAGCTCACTAAACGATACCTGCCAGCTTCTCCCCACGCGCACCAGCCCCAGCGACACTATGCAGTGTCCCAGCAGCTCGCCAACGATACCTGCCACCTTGCCACCTGTCAATTTCCCACAAGTCACAGTGGCCCCCCCTCGACTTCGTGCGGGGTCAGAGCATACCTGCCACCTTCCAAAGCGCGTACGGGCCCCAACAACCCAGTGCGGGTTTCCAGCAGTTCGCCAACAATACCTGCCACCTTCCCACCGTGGGTAAGGGTCCCAGCAGCTCGCCAACAATATCTGCCACCTTGCAACCGCGCAGGGGCCTCAGCATCCCCATGCGGGGTATCAGCAGCTAACCAAACGATACCTACCACCTTCCAACCTCGTGCATGGGCCCCAGCGACCCTGTGCGGGGTCTTAGCAGTTCGCCAAACAATACCTCCCTCCTTCCAACCTCGCGCACAGGCCCCAGCGACCCCGTGCGGGGTCCCAGCAGCTCGTCAAATAATACCTGCCACTTTCCCACCATGCAAACAGGCCCCAGCGACCCCATGCGGGGTTCCAGCTCGCCAAACGATACCTGCCAAATTCTCAACGCTCACAGTGGCCCCAGCGCCCTCGCAGTTTCACAGCAGCTCACCAAACATACCTTCAACCTTTCAACTTTCCACACCTCGTAGGGGCCCCACTCTCCATCAAGACAACCAATCTCAACAGACCTTCTCCTTCGTCTCATCACCGCTCTCTGGCAAGGATGCTTCAACCCATTTGACGACATTGTCATGGAAACTCTGTGCCTGACTGCTGCCTTTGGATTTCTCCGCTGTTCAGAATTCTCAACTCAATCAACTTCCAGCTTCCCAGCTTTAGGCCTCAAGCGCTCCGATCTCTCACGCATATCCCCAGAAACCACTTTATCCTCCACATCGGATCTTCAAACGGACCAATTAGCCAAGGTCAGTTCGTTCAATTTTCTAAAGTGAACTCACCTCTGTGCCCCAGCTCTGCTATGTCCAGATACCTTGCCTGCAGGATTCCATGTCTTCCGTCGGATCCCCTCTTCATCGACAGCTCCAGTTCTATATTTACGAGACACTGGTTCTCATCCTGTCTATCCACCCTATTGACATGGATCGGGGTTTCTTCGAACTATTTCTCTCCCCATTCATTGCGGATCAGAGCAGCTACCTCTGTGGTCAGGGCAGGAATCAATCAACACTTGATTAAGTCTATGGGGCACTGGACCTCTTCAGCTGTTGAACTTTATATTAGATCATCCTCTGCAGACATCGCCACAACTCACCAAGCACCGTTAGCTTGCCCGGAGTGGGGAGTCGCCTGCTCCGCCAGGCCTACCAGAGGTTTCCTCCCTGCGGGGGGGGGGGGGGGGGGGGGGGTTCCTCTCCACAGTGCGGACGGCTTATAGGCATAGGTTGTCTACTAACATCTCTTGTCTTTTCTCTTTTCTTCTAGCTTTTATCTATGTGTGCGGCTCTGCAATCTCTTCTATCCACGGTGCGGTTCTTGCGGGGAACCGGGGGGTCCTCTTTTGGGGGGGAAGTGACTCTCACTCCACCGGCTGTCTGGGTCGGCCTCTCGTCCCAACCACTGCCGCCCGGCTGTTCCTCATCTGCGTGAGGGGACCCCCGGCCACATCCTATTCTTCTGCTGCTTATGCGCTAAGCCTTCCAGGCCTCAACCTTGCTGTCCCATCTCCTCTCTTCCATTTCAGGTCCAGGACCTTTCAGCCCCCTCATGCAGTAGGCCAAGCCTCCACCTACCGAGTGGTCCCCGACCGGGGTGGGGGGGGGGTTCTCTATTTTCATCTTTCCTAAACTGACCCGAGACACTTTTCCAAGCTCTAAATGCCGCCTAGCTGCCAACTTAGCTGCCTGAGGATGAGTTGCTAAGGAACTGTCCTTTTGTCCTGTTCATCCCCTTCCTGTCTCTTGCTCCACTAATCACCCAGGTGCTGCCTGACCTGTCGGGAGCGAGAGTCCGATTTGTTGTATGTTATGTGTCTAAACTTTGCTGTTTTCTCTCACTTTGATGTTGCCCAGCAGTCAGAGGATAAGCAACTGGAGAAATCCTCTGAACTTGTCTCACTCTCAATATCTCACTCCCAATTTTGCCTCCTCCAAGCCCTCGTAGACAACCAGTGAATTTCTGAAAAATAAATATATATATATATATATATTCCTCATAACAACGCAAAAGCTAACTTGCTTTATCCATCTGAAAAAAAAATCCAAAAAGTGCTCATAAGAACTTGGAAGTTAACATGCAACATTTAACACATTCAAGTCTTACACTTAGTCAAAACTTTATCAGATTCAGCAAATTCTCTTAACCCATTGACATTCATTCTGATTATTCTCCCCAGCTGGAGAATAAAACCCTTTTTAATCAATTTTCCAATCTCTTTTATGTTCAGAACCCCAGTGTCTTTGCTTCTACTTATGACCCTGGACGAGATCTTACCAATGCAGGGCTTTGCTACCACCCTCTTTCTTCTCAACAGTTTCTTTGCCACCTTTTCAGTCCATTTCTCCCTCTGCTCTGCCAGCTCCCCCAGCCACAGCTCCCTCCACCGCAATGTGCCCACCTACATCCACATCTTTCTCTGAGGTGAGAGGTCAGCCCTGCTGCTTCCAAGTCCGCTGCATCTTTTGTCGGCTCCTCAGCATCCTTACTTGGTGCTGCAGTTTGATACTTCTCCCCAGCCACCATTCTTGTTGCTCAGCTTGTGCCTTCTCCTCAGCTTCCACTCTTTTTGCTGCAGGCTGAGACTACTCCCCAGCCTCCACTCTTGGTGCTGCAGATTCCCCCTCTGCCTTCTACACCTGAGCGCTTTTTGTCACTGCCATCTCCTCCAGCTCAGGAGGTCCGTTATTGCCTTCCTCTCCCTCAGCTGTGTGTAATTGACCCCCTCCTCTACCCGCTCACCGTTTTCAAGCAAAGGCGAGTAAATGGATAACTCCTAGGTCTTTTTCATAGTTCTTATAGTTATTATAGTTTCCATGATGTTTATATATAATAGAAGTCAGGCTCATTGGGTTGTAGTTACCTGGTTCGGTTTTGTCTCCCCTTTCTGTGGATCGGAATTACATTTGCTATTTTCCAGTCTGTCGGTACATCCCCTGTGTCAAGAGACTGTTGCATGATCTTGGTTAGCGGTTTGTAAATAACCTCTTTCATTTCTTTGAGTACTATTGGGAGGATCTCATCCCAGGGGATTTGTTTATTTTAAGAGCTCCTAGTCATTTCAACACTTCTGCTAAAGTTATTTAAAATTTGATAGGAACAGGTCGACATGTGGGGCATGTTGTCCGTGTCCTCCTTTGTAAAAACTTGTGAAAAGTAATCATTTAAATAGTTGCTATTTTTTTTCTTCCTCTATGATTTTGCCATTTGTGTCTCTTAGACATTTAACCTCCTCTTTGAATGTTCTCTTGCTGTTATAATATTGGAAAAAACATTTTGTAATTGGTTTTAGCCCCCGTAGCAATATTGATTTCTATCTCTTCTTGGCCTTTCTAACTTCCTTTTTGACTTGTGTTTGCAGTTCCAAGTACTCTTTCTGTGTACTTTGTTTTTGGTCCCTTTGTAAAGTGCCTTTTTTCGCTGAATATTTTTTTTAATTGATCTATTAAACTATTTTGGACATTTTGTTTTAGATTTAGATTTGTCTTTGGAAGGTGGAAGGTATTATTTCCTTAGCTGCTGCGATCACACACGGGGTTGCTGGGGCCAATTTGCTCAGTGGGAAAGTGGCAGGTATTGATTGGCGCGCTGCTTGGTCCCCTTTCGCTCGGTGGGAAGGTGGCAGGTATTGTTTCCCGAGCTGCTGGGACGCCGCACGGAGTCACTGGGGCCCGTGCGCTCGGTGGGAAGGAGGAAGATATTGTTTGACGAGCTGTTGGGACCCCGGACAGGGTCGGTTGTGCCCGTGCGCTGGCTGGGAAGGTAGCAGGTATTTGTTTGGTGAGCTGCTGGAACTCCGCACAGGGTCGCAGGAGCCTGTGCACTCGGTAGAAGGTGGAAAGTATTGTTTGCCGAGCTGCTTGGGGCCCATGCGCTCGGTGGGAAGGTGACAGGTATTGATTGGCGAGCTGCTGACACCCCACATGGCGTGGCTGCAGCCCATGCGACCGGTGGGAAGTTGGCTTGTATTGTTTCCCGAGCTGCATGGACACCGCACGGTGTCACTGGGGCCCGTGCGTGCTGTGGGAAGGTGGCAGCAATAACTCGCTAAACGATACCTGTCACGTTCCCACCGCGCACACGGGCCACAGCAACCTGGTGCGGTGTCCAAGCAGTTCGCAAAACGATCTGCCAATTTCCCACCGCTCGCTGTGGCCACAGGAACCTCATGCGGGGTCTCGGAATCTCGCCAAATCGATACCTGCCACCATCCGAACACGCGCACGGGCCCCAGCAACCCCTTGCATAGTCCCAGTAGCTCGCCAAATAATACCTGCCATTTTCCCACCATGCGAACAGGCCCCAGCGACCCCATGCGGGGTTCCAGCTCGCCAAACGATACCTGCCAAATTCTCAACGCTCACAGTGGCCCCAGCGACCTCGTGCAGTTTCCCAGCAGCTCACCAAACATACCTTTAACCTTTCAACTTTCCACACCTCGTAGGGGCCCCACTGACCGCGTGCTGAGTCGCAACAGCTCACTAAACGATACCTGCCACCTTCTCCCCGCGCGCACGGGCCCCAGCGCCCCCTTGCGGGGTCCCAGCAGCTCGCCAAACGATATCTGCCACCTTCCAAGCGAGGGCACTGGCCCCAGAGACCCTGTGCGGAGTTCCAGCAGTTCGCCAAATGATACCTGCCACCTTCCCACCGTGCGCACGGACCCCAGTAACCCAGGGCGGGATGCCAGCAGCTTACCAAAGATACCTGCCATCTTAACACCACGGGCAGGGGTCCCAGCAACTCGCCAATGATACCTGCTACCTTCCCACTGCGCGCACGGGCCCCAGCATCCCCGTGCGGGGTCCCAGTAGCTCACCATACGATACCTGCCACCTTCCCACCGCGCGTACGGGCACCAGCAACCTAGTGCGGGGTCCAGCAGCTCGCCAAATGATACCAGCCATCTTACCACCGTGTGCATGGGCCCCGGTGACCCCGTGCGGGATCCCAGCAGCTTTCCAACGATACCTTTCACCTTCCCACTGCAGGCAGGGGTCCCAGCAGCTCGCCAAATGATACCAGCCATCTTACCACCGCACGCAGGGGTCCTAGCGCCCCCATGCGGGATCCCAGCAGCTCGCCAAATAATACCTGCAACCTTTCCACCATGCGAAAGTGGCTCGCTAGATGGTCTCTGGCACCTCCCCAGCGTGCTCACGGTGCCCAGCGACCCCGCGCGGGGTCCCAGCGGCTCGCCAAATGGTACCTGGCACCTCACCAGCGCGCACGGGCTCCGCCCTGCGCGGAGTCCCAGCAGCTCACCAAATGCTACCTGGCACCTCCCCAGCACGCGCCCGGTCCCCAGCATCCCCACGCGGTGTCCCAGCGGCTCGCCACATGGTCCCTGGCACCACAGCAGTGCGCGCACAGGCCCAAGCGTCTTGCAAAAATATCACTGGCACCTCCCTAGCGCGCGCACTGGGCCCAGCAACCCTGTGGCTCGCCAAAATGTTCCTGGCACCTCCCCAGCGCAAGCACGGGGCCCAGAGACCGCGTGCGTGGTCCGAGCGGAAGGCCAAACGGTCCCTGGCACCTCCCCAGCACGCGCACTGGGCCCAGCGACCCCGTGTGGGGTCCCAGCTGCATGCCAAATGGTCCCTGGCACCTCCCCAGAATGCGCACGGGACCCAGCGAGACCGTGCGGGGTCAGAACAGCTCGCCAAATGGTCCCTGGCTGCTCCCCAGCTCGCGCAAGGAGCCCAGAGACCCCGCGCGGGGTCCCAGCAGCTCGCCAAACGGTCCTTGGCACTTCCCCAGCGCGCGCACGGGCCCCAGCGACCCCGCGCTGGGTCCCAACGGCTCTCCATACAGTCCCTGGCACCTCCCTAGCACGCGCACTGGGCCCAGCGATCCCGTGCGGGTTCCCAGCAGCATGCCAAACGGTCAATGGCACCTCCCCAGCAAACGCACAAGCCCCAGCGACCCCGCACGGGGTCCTAGCAGCTCGCCAAACGTTCCCTGGCACCTCCCCAGCACGCGCACTGGCCCAGCAACCCCGCGCGGTATCCCAGCAGGACGCCAAATGGTCCCTGGCACCTCCCCGGGACGCACACGGGCCCCAGCGACCCCGTGCAAGTTCCAAGCGGCTCGCCAAATGGTCCCTGGCCCCTCCCCAGCGCTCGCACAGACAATAGTGACACCACGTGAGGTCCCAGCAACTCGCCAAACGGTCCCTGGCACCTCCCCAGCACCGCACTGGGCCCAGCGACCCCGTGCGGGGTCCCAGCAGCATGCCAAACGGTCCCTAGCACCTCCCCAGCATGCGCATGGGCCCCAGCGAAGTCGCGCGGGGACCGAGTGGCATGCCAAATGGTCCCTCGAACCTCCCCAGCACGCACACGGGGCCCAGCGACGTCGCGTGGGGTCCCAGTGGCTCGCCAAACTGTCCCTGGCAACTCCAAAGCGAGCGCACGGACTCTAGAGACCTCACGCAGGGTCCCAGTGGCTCACCAAATGGTCCCTGGCACCTCCCCAGTGCGCACACAGTCCCCAGCGGCTCGCCAAAATATCCCTGGCACCTCCCCAGCGCAAGCACGGGGCCCAGAGACCGCGTGCGTGGTCCGAGCGGAAGGCCAAATGGTCCCTGGCACCGCCCCAGCATGCGCACAGGCCCCAGAGGCCCTGCATGGGGTCCCAGCGGCTCGCCAAAATATCCCTGGCACCTCCTCATCGCGCGCACGGGTCCCAGCGACTTCGCGCGGTGTCCCTGCGGCTCTCCAAATGGCTCCTGGCAAACCGCCCCTGGCACCTACCCAGCGAGCGCACAGGGCCCAGCAACCCCGCGAGGGGTCCCAGCGGCTCGCCAAATGGTCCATGGCACCACCCCAGCATGCGCACGGGGTCCCAGCGGCTCGCCAAACGATACCGACCAGCTTCCCACCCCTCGCAGGGGCACCACCGTCCCCATGCTGAGTCGCAACAGCTCGACAAACGATACCTACCACCTTGCCACTGCGCGCAGTGGCCCCAGCGACCCTTTGCGGGGTCCCAGCAGTTCGCCAAACGATACCTGCCACCTTCCCACCGCGGGCAGGGGTCCCAGCAGCTCGCCAACGATGCCTGCCACCTTGTCACCGTGCACGGGCCTCAGTGAGCCCTTGAGGGGTCCTTGCCGCTCGGCAAATGATACCTCCCACCTTCCAACTGCGCGCACGGGCCCCACCGATCACGTGCTGAGTCACAACAGCTCACTAAACGATACCTGCCACTTTCTCCCCGTGCGCACCAGCCCCAGCGACCCCATGCGGTGTCCCAGCAGCTCAACAAACGATACCTGCCACCTTGCCATCGCGCGCACGGGCCCCAGCAACCCAGTGCGAGTTTCCAGCAGCTTGCCAAATGATATCTGCGACCTTCCCATCGCGTGCATGGGCCCCAGCGACCCATTGCGGGGTCCCAGCAGCTCGCCAAACGATATCTGCCACCTTCCAAGCGAGGGCACTGGCCCCAGAGACCCTGTGCGGAGTTCCAGCAGTTCGCCAAATGATACCTGCCACCTTCCCACCGTGCGCACGGACCCCAGTAACCCAGGGCGGGATGCCAGCAGCTTACCAAAGATACCTGCCATCTTAACACCACGGGCAGGGGTCCCAGCAACTCGCCAATGATACCTGCTACCTTCCCACTGCGCGCACGGGCCCCAGCATCCCCGTGCGGGGTCCCAGTAGCTCACCATACGATACCTGCCACCTTCCCACCGCGCGTACGGGCACCAGCAACCTAGTGCGGGGTCCAGCAGCTCGCCAAATGATACCAGCCATCTTACCACCGTGTGCATGGGCCCCGGTGACCCCGTGCGGGATCCCAGCAGCTTTCCAACGATACCTTTCACCTTCCCACTGCAGGCAGGGGTCCCAGCAGCTCGCCAAATGATACCAGCCATCTTACCACCGCACGCAGGGGTCCTAGCGCCCCCATGCGGGATCCCAGCAGCTCGCCAAATAATACCTGCAACCTTTCCACCATGCGAAAGTGGCTCGCTAGATGGTCTCTGGCACCTCCCCAGCGTGCTCACGGTGCCCAGCGACCCCGCGCGGGGTCCCAGCGGCTCGCCAAATGGTACCTGGCACCTCACCAGCGCGCACGGGCTCCGCCCTGCGCGGAGTCCCAGCAGCTCACCAAATGCTACCTGGCACCTCCCCAGCACGCGCCCGGTCC
Source organism: Acipenser ruthenus (assembly GCF_902713425.1). Lineage (NCBI taxonomy): Eukaryota > Metazoa > Chordata > Actinopteri > Acipenseriformes > Acipenseridae > Acipenser > Acipenser ruthenus. The sequence continues at coordinate 14,659,982 of NC_081210.1, read as the reverse complement.
CCAGCATCCCCACGCGGTGTCCCAGCGGCTCGCCACATGGTCCCTGGCACCACAGCAGTGCGCGCACAGGCCCAAGCGTCTTGCAAAAATATCACTGGCACCTCCCTAGCGCGCGCACTGGGCCCAGCAACCACATGCGGGGTCCCTGTGGCTCGCCAAAATGTTCCTGGCACCTCCCCAGCGCAAGCACGGGGCCCAGAGACCGCGTGCGTGGTCCGAGCGGAAGGCCAAACGGTCCCTGGCACCTCCCCAGCACGCGCACTGGGCCCAGCGACCCCGTGTGGGGTCCCAGCTGCATGCCAAATGGTCCCTGGCACCTCCCCAGAATGCGCACGGGCCCCAACGAGACCGTGCGGGGTCAGAACAGCTCGCCAAATGGTCCCTGGCTGCTCCCCAGCTCGCGCAAGGAGCCCAGAGACCCCGCGCGGGGTCCCAGCAGCTCGCCAAACGGTCCTTGGCACTTCCCCAGCGCGCGCACGGGCCCCAGCGACCCCGCGCTGGGTCCCAACGGCTCTCCATACAGTCCCTGGCACCTCCCTAGCACGCGCACTGGGCCCAGCGACCCCGTGCGGGTTCCCAGCAGCATGCCAAACGGTCAATGGCACCTCCCCAGCAAACGCACAAGCCCCAGCGACCCCGCACGGGGTCCTAGCAGCTCGCCAAACGTTCCCTGGCACCTCCCCAGCACGCGCACTGGCCCAGCAACCCCGCGCGGTATCCCAGCAGGACGCCAAATGGTCCCTGGCACCTCCCCGGGACGCACACGGGCCCCAGCGACCCCGTGCAAGTTCCAAGCGGCTCGCCAAATGGTCCCTGGCCCCTCCCCAGCGCTCGCACAGACAATAGTGACACCACGTGTGGTCCCAGCGGCTCGCCAAACGGTCCCTGGCACCTCCCCAGCACCGCACTGGGCCCAGCGACCCCGTGCGGGGTCCCAGCAGCATGCCAAACGGTCCCTAGCACCTCCCCAGCATGCGCATGGACCCCAGCGAAGTCGCGCGGGGACCGAGTGGCATGCCAAATGGTCCCTCGAACCTCCCCAGCACGCACACGGGGCCCAGCGACGTCGCGTGGGGTCCCAGTGGCTCGCCAAACTGTCCCTGGCAACTCCAAAGCGAGCGCACAGACTCTAGAGACCTCACGCAGGGTCCCAGTGGCTCACCAAATGGTCCCTGGCACCTCCCCAGTGCGCACACAGTCCCCAGCGGCTCGCCAAAATATCCCTGGCACCTCCCCAGCGCAAGCACGGGGCCCAGAGACCGCGTGCGTGGTCCGAGCGGAAGGCCAAATGGTCCCTGGCACCGCCCCAGCATGCGCACAGGCCCCAGAGGCCCTGCATGGGGTCCCAGCGGCTCGCCAAAATATCCCTGGCACCTCCTCATCGCGCGCACGGGTCCCAGCGACTTCGCGCGGTGTCCCTGCGGCTCTCCAAATGGCTCCTGGCAAACCGCCCCTGGCACCTACCCAGCGAGCGCACAGGGCCCAGCAACCCCGCGAGGGGTCCCAGCGGCTCGCCAAATGGTCCATGGCACCACCCCAGCATGCGCACGGGGTCCCAGCGGCTCGCCAAACCGTCCCTGGCGCCTCCCAGCGCGAGCACGGGCCCCCGCGACTATGCACGTTGTCCAAGCGGCTTGCCAAACTGTCCCTGCCACCTCCCCAGCACGTGCAGTGGCCCCAGCGTCCCCGCGCGTGGTCCCAGCAGCTCGCCAAATGGTCCGTGGTACCTCCACAGCACGGGCCCCAGCAGCTAACCAAATGGTCCCTGGCACCTCCCCTGGCACTCGGCCCAGCGACCGCACACGGGGACCCAGCGACTCGCTAAATGGTCCCTCGCACCTCCCTAGTGCGCACACTGGGCCCAGCGACACAGCCCGGGGTCCCAGAGGCTCACGAAATTGACCCTGGCACCTCCCCAACGCGCGCACAAGCCCCAGTGACCCCGCGTGGGGTCCCAGCGGCTCACCAAAATGTCCCTGGCACCTCCCCAGCGAGCACACTGGGCACAGCGACCCCGCGCAGGGTAGCAGTGGCATGGCAAACGGTCCCTTGCACCTCCACAGCATGCGCGTGGTCCCAGAGGCTCGCTAAATGGTCCCTGGCACCGCCCCAGCACGTACACGGGCCCCAGCGACAACGTGCGGGATCCCTGCGGCTCGCCAAATGGTCTCTGGTACCTACCAAGCGAGTACACTCTACCCAGCAACACTGCGTGGGATCCCAGCGGCACGGCAAACGGTCCCTGGCACCTACCCAGCACGAGCACGGGACCCAACGACCCCGCACGGGGTTCCAGCAGCATGCCAAACGGTCACTGGCACATCCACAGCACGTGCAGTGCACCCAGCATCCCCGCGCGTGGTCCCAGCAGCTCGCCAAATGGTCCCTGGTACTTCCCCAGCGCACGCAATGGGCCAACTGACCCCGCGCGGGGTCCCAGCGGCACGGCAAACGGTCCCTGGCACCTCCCCAGCACGGGCCCCAGCAGCTAACCAAATGGTCCCTGGCACCTCCCCAGCAACACCACGCGGGGTCCAAGCGGCTCGCTAAATGGTCCCTGGCACATCCCCAGCGCGAGCACGGGCCCCAGAGACCCCGCGCGGGGTCCGAGCGGCTCGCCAAATGGTCCGTGTTACCTCCCTAGCGCACGCACTTGGCCCAGCGACCAGACGCGGTGTCCCAGCGGCCCGACAAATGGTCCCTGGCGCCTCCCCAGCACGAGCACTGTGACCAGTGAACCCGCACGTGATCCCAGCGGTACGCCAAATGGTCCCTGGCACCTCCCTAGCATGCGCACAGCGTCCAGCGACCCCGTCCGCGGTCCCAGCGGTACGCCAAATGTTCCCTGGCACATCCCCAGTACGCGCACTGGCCCGAGCGATGCCGCGCAGTGTCCCAGCGGCTCGCCAAATGGTCCCAGTCACCTCCCCAGCACGCGCACAGGCCCCAGTGACTTCGCGTGAGGTCACAGCGGCTCGCCAAACGGTCCCTGGCACCTCCCCAGCTCGGGCACAGAGCCCACCAACCACACGCAGGGTCCCAGTGGCTCGTAAACGGTCCCTGGCACCTCGCCAGCACTCTCACTGGACCCTGTGACCCCCCGCGGGGTCCCACCAACTCATCAAACGGTCCCTGGCACCTCCCCAGCGGGCGCACGGGCCCCAGCGACTTCACACGGGGTCCCAGCAGCTCGCCAAACCGTCCCTGGCGCCTCCCAGCGCGAGCACGGGCCCCCGCGACTATACACGTTGTCCAAGCGGCTTGCCAAACTGTCCCTGCCACCTCCCCAGCACGTGCAGTGGCCCCAGCGTCCCCGCGCATGGTCCCAGCAGCTCGCCAAATGGTCCGTGGTACCTCCCCAGCGCACGCAATGGACCAACTGACCCCGCGCGGGGTTCCAGCGGCACGGCAAACGGTCCCTGGCACCTCCACAGCACGGGCCCCAGCAGCTAACTAGATGGTCCCTGCGTGCGCACGGTGTCCAGTGACCCCACCCAATGGGGGGCACGAAGGACGAAATTGAAATGGTGGAAATGACAAATGACTGCTTCCTAACGCAATTTGTCAAGGCACCGACTAGAGGGGAGGCATGCCTTGACTTAGTCTTTTCAAATAATGAAGACAGAATAACTAAAACAGAGGTCAGAGAGCCATTGGCAAACTCAGACCACACATGGTCTCATTTGAAGTGTTTTTTAAAACCCCAAAAGTAATGACTAAAGCTAAGGTTTACAATTTTAGAAAAGCAAACTACGAAGGTATGAAACAGAGACTAACAGAAGTAGATTGGAGTAAAATAGAGAAAACATCCACAGAAAAGGGTGTCTGTTTTTTAAAAATGTAGTACTAGAGGCACAAAACAATTACATCCCAAAAGTAGACAAATCTAAATCTAAAACAAAATGGCCAAAATGGTTTAATAGATCAATTAAAAAAAATATTCAGCGAAAAAAGGCACTTTACAGAGCGTTTAAAAGGGACCAAAAAGAAAAGCACACAGAAAGAGTACTTGGAACTGCAAACACAAGTCAAAAAGGAAGTTAGAAAGGCCAAGAGAGAGATAGAAATCAATATTGCTAAGGGGGCTAAAACCAATTCCAAAATGTTTTTCCAATAATAACAGCAAGAGAACATTCAAAGAGGAGGTTACATGTCTAAGAGACACAAATGGCAAAATCATAGATGAAGAAAAAAAAATAGCAAATATATTAAATGATTACTTTTCACAGGTTTTTACAAAGGAGGACACGGACAACATGCCCCACATGTCGACCTGTTCCTATCCAATTTTAAATAACTTTAGCATAACAGAGGCAGAAGTGTTAAAGGGACTTGGAGCTCTTAAAATAAACAAATCCCCTAGGCCAGATGAGATCCTCCCAATAGTACTCAAAGAAATGAAAGAAGTTATTTACAAACCGCTAACCAAGATCATGCAACAGTCTCTTGACACAGGGGTTGTACCAACAGACTGGAAAATAGCAAATGTAATACCAATCCACAAAAAGGGAGACAAAACCGAACCAGTTAACTACAGACCAATAAGCCTGACTACTATTATATGTAAACTTATGGAAACTATAATAAGATCCAAAATGGAAAATTACCTATATGGTAACAATATCCTGGGAGACAGCCAGCATGGTTTTAGGAAAGGGAGATCATGTCTAACTAACCTACTTGACTTTTTTGAGGATGCAACATTGAAAATGGATAACTGCAAAGCATACGAAATGGTTTATTTAGATTTCCAGAAAGCTTTTGACAAAGTCCCGCATAAAAGATTAATTCTCAAACTGAACGCAGTAGGGATTCAAGGAAATGCATGCACATGGATTAGGGAGTGGTTAACAGGTAGAAAACAGAAAGTACTGATTAGAGGAGAAACCTCAAAATGGAGTGAGGTAACCAGTGGTGTACCACAGGGATCAGTATTAGGTCCTCTGCTATTCCTAATCTACATTAATGATTTAGACTCTGATATAGTAAGCAAACTCGTTAAATTTGCAGACGACACAAAAATAGAAGGAGTGGCAGACACTGTTGAAGCAGCAAAGGTCATTCAAAATGATCTAGACAGCATTCAAAATTGGGCAGACACATGGCAAATGAAATTTAATAGAGAAAAGTGTAAAGTATTGCATGCGGGCAATGAAAATGTGCATTAAAAATATCATATGGGAGATACTGAAATTGAAGAAGGGAACTATGAAAAAGACCTAGGAGTTTATGTTGACTCAGAAATGTCTTCATTTAGACAATGTGGGGAAGCTATAAAAAAGGCTAACAAGATGCTTGGATATATTGTGAGAAGTGTTGAATTTAAATCAAGGGAAGTAATGTTAAAACTCTACAATGCATTAGTAAGACATCACCTAGAATATTGTGTTCAGTTCTGGTCACCTCGTTACAAAAAGGATATTGCTGCTCTAGAAAGAGTGCAAAGAAGAGCAACCAGAATTATCCCGGGTTTAAAAGGCATGTCGTATGCAGACAGGCTAAAAGAATTGAATCTATTCAGTCTTGAACAAAGAAGACTACGCAGCGATCTGATTCAAACATTCAAAATCCTAAAAGGTATAGACAATGTCAACCCGGGGGACTTCTTTGACTTGAAAAAAGAAAAAAGGACCAGGGGTCATAAATGGAGATTAGATAAAGGGGCATTCAGAACAGAAAATAGGAGGCACTTTTTTACACAGAGAATTGTGAGGGTCTGGAACCAACTCCCCAGTAATGTTGTTGAAGCTGACACCCTGGGATCCTTCAAGAAGCTGCTTGATGAGATTCTGGGATCAATAAGCTACTAACAACCAAACGAGCAAGATGGGCTGAATGGCCTCCTCTCATTTGTAAACTTTCTTATGTTCTTACGTGTAGTCCCAGCGGCTCGCCAAATGGTCCCTGGCACCTCCCAAGCACGCGCTCGGGTCCCAGCAACACCGTGCGGGGTCCCAGCAGCTCGCCAAATGGTCTTTGGCACCTACCCGGCATGCACACAGGGCCCAGCAACCCCACGCAGGGTCCCAGTGGCTCGCCAAATGGTCCCTGGCAACTACCCAGCGCACGCAAGGGACCCAGCAACCCTGCGTGGGGTCCCAGCGGCACGGCAAACGGACCCTGGCACCTCCCCAGCTCGCGCACTGGGCCCAGTGACACCGCACGGGGTATCAGCTGCACGCCAAATGGTCCCTGGCACCTCCCCAGCATGTGCACGGGGCCCAGCGAACCCGTGCGGTATCCCTCTGGCTCGCCAAACGGTCCCTGCCACCGCCCCAGCGCACGCACGGACATTATCAACCCCACGCGGGGTCCGAGCGTCTTCGCAAATGGTCCCTGGCACCTCCACAGCACGCGCACGGACCCCAGCGACTTTGCGTTGGGTCCCAGCGGCTCGTCAAGCAGTCCCTGCCACCTCCCCAGTGTGCGCACGGACACTAGCAACCCAGCGCGCGGTTCCCAGTGGCTCGCCAAACCACCACTGGCACCTCCCCAGCGCACGCACTGGAACCAGCGACCCTACCCGGGGTTTCAGCGGCTCACCAAACGGTCCCTGGCACCTCCCCAGCTCGGGCACAGAGCCCACCAACCACACGCAGGGTCCCAGTGGCTCGTAAATGGTCACTGGCACCTCGCCAGCACTCTCACTGGACCCTGTGACCCCCCGCGGGGTCCCACCGACTCATCAAACGGTCCCTGGCACCTCCCCAGCACACACACGGGTATAAGCGACCCCACACGGGGTCCCAGCGGCTCGCCAAACCGTCCCTGGCACCTCCCAGCGCGAGCACGGGCCCCCGCGAATATGCACGTTGTCCAAGCGGCTTGCCAAACTGTTCCTGGCACCTCCCCAGCACGCGCACGGGACCCAGCGACTCTGCGCAGGGTACCAGCAGCTTGCCAAACGGTCCCTGGCACCTCCCCAGCGCGAGCACGGGCAAAAGCGATACGGCGTGGGGTCCCAGTGGCTCGCCAAATGGTCCCTGGCCCTTCCCCAGCGCGCGCATGGGGCCCAGCGACCCTGTGTGGGGTCACAGCGGCTCGCCAAATAGTCCCTAGCACCTCCCCAGCGCACGCACGGACACTAGCGACACCACAAGGAGTCCCAGCAGCTCGCCAAATGGTCCCTGGCACATCCCCAGCACGCGCACGGGCCCCAGAGACCCCACACGGGGTTCCAGCAGCTCGCTGAATGGTCTCTGGCACCTACCCGGCATGCACACAGGGCCCAGCAACCCCACGCAGGGTCCCAGTGGCTCGCCAAATGGTCCCTGGCACCTCCCAAGAACGCGCTCGGGTCCCAGCAACACCGTGCGGGGTCCCAGCAGCTCGCCAAATGGTCTCTGGCACCTTCCTGGCATGCACACAGGGCCCAGCAACCCCACGCGGGGTCCCAGTGGCTCGCCAAATGGTCCCTGGCAACTCCCCAGCGCACACAAGGGACCCAGGAACCCGGCGTGGGGTCCCAGCGGCTCGGCAAAAGGTCCCTGGCATCTCCCCAGCGCGCGCACGGACACTAGCAACCCCATGTGCGGTCCTAGTGGCTCGCCAAACCGCCCCTGGCACCTACCCAGCGTGCACACGGGGCCCAGCGACCCCTGCGCACGTTCACTGAGGCTCGCCAAACCGCCCCTGGCACCTACCCAGCGAGCGCACAGGGCCCAGCAACCCCGCGAGGGGTCCAAGCGGCTCGACAAGTTGTCCCTGGCACCTCCCCAGCACACATCCGTGCCGCAGCGACCCCGCGTGGGGTCCCAGTGGCTCGCTAAACGGTCACTGGCACCTCCCCAGCATGCCAAACGGTCCCTGCCACCTTCCCAGCACGCGCACGGGACCCAGCGACTCTGCGCAGGGTACCAGCGGCTCGCCAAATGGTCCCGGGCACATCCCCAGTGCGCTCACTCGGCCCAGCGACCGCACACGGGGACCCAGCAACTCGCTAAATGGTCCCTCGCACCTCCCTAGTGCGCGCACGGGGCCCAGCGACACAGCCCGGGGTCCCAGAGGCTCACAAAATGGATCCTGGCACCTCCCCAGCACACGCACAAGCCCCAGCGACCCCGCGTGGGGTCCCAGCGGCTCACCAAAATGTCCCTGGCACCTCCCCAGTGAGCACACTGGGCCCAGCAACCTTACGCGGGGTCCCAGCAGCTTGCAAAATGGTCCCTGGCACCTACCCAGCACAAGCATGGGACCCAACGACCCCGCACGGGGTTCCAGCGCCATGCCAAACGGTCACTGGCACCTCCACAGCATGCACACGGGGCCCTGCGACACCGCGCAGGGTCCCAGAGGCTCGCCAAACGGTCCCTGCCACCTCCCCAGCACGTGCAGTGGCCCCAGCGTCCCTGCACGTGGTCCCAGCAGCTCGCCAAATGGTCGGTGGTACCTCCCCAGCGCACGCAATGGGCCAACCGACCCCGCGCGGGGTCCCAGCGGCATGGCAAACGGTCCCTGGCACCTCCCCAGTACGGGTCCCAGCAGCTAACCAAATGGTCCCGGGCACATCCCCAGTACGCGCACTCGGCCCAGCGACCGCACACGGGGACCCAGCGCCTCGCTAAATGGTCCCTCGCACCTCCCTAGTGCGCGCACGGGGCCCAGCGACACAGCCCGGGGTCCCAGAGGCTCATGAAATGGACCCTGGCACCTCCCCAGCGTGCGCACAAGCCCCAGCGACCCCGCGTGGGGTCCCAGCAGCTTGCAAAATGTTCCCTGGCACCTACCCAGCATGAGCACGGGACCCAACGTCCCCGCGCGGGGTCCCAGCGGCACGGCAAACAGTCCCTGGCACCTCCAGAGCACGGGCCCCAGCAGCTAACCAAATGGTCCCTGGCACCTCCCCAGGACGCGCACTGGGCACAGCGACCCCACGCGGGGTAGCAGTGGCACGGCAAACGGTCCATTGCACCTCCACAGCATGCGCACAGGGCCCAGGGAACCCGCGCGTGGTCCCAGTGGCTCGCTAAACGGTCCCTGGCACCTCCCCAGCACGTACATGGGCCCCAGCGACAACGTGCGGGATCCCTGCGGCTCTCTGGTACCTACCAAGCGCGTACACTCTACCCAGCAATCCTGCGTGGGGTTCCAGCGGCACAGCAAACGGTCCCTGGCACCTACCAAGCACGAGCAGTGCACCCAGCGTCCCTGCGCAGGGTACCAGCGGCTCGCCAAATGGTCCCGGGCACATCCCCAGTGCGCTCACTCGGCCCAGCGACCGCACACGGGGACCCAGCAACTCGCTAAATGGTCCCTCGCACCTCCCTAGTGCGCGCACGGGGCCCAGCGACACAGCCCGGGGTCCCAGAGGCTCACAAAATGGATCCTGGCACCTCCCCAGCACACGCACAAGCCCCAGCGACCCCGCGTGGGGTCCCAGCGGCTCACCAAAATGTCCCTGGCACCTCCCCAGCGAGCACACTGGGCCCAGCAACCTTACGCGGGGTCCCAGCAGCTTGCAAAATGGTCCCTGGCACCTACCCAGCACAAGCATGGGACCCAACGACCCCGCACGGGGTTCCAGCGCCATGCCAAACGGTCACTGGCACCTCCCCAGCATGCACACGGGGCCCTGCGACACCGCGGCCCTGCGACACCAGAGGCTCACGAAATGGACCCTGGCACCTCCCCAGCGCGCGCACAAGCCCCAGCGACCCCGCGTGGGGTACCAGCGGCTTACCAAAATGTCCCTGGCACCTCCCCAGCGAGCACACTGGGCCCAGCGACCTTACGCGGGATCCCAGCAGCTTGCAAAATGTTCCCTGGCACCTACCCAGCACGAGCACGGGACCCAACGTCCCCGCGCAGGGTCCCAGCGGCACGGCAAACAGTCCTTGGCACCTCCAGAGCACGGGCCCCAGCAGCTAACCAAATGGTCCCTGGCACCTCCCCAGGACGCGCACTAGGCACAGCGACCCCACGCGGGGTAGCAGTGGCACGGCAAATGGTCCATTGCACCTCCACAGCATGCGCACGGGGCCCAGGGAACCCGCGCGTGGTCCCAGTGGCTCGCTAAATGGTCCCTGGCACCTCCCCAGCACGTACATGGGCCCCAGCGACAACGTGCGGGATCCCTGCGGCTCGCCAAATGGTCTCTGGTACCTACCAAGCGCGTACACTCTACCCAGCGAACCCGCACGTGATCCCAGCGGTACGCAAAACGGTCCCTGGCACCTCCCTAGCACGCGCACAGCGTCCAGCGACCCCGCCCGCGGTCCCAGCGGTACGCCAAATGTTCCCTGGCACCTCCCCAGTACGCGCACTGGCCCGAGCGACGCCGCGCAGTGTCCCAGCGGCTCGCCAAATGGTCCCTGTCACCTCCCCAGCACGCGTACGGGCCCCAGTGACTTCGCGTGAGGTCACAGCGGCTCGCCAAACGGTCCCTGGCACCTCCCCAGCTCGGGCACAGAGCCCACCAACCACACGCAGGGTCCCAGTGGCTCGAAAACGGTCCCTGGCACCTTGCCAGCACTCTCACTGGACCCTGTGACCCCCCGCGGGGTCCCACCAACTCATCAAACGGTCCCTGGCACCTCCCCAGCGCGTGCACGGGCCACAGCGACTTCACACGTGGTCCAAGCGGCTTGCCAAACTGTCCCTGGCACCTCCCCAGCGTGCGCACTGGACCCAGCGACCCGACATGGGGTCCCAGCGGCTCGCCAAACCGTCCCTGGCACCTCCCAGCGCGAGCACGGGCCCCCGCGACTATGCACGTTGTCCAAGCGGCTTGCCAAACTGTCCTTGGCACCTCCCCAGCACGCGCACGGGACCCAGCGATTCTGCGCAGGGTACCAGCGGCTTACCAAACGGTCCCTGGCACCTCCCCAGCGCGAGCACGGGCAAAAGCGATACGGCGTGGGGTCCCAGCGGCTCGACGAATGGTCCCTGGCACCTCCCCAGCACGCGCACGGGCCCCAGAGACCCCACCCAATGGGGGGCACGAAGGACGAAATTGAAATGGTGGAAATGACAAATGACTGCTTCCTAACGCAATTTGTCAAGGCACCGACTAGAGGGGAGGCATGCCTTGACTTAGTCTTTTCAAATAATGAAGACAGAATAACTAAAACAGAGTCAGAGAGCCATTGGCAAACTCAGACCACAACATGGTCTCATTTGAGACTAAGGTTTACAATTTTAGAAAAGCAAACTACGAAGGTATGAAACAGAGACTAACAGAAGTAGATTGGAGTAAAATAGAGAAAACATCCACAGAAAAATGGTGGCTGTTTTTTAAAAATGTAGTACTAGAGGCACAAAACAATTACATCCCAAAAGTAGACAAATCTAAATCTAAAACAAAATGGCCAAAATGGTTTAATAGATCAATTAAAAAAAATATTCAGCGAAAAAAGGCACTTTACAGAGCGTTTAAAAGGGACCAAAAACAAAGCACACAGAAAGAGTACTTGGAACTGCAAACACAAGTCAAAAAGGAAGTTAGAAAGGCCAAGAGAGAGATAGAAATCAATATTGCTAAGGGGGCTAAAACCAATTCCAAAATGTTTTTCCAATATTATAACAGCAAGAGAACATTCAAAGAGGAGGTTAAATGTCTAAGAGACACAAATGGCAAAATCATAGATGAAGAAAAAAAAATAGCAAATATATTAAATGATTACTTTTCACAGGTTTTTACAAAGGAGGACACGGACAACATGCCCCACATGTCGACCTGTTCCTATCCAATTTTATCCGAGCGTCTTCGCAAATGGTCCCTGGCACCTCCACAGCACGCGCACGGACCCCAGCGACTTTGCGTTGGGTCCCAGCGGCTCGTCAAACAGTCCCTGCCACCTCCCCACTGGATCACTATCACTGGACCCTGTGACCCCCCGCGGGGTCCCACCGACTCATCAAACGGTCCCTGGCACCTCCCCAGCACACACGGGTATAAGCGACCCCGCACGGGGTCCCAGCGGCTCGCCAAACTGTCCCTGGCGCCTCCCAGCGCGAGCACGGGCCCCCGCGACTATGGACATTGTCCAAGCGGCTTGCCAAACTGTTCCTGGCACCTCCCCAGCACGCGCACGGGACCCAGCGACTCTGCGCAGGGTACCAGCGGCTTGCCAAATGGTCCCTGGCACCTCCCCAGCGCGAGCACGGGCAAAAGCGATAAGGCGTGGGGTCCCAGCGGCTCGCCAAATGGTCCCTGGCACCTACCCGGCATGCACACAGGGCCCAGCAACCCCACGCGGGGTCCCAGTGGCTCGCCAAATGGTCCCTGGCAACTACCCAGCGCACACAAGGGACCCAGGAACCCGGCGTGGGGTCCCAGCGGCTCGGCAAAAGGTCCCTGGCATCTCCCCAGCGCGCGCACGGACACTAGCAACCCCATGCGCGGTCCCAGTGGCTCGCCAAACCGCCACTGGCACCTACCCAGCGTGCACACGGGGCCCAGCGACCCCTGCGCACGTTCACTGAGGCGCTCCAAACCGCCCCTGGCACCTACCCAGCGAGCGCACAGGGCCCAGCAACCCCGCGAGGGGTCCAAGCGGCTCGACAAGTTGTCCCTGGCACCTCCCCAGCACACATCCGTGCCCCAGCGACCCCGCGTGGGGTCCCAGTGGCTCGCCAAACGGTCACTGGCACCTCCCCAGCATGCCAGATGGTCCCTGACACCTTCCCAGCACGCGCACGGGACCCAGCGACTCTGCGCAGGGTAGCAGCGGCTTGCCAAACGGTCCCTGGCACCTCCCTAGCACGAGCACGGGCAAAAGCGATACGGCGTGGGGTCCCAGCGGCTCGCCAAATGGTCCCTGGCCCTTCCCCAGCGCGCGCACAGGGCCCAGCGACCCAGTGTGGGGTCCCAGCTGCTCGCCAAATAGTCCCTAGCACCTCCCCAGCACGCGCACGGACACTAGCGACACCACAAGGAGTCCCAGCAGCTCGCCAAATGGTCCCTGGCACATCCCCAGCACGCGCACGGGCCCCAGAGACCCCACACGGGGTTCCAGCAGCTCGCTGAATGGTCTCTGGCACCTACCCGGCATGCACACAGGGCCCAGCAACCCCACGCGGGGTCCCAGTGGCTCGCCAAATGGTCCCTGGCAACTACCCAGCGCACACAAGGGACCCAGGAACCCGGCGTGGGGTCCCAGCGGCTCGGCAAAAGGTCCCTGGCATCTCCCCAGTGCGCTAGCAACCCCATGCGCGGTCCCAGTGGCTCGCCAAACCGCCCCTGGCACCTACCCAGCGAGCGCACAGGGCCCAGCAACCCCGCGAGGGGTCCAAGCGGCTCGACAAGTTGTCCCTGGCACCTCCCCAGCACACATCCGTGCCCCAGCGACCCCGCGTGGGGTCCCAGTGGCTCGCCAAACCGCCCCTGGCACCTACCCAGCGTGCACACGGGGCCCAGCCACCCCTGCGCACGTTCACTGAGGCTCGCCAAACCGCCCCTGGCACCTACCCAGCGAGTGCACAGGGCCCAGCAACCCAGCGAGGAGTCCAAGCGGTTCGACAAGTTGTCCCTGGCACCTCCCCAGCACACATCCGTGCCCCAGCGACCCCGCGTGGGGTCCCAGCGGCTCGCCAAATGGTCCCTGGCCCTTCCCCAGCGCGCGCACAGGGCCCAGCGACCCAGTGTGGGGTCCCAGCGGCTCGCCAAATAGTCCCTAGCACCTCCCCAGCACGCGCACGGACACTAGCGACAACACAAGGAGTCCCAGCAGCTCGCCAAATGGTCCCTGGCACATCCCCAGCACGCACACAGGGCCCAGCAACCACACGCGGGGTCCCAGTGGCTCGCCAAATGGTCCCTGGCACATCCCAAGAACGCGCTCGGGTCCCAGCAACACCGTGCGGGGTCCCAGCAGCTCGCCAAATGGTCTCTGGCACCTACCCGGCATGCACACAGGGCCCAGCAACCCCACGCGGGGTCCCAGTGGCTCGCCAAATGGTCCCTGGCAACTACCCAGCGCACGCAAGGGACCCAGGAACCTGGCGTGGGGTCCCAGCGGCTCGGCAAAAGGTCCCTGGCATCTCCTCAGTGCGCGCACGGACACTAGCAACCCCATGCGCGGTCCCAGTGGCTCGCCAAACCGCCCCTGGCACCTCCCCAGCATGCCAGACGGTCCCTGCCACCTTCCCAGCACGCGCATGGGACCCAGCGACTCTGCGCAGGGTAGCAGCGGCTTGCCAAACGGTCCCTGGCACCTCCCCAGCGCGAGCACGGGCAAAAGCGATGCGGCGTGGGGTCCCAGCGGCTCGCCAAATGGTCCCTGGCCCTTCCCCAGCGAGCGCATGGGGCCCAGCGACCCAGTGTGGGGTCACAGCGGCTCGCCAAATAGTCCCTAGCACCTCCCCAGCGCACGCACGGACACTAGCGACACCGTGCGTGGTCCCAGCAGCTCACCAAATGGTCCCTGACACATCCCCAGCACGCGCACGGGCCCCAGAGACCCCACAAGGGGTTCCAGCAGCTCGCTGAATGGTCTCTGGCACATCCCCAGTGCGCGCACGGTGTCCAGCGACCCCACGTGTGGTCCCAGTGGCTCGTCAAATGGTCCCTGGCACCTCCCAAGCACGCGCTCGGGTCCCAGCAACACCGTGCGGGGTCCCAGCAGCTCGCCAAATGGTCTCTGGCACCTACCCGGCATGCACACAGGGCCCAGCAACCCCACGCGGGGTCCCAGTGGCTCGCCAAATGGTCCCTGGCAACTCCCCAGCGCACGCAAGGGACCCAGGAACCCGGCGTGGGGTCCCAGCGGCTCGGCAAAAGGTCCCTGGCATCTCCCCAGCACGCGCACCGACACTAGCAACCCCATGCGCGGTCCCAGTGGCTCGCCAAACCGCCCCTGGCACCTACCCAGCGTGCACACGGGGCCCAGCAACCCCTGCGCACGTTCACTGAGGGTCGCCAAACCGCCCCTGGCACCTACCCAGCGAGCGCACAGGGCCCAGCAACCCCGCGAGGGGTCCAAGCGGCTCGCCAAATTGTCCCTGGCACCTCCCCAGCACACATCTGTGCCCCAGCGACCCCGTGCGGGCTCCCTGCGGCTCGCAAATGGTCCCTGGTTCCTCCCCAGCGCACGCACTGGGCCCAGCAACCCCACGTGTGGTCCCAGCAGCTCGAAACTGGTCCCTGGCACTTCCCAAGCGCGTGCACGGGCTCCAGCGACTTCGTTCGGGTTCTCAGAGGCTCACCAAATGGTCCCTGGCCCCTCCCCAGCGTGCGCACGTGCCCCAGAGACCCCGCGCGGGGTCCGAGCGGCTCGCCAAATGTTCCCTGGCACCTCCCCAGCGCGCATACAGGTCCCAGAGACCCACGCGGGGTCCGAGCGTCTTGCCAAATGGTCCCTGGCACCTCCCCAGCAGGGGCACGGGCCCCAACGACCCCGTGTGGGGTCCCTGCGGGTCGACAAATGGTCCGTGTTACCTCCCTAGTGCACGCACTTGGCCCAGCGAGCAGACGCGGAGTCCCAGCAGCACGACAAAAGGTCCCTGGCACCTCCCCAGCACGAGCACTGTGACAGCGAACCCGCACGTGATCCCAGCGGTACGCCAAACGGTCCCTGGCACCTCCCTAGCACGCACACAGCGTCCAGCGACCCCGCCCGCGGTCCCAGCGGTACGCCAAACGGTCCCTGGCACCTACCCAGTACGCACACTGGCCCGAGCGACGCCGCGCAGTGTCCCAGCGGCTCACCAAATGGTCCATGGCACCTCCCCAGCACGCGCACTGGGCCCAGTGACACCGCACGGGGTATCAGCGGCTCGCCAAATGCTCCCTGGCACCTCCCCAGCATGAGCACTGTGACCAGCGAACCCGCACGTGATCCCAGCGGTGCGCCAAACGGTCCCTGGCACCTCCCTAGCACACGCACAGCGTCCAGCGACCCCGCCCGCAGTCCCAGCGGTACGCCAAATGGTCCCTGGCACCTCCCCAGTACGCGCACTGGCCCGAGCGACGCCGTGCAGTGTCCCAGCGGCTCGCCAAATGGTCCCTGGCACCGCCCCAGCATGCGCACGGGGTCCATGCGGCTCGCAAATGGTCCCTGGTTCCTCCCCAGCGCACGCACTGGGCCCAGCAACCCCACGTGTGGTCCCAGCATCTCGAAACTGGTCCCTGGCACTTCCCAAGCGCGTGCACGGGCTCCAGCGACTTCGTTCGGGTTCCCAGAGGCTCACCAAATGGTCCCTGGCCCCTCCCCAGCGTGCACACGTGCCTCAGAGACCCCGTGCGGGATGCGAGCGGCTCGCCAAATGTTTCCTGGCACCTCCCCAGCGCGCATAAAGGTCCCAGAGACCCACGCGGGGTCCGAGCGTCTTGCCAAATGGTCCCTGGCACCTCCGCAGCATGCGCACAGGCCCCAGCGACTTCGCGTGGGGTCCCAGCCGCTTGCCAAATGGTCCCTGCCACCTCCCCAGTGCATGCACGGACACTAGCAATCGCATGCGGGGTCCCAGCGGCTCGCCAAATGGTCCCTGGCCCCTCCCCAGCGTGCGTACAGGGACCAGCGACCCTGCGTGGGGTCCCAGTGGCTCGCCAAACGGTCACTGGCACCTCCCCAGCATGCCAAACAGTTCCTGCCCCCTTCCCAGCACGTGCAGTGGCCCCAGCGTCCCCGGGCGTGGTCCCAGCGGCACGACAAATGGTCCCTGGCACCTCCCCAGCACGGGCCCCAGCAGCTAACCAACCACACGCAGGGTCCCAGTGGCTCGTAAACAGTCCCTGGCACCTCCGCAGCACTCTCACTGAACCCTATGACCCCCTGCGGGGTCCCACCGACTCATCAAACGGTCCCTGGCACCTCCCCAGCACGCGCACGGGCCCCAGCGACTTCACACGTTGTCCAAGCGGCTTGCCAAACTGTCCCTGGCACCTCCCCAGTGTGCGCACTGGACCCAGCGACCCGACGCGGGGTCCCAGCAGCTCGACAAATAATCCTTGGCACCTCCCCAGCGCACGCACTGGAACCAGCGACCCTACCCGGGGTTTCAGCGGCTCGCCAAACGGTCCCTGGCACCTCCCCAGCTCGGGCACACAGCCCACCAACCACACGCAGGGTCCCACCGACTCATCAAACGGTCCCTGGCACCTCCCCAGCGCGCGCACAGGCCCCAGCGACTTCACACGTGGTCCAAGCGGCTTCCCAAACTGTCCCTGGCACCTCCCCAGCGTGCGCACTGGACCCAGCGACCCGACGCGGGGTCCCAGCGGCTCGACAAATAATCCTTGGCACCTCCCCAGCACACACACGGGTACAAGCGACCCCACACGGGGTCCCAGCGGCTCGCCAAACCGTCCCTGGCGCCTCCCAGCGCGAGCACGGGCCCCCGCGACTATGCACGTTGTCCAAGCGGCTTGCCAAACTGTCCCTGGCACCTCCTCAGCACGCGCACAGGACCCAGCGACTCTGCGCAGGGTACCAGCGGCTTACCAAACGGTCCCTGGCACCTCCCCAGCGCGAGCACGGGCAAAAGCGATAAGGCGTGGGGTTCCAGCGGCTCGACAAATAGTCCCTGGCACCTCCCCAGCACGCGCACGGGCCCCAGAGACACCGCGCGGGGTCCGAGCGGCTTGCCAAATGGTCCCTGGCCCTTCCCCAGCGCACGCACAGGGCCCAGCGACCCAGTGTGGGGTCCCAGCGGCTCACCAAAGAGTCCCTAGCACCTCCCCAGCGCGCGCACGGACACTAACGACAACACAAGGAGTCCCAGCAGCTCGCCAAATGGTCCCTGGCACATCCCCAGTACACGCACGGGCCCCAGAGACCCCACACGGGGTTCCAGCTGCTCGACAAATGGTCCCTGGCACCTCACCAGCACGCGCACAGAGCACAGCAACCGCGCGTGGGGTCCGAGCAGCTCGCCAAATGGTCCCTGGCACCTCCCAAGCACGCGCTCGGGTCCCAGCAACACTGTGCGGGGTCGCAGCGGCTCGCCAAATGGTCTCTGGCACCTACCCGGCATGCACACAGGGCCCAGCGGCTCGCCAAATGGTCCCTGGCACCTCCCCAGCGCGTGCACGGTGTCCAGCGATCCCACGTGTGGTCCCAGCGGCTCGTCAAATGGTCCCTGGCACCTCCGAAGCATGCGCTCAGGTCCCCCGCAACACCGTGCGGGGTCCCAGCAGCTCGCCAAATGGTCTCTGGCACCTACCCGGCATGCACACAGGGCCCAGCAACCCCACGCGGGGTCCCAGCGGCTCGCCAAATGGTCCCTGGCAACTCCCCGGCGCACGCAAGCGACCCAGGAACCCGGCGTGGGGTCCCAGCGGCTCGGCAAAAGGTCCCTGGCATCTCCCCAGCGCGCGCACCGACACTAGCAACCCCATGCGCGGTCCAAGTGGCTCGCCAAACCACCCCTGGCACCTACCCAGCGTGCACACGGGGCCCAGCGACCCCTGCGCATGTTCACTGAGGCTCGCTAAACCGCCTCTGGCACCTACCCAGTGAGCGCACAGGGCCCAGCAACCCCGCGAGGGGTCCAAGCGGCTCACCAAGTTGTCCCTGGCACATCCCCAATGCACGCAATGGGCCAACCGACCCCCGCGGGGTTCCAGCGGCAAGCCAAACGGTCACTGGCACCTTCCCAGCATGCGCACGGGGCCCTGCCACCTCTCCAGCACGTGCAGTGGCCCCAGCGTCCCCGCGCGTGGTCCCAGCAGCTCGCCAAATGGTCCCTGGTACCTCCCCAGCGCACGCAATGGGCCAACCGACCCCGCGCGGGGTCCCAGCGGCACGGCAAACGGTCCCTGGCACCTCCACAGCACGGGCCCCAGCAGCTAACCAAATGGTCCCTGGCACCTCCCCAGCACGCGCACGCGGCCCAGCGACCGCACACGGGGACCCAGCGACTCGCTAAATGGTCCCTCGCACCACCCTAGTGCGCGCACGGGGCCCAGCGACACAGCCCAGGGTCCCAGAGGCTCACGAAATGGACCCTGGCACCTCCCCAGCACACGCACAAGCCCCAGCGACCTTACGCGGGGTCCCAGCAGCTTGCAAAATGGTCCCTGGCACCTACCCAGCACGAGCACGGGACCCAACATCCCCGCGCGGGGTCCCAGCGGCACAGCAAACAGTCCCTGGCACCTCCCCAGCACGGGCCCCAGCAGCTAACCAAATGGTCCCTGGCACCTCCCCAGCAACCCCACGTGGGGTCCCAGCGGCTCGCCAAACGGTCCCTGGCACCTCCCCAGCAGGGGCACGGGCCCCAACGACCCCGTGTGGGGTTCCTGCGGCTCGACAAATGGTCCGTGTTACCTCCCTAGTGGACGCACTTGGCCCAGCGAGCAGACGCGGGGTCCCAGCGGCACGACAAATGGTCCATGGCACATCCCCAGCACGCGCACTGGGCCCAGTGACACCGCACGGGGTATCAGCTGCACGCCAAATGGTCCCTGGCACCTCCCCAGCATGTGCACGGGGCCCAGCGAACCCGTGCGGTATCCCTCTGGCTCGCCAAATGGTCCCTGCCACCGCCCCAGCGCACGCACGGACATTATCAACCCCACGCAGGGTCCGAGCGTCTTCGCAAATGGTCCCTGGCACCTCCACAGCACGCGCACGGACCCCAGCGACTTTGCGTTGGGTCCCAGCGGCTCGTCAAACAGTCCCTGCCACCTCCCCAGTGTGCGCACGGACACTAGCAACCCAGCGCGCGGTTCCCAGTGGCTCGCCAAACCACCACTGGCACCTCCCCAGCGCACGCACTGGAACCAGCGACCCTACCCGGGGTTTCAGCGGCTCGCCAAACGGTCCCTGGCACCTCCCCAGCTCGGGCACAGAGCCCACCAACCACACGCAGGGTCCCAGTGGCTCGTAAATGGTCCCTGGCACCTCGCCAGCACTCTCACTGGACCCTGTGACCCCCCGCGGGGTCCCACCGACTCATCAAACGGTCCCTGGCACCTCCCCAGCACACACACGGGTATAAGCGACCCCACACGGGGTCCCAGCGGCTCGCCAAACCGTCCCTGGCGCCTCCCAGCGTGAGCACGGGCCCCCGCGACTATGCACGTTGTCCAAGCGACTTGCCAAACTGTTCCTGGCACCTCCCCAGCACGCGCACGGGACCCAGCGACTCTGCGCAGGGTACCAGCAGCTTGCCAAACGGTCCCTGGCACCTCCCCAGCGCGAGCATGGGGCCCAGCGGCCCAGTGTGGGGTCCCAGCGGCTCGCCAAATAGTCCCTTGTTGTCAATGGGAATTGGATGGAAGATCGTTGGAGCATGCTAAACATCTGAACATTCAGACATATGATCTTGGAGTGGAGTTACGAAACAACATTACGAAACGTAATTACGAAACGTAATGTTGTTGAAGCTGACACCCTGGGATCCTTCAAGAAGCTGCTTGATGAGATTCTGGGATCAATAAGCTACTAACAACCAAACAAGCAAGGTGGGCTGAATGGCCTCCTCTCGTTTGTAAACTTTCTTATGTTCTTATGGTCTTATGTGAAAATGGGATTTATAGCCCATCCCCAGCGCGCGCACAAGCCCCAGCGACCTTAC
Source organism: Acipenser ruthenus (assembly GCF_902713425.1). Lineage (NCBI taxonomy): Eukaryota > Metazoa > Chordata > Actinopteri > Acipenseriformes > Acipenseridae > Acipenser > Acipenser ruthenus. The sequence goes on along the minus strand of NC_081210.1, from coordinate 14,639,522 downwards.
GCGGGGTCCCAGCAGCTTGCAAAATGGTCCCTGGCACCTACCCAGCACGAGCACGGGACCCAACATCCCCGCGCGGGGTCCCAGCGGCACAGCAAACAGTCCCTGGCACCTCCCCAGCACGGGCCCCAGCAGCTAACCAAATGGTCCCTGGCACCTCCCCAGCAACCCCATGTGGGGTCCCAGCGGCTCGCCAAACGGTCCCTGGCACCTCCCCAGCAGGGGCACGGGCCCCAACGACCCCGTGTGGGGTCCCTGCGGCTCGACAAATGGTCCGTGTTACCTCCCTAGTGGACGCACTTGGCCCAGCGAGCAGACGCGGGGTCCCAGTGGCACGACAAATGGTCCATGGCACCTCCCCAGCACGCGCACTGGGCCCAGTGACACCGCACGGGGTATCAGCTGCACGCCAAATGGTCCCTGGCACCTCCCCAGCATGTGCACGGGGCCCAGCGAACCCGTGCGGTATCCCTCTGGCTCGCCAAACGGTCCCTGCCACCGCCCCAGCGCACGCACGGACATTATCAACCCCACGCGGGGTCCGAGCGTCTTCGCAAATGGTCCCTGGCACCTCCACAGCACGCGCACGGACCCCAGCGACTTTGCGTTGGGTCCCAGCGGCTCGTCAATCAGTCCCTGCCACCTCCCCAGCGCACGCACTGGAACCAGCGACCCTACCCGGGGTTTCAGCGGCTCGCCAAACGGTCCCTGGCACCTCCCCAACTCGGGCACAGAGCCCACCAACCACACGCAGGGTCCCAGTGGCTCGTAAACGGTCCCTGGCACCTCGCCAGCACTCTCACTGGACCCTGTGACCCCCCGCGGGGTCCCACCTACTCATCAAACGGTCCCTGGCACCTCCCCAGCACACACACGGGTATAAGCGACCCCACACGGGGTCCCAGCGGCTCGCCAAACCGTCCCTGGCACCTCCCAGCGTGAGCACGGGCCCCCGCGACTATGCACGTTGTCCAAGCGGCTTGCCAAACTGTTCCTGGCACCTCCCCAGCACGCGCACGGGACCCAGCGACTCTGCGCAGGGTACCAGCAGCTTGCCAAAACGGTCCCTGGCACCTCCCCAGTGCGAGCACGGGGCTCAGCGGCCCAGTGTGGGGTCCCAGCGGCTCGCCAAATAGTCCCTTGTTGTCAATGGGAATTGGATGGAAGATCGTTGGAGCATGCTAAACATCTGAACATTCAGACATATGATCTTGGAGTGGAGTTACGAAACAACATTACGAAACGTAATTACGAAACGTAATGTTGTTGAAGCTGACACCCTGGGATCCTTCAAGAAGCTGCTTGATGAGATTCTGGGATCAATAAGCTACTAACAACCAAACGAGCAAGATGGGCTGAATGGCCTCCTCTCATTTGTAAACTTTCTTATGTTCTTATGGTCTTATGTGAAAATGGGATTTATAGCCCTTCCACAAGGGGCGCTATTGAGCATGCAACTCTGCAAAAAAATGCATTTTTGTTGCCCCATAGCTTTGGAACTATAAACGCTATGACTCCCAGATTTCTTTGTGGGGCATCGAGGAACAACTTAGGGTCGTTTTTTTTCTGCTGACCCCGCCCCTTCCGAGTCGTATTTACGTTTAAGTGTAAAAATGACACATTCAGAACATAAATCCTTGATGGAAATACCTTGGGCTATTATCTGATGAATGACACCACCAATAACGGTTCCCTAATGCCAAATAAAGTCATATGGGGATTGCAACCCTAACTCTGAAGGTCCCCAAAATCCAAAATTTGTGATCCCCCCATGCCACCTGTCACTTCATTTTTATACTTAATTTTATTTTTTTAACAGGGCTCCTCCTTGGGGCCCCCATCAATCCCTAAAGACCCTGAGTCTCGACTTAAAAAAAATGGTTACTTTGGTCTACGTTGAACTTTCAAATGTTTGAAAAGGCTCAGCTGTCACAACAGGTTGACATCAAATTCGTATTTTCAACATTTTTTATTTTTTCAGCCCAGTCGACAGACGGGCCCAAGACATGAAGCTGGGTGGTGGAACAACATGTCTGGGCCCTTGGGATCTTGAGATATAGGTAAAAAAAAGGTTGAATTTGCTAATTTTTCGACAGGCATGGCTGCAAAACCAGGGTTTTGTTGGGGCCCCAGACTTGACTCTGAGGGGTTAAAGGGGGTTTCTAGTCCCTGGGGACCCCGAGATATGAAACCAGGTTTTTTGCCCATATCTCAAGGGTTTTTAACTGTAATTGTGCGAAATTTTAGGAGCACTTCGAGGGACTTCCTGGATGATGTTGGGATGTGGAATTTTTGTTCTACGCTCTACCATCCCGGAGTTATCCTAATTTTACTATATTCTGATGAATTCGGACCGCAAGGGACGGGGTCGTTGGGGGAACAAAAATGACCGTACGCCTTTCTTTGTGGCCCCAAAGAGCCCCACAAAAAAATGGGGGTCCTAGGACTTTTGGTTCCAACCCTGTGGGTCCACAAGGAAGCTTTTTTTTGCAGAGTTGCATGCTCAATAGCGCCCCTATTGCACAAGGGCTATAATTACAATTTTTACATATGTTGTTTAACTGCACTCCAAGATGATAAGTCTCAAGTTTGAGATGTTTTGCACGTACCAAATTTGCAATAATCGGTTCAACTGTTTTCCTTCAATTCCCATTTACAACAATGTATTTTATAACTCTGAAACCACAATGTTTTGGATTTCAGCTTTGACATAACTTGTGTAGGTACACTCCAAGATCACGTGTCAATTTTGACGTTTTTTTGTTTTTTCGCTGTGTCAAATATGAATTATGCTAAATGCGTATGCCTTGGCTTCTAGCAGAAGAGGTGCATCCAAATTCCCGCTACTTTATCACTTCAATGCATAAGAACATAAGAACATAAGAAAGTTTACAAACGAGAGGAGGCCATTCAGCCCATCTTGCTCGTTTGGTTGTTAGTAGCTTATTGATCCCAGAATCTCATCAAGCAGCTTCTTGAAGGATCCCAGGGTGTCAGCTTCAACAACATTACTGGGGAGTTGGTTCCAGACCCTCACAATTCTCTGTGTAAAAAAGTGCCTCCTATTTTCTGTTCTGAATGCCCCTTTATCTAATCTCCATTTATGACCCCTGGTCCTTTTTTCTTTTTTCAAGTCAAAGAAGTCCCCCGGGTTGACATTGTCTATACCTTTTAGGATTTTGAATGTTTGAATCAGATCGCCGCGTAGTCTCCTTTGTTCAAGACTGAATAGATTCAATTCTTTTATCCTGTCTGCATACGACATGCCTTTTAAACCCGGGATAATTCTGGTTGCTCTTCTTTGCACTCTTTCTAGAGCAGCAATATCCTTTTTGTAACGAGGTGACCAGAACTGAACACAATATTCTAGGTGAGGTCTTACTAATGCATTGTAGAGTTTTAACATTACTTCCCTTGATTTAAATTCAACACTTCTCACAATATATCCGAGCATCTTGTTAGCCTTTTTTATAGCTTCCCCATATTGTCTAGATGAAGACATTTCTGAGTCAACATAAACTCCTTGGTCTTTTTCATAGTTCCCTTCTTCAATTTCACTATCTCCCATATGATATTTATAATGCACATTTTTATTGCCCGCATGCAATACTTTACACTTTTCTCTATTAAATTTCATTTGCCATGTGTCTGCCCAATTCTGAATGCTGTCTAGATCATTTTGAATGACCTTTGCTGCTTCAACAGTGTTTGCCACTCCTCCTATTTTTGTGTCATCTGCAAAGTTTGCTTACTATACCAGAATCTAAATCATTAATGTAGATTAGGAATAGCAGATGACCTAATACTGATCCCTGTGGTACACAACTGGTTACCTCACTCCATTTTGAGGTTTCTCCTCTAATCAGTACTTTCTGTTTTCTACCTGTTAACCACTCCCTAATCCATGTGCATGCATTTCCTTGAATCCCTACTGCGTTCAGTTTGAGAATTAATCTTTTATGCAGGACTTTGTCAAAAGCTTTCTGGAAATCTAAATAGACCATGTCGTATGCTTTGCAGTTATCCATTTTCAATGTTGCATCCTCAAAAAAGTCAAGTAGGTTAGTTAGACATGATCTCTCTTTCCTAAAACCATGCTGGCTGTCTCCCAGGATATTGTTACCATATAGGTAATTTTCCATTTTGGATCTTATTATAGTTTCCATAAGTTTACATATAATAGAAGTCAGGCTTACTAGTCTGTAGTTACCTGGTTCGGTTTTGTCTCCCTTTTTGTGGATCGGTATTACGTTTGCTATTTTCCAGTCTGTTGGTACAACCCCTGTGTCAAGAGACTGTTGCATGATCTTGGTTAGCGGTTTGTAAATAACTTCTTTCATTTCTTTGAGTACTATTGGGAGGATCTCATCTGGCCCAGGGGATTTGTTTATTTTAAGAGCTCCTAGTCCCTTTAACACTTCTGCCTCTGTTATGCTAAAGTTATTTAAATTTGGATAGGAACAGGTCGACATGTGGGGCATGTTGTCTGTGTCCTCTTTTGTAAAAACTTGTGAAAAGTAATCATTTAATATATTTGCTATTTTTTTTCTTCATCTATGATTTTGCCATTTGTGTCTCTTAGACATTTAACCTCCTCTTTTGAATGTTCTCATTTTGGAATTGGTTTTATCCCCCTTAGCAATATTGATTTCTATCTCTCTCTTGGCATTTCTAACTTCCTTTTTGACTTGTGTTTGCAGTTCCAAGTACTCTTTCTGTGTACTTTTAAACGCTCTGTAAAGTGCCTTTTTTCGCTGAATATTTTTTTTTAATTGATCTATTAAACCATTTTGGCCATTTTGTTTTAGATTTAGATTTGTCTACTTTTGGGATGTAATTGTTTTGCACCTCTAGTACTACATTTTTGAAAAACAGCCATCCTTTTCTGTGGATGTTTTCTCTATTTTACTCCAATCTACTTCTGTTAGTCTCTGTTTCATACCTTCATAGTTTGCTTTTCTAAAATTGTAAACCTTAGCTTTAGTCATTACTTTTGGGGTTTTAAAAAATCACTTCAAATGAGACCATGTTGTGGTCTGAGTTTGCAAATGGCTCTCTGACCTCTGTTTTAGTTATTCTGTCTTCATTATTTGAAAAGACTAAGTCAAGGCATGCCTCCCCTCTAGTCGGTGCCTTGACAAATTGCGTTAGGAAGCAGTCATTTGTCTTTTCCTCCATTTCAATTTCGTCCGTCGTGCCCCCCATCGGGTTTTCCCATTTTATACAGGAGAAGTTGAAATACTCCATTAGTATGGCTTCTCCTTTTCTACACGCATTTCGAATGTCATTGTACAACAGATTATTTTGCTCAGCGTCTGAATTTGGCGGTCTATAGCATGCTCCTATTATTATGCCCTTGGAATTTGTGTTCATGTACAACCGCCAAACAATTTGTATGCACTGGAGACAATTTCAGAACCATTTTTAGTTGACAATTTTTTAAATAGTTGAATTAGTTGAAAAAATGATTTTAGTATTATTTTAATTAAAGAAGTGTGTGGAAAAAAATACCAGACATAACATTGTAAAGTGAGGGTGACAAAATTTTTTTTTTTTTTTAAATTGAGGGAGCAAACCATTACTTATTCTTTGAATATTATTATATGCCAGAGTTTTATATTAATAATAACTTCCTTTATCCTGTATCCACGATTCACATTAGTCTCGTATCCAAAAATGATACCGCCCTAGACTATTGCAGAAGCACACAGGTAGGTCGTGGAGAGAGTTTATCAGTTCATACGACGAGATGGATTCTTTATCAGTTGGAAGGTATGTAATGTACTTAAGAACTACTGGAATTACAGTAAATTGTAAAACTGCACTTTATTTAAAATGATATAAAATGTAATTTACGTAGTTGAATAGTGAATCGTGTATTTGCCAAATTAGTTATTATTAGATATAGTAGTAGTACTATTATTACTCAAAACATGTTTAAAAACACAAAGGAGGAATAATCTATATTAACTATCTGATGGGAATGAATACTATTATGGCGCTTTTTAAAGTTGTATTTATTATTTTGCAGCACTGTCAACAAACGCCTCAGTGTAAACACTACTAGTGTCGCTAGTTAAAATGAGCAGGACCTGCTTACTTTGTATGTGCAAGGAATGAATAATTACTCATCTGATCTGGGAAAATCTCGGTTAAGATTAGCCTCTGACAAAACTGGTTTATCAGAGAGAGAAGTAAAGGTAAAAGTTATAAACAATGTATGTTTGTACATATGTATATGCAAAGTTTGAATATTTTAGGCCAGTGATTTTAGTTACTGTATGTAATTCTACATTGCTGTAGATTAGTGTGAGGTGATCTGATTTGTGTATGAAATCTACTCCCGGATTATATAATACACGCATCACTGATAGTCAGGGCATGTAAGTAGCAAAAGCAAAAAGAGATTCTTTATTTTTTACATTTTCAGTGATGGAAATACAGTGATGTATTTAGTGTAATTTGCCATACTGTAAAACTTTTTTTTTTGCTTCATTTTAATTTTTATGAAGGGAATTGTACTGGCTAGGTTTTAATTGATATCGTTTGCAATTTGAGAGTTGCCTTGCAGTTAATTCAATAATGCCCTTGATAATACTGCAAAGTAAAAATGCATTATTTTCTTAGAAGTGGATTGACAATTATAAAAAGAAGGTGAATAGGAGAGAGCACCCCAGTGAACCCAGAGTTAAACTTGCAAAAAGGGCTAAGAGGGGTATTGATGTGTTCTACAGTGAGAACTTATCAAAAGAAGGTACTTGCAGGGTTTATTTTCCTTACAGAACACATTGGGGCAGTTTACAAGCAAAAACTGAAAAGTGTGACAACAGATCTCTCATGCTTTTATGGTCATGACAGTTCTGCTTCCACGTTTACATGAGAGTTTATTTTAGAGAGAGAATTTAGTCGCCCAAATGCAAACGACCTCATTAATAATAAAATAATGGGAGGGTTTATTTAAATATCACCAAACGCGCTGAAAAGAGATGCTGCGCGATAAAGCATATCGTTCAAATAATGCATAGGGGTTTACATGAGGCTTTACGTGCTAGGCAGAGATGAAGAGAAGGTTACCTCCATCTGTCTAGAATGCAAAGGGCTTGCAGTTAAAACGATTCATGTTGCCAAGAAGAAGAAAATAAGTTATTACTATTATTGTTTAGAATTAGTTGTTCTAGAAATGGTAGAAGTAACATATGTACAAAAATCGACAGCACTCACCAATTCCCATTACTGCTTTTCTTATGCTTCTTAGGCTACTGATGTCCTTTCACACACCCATATATATTAGTCTTAGCCAACTGCCTAACTGTTAATGTGCTAAACAAAAGTATTATGCATTCAATAATCACAAATATGCGTTAATGTGGAACAAATATATTAAAAACAACTCATGATGTGTTGGTTTCAAACACAGGTACTTTGTTGAAATATTAAAATTAATTATGCAGAAAATGTGGAAACACTGTTAATATAATAAATACAGTGGTTCTCAAAAGTATTCACCCCCCTTGGACTTTTCCACATTTTATTGTGTTACAACATGGAATCAAAATGGATTTAATTAGGAGTTTTTGACACTGATCAACACAAAAAAAAGTCCATAATGTCAAAGTGAAAAATAAAATCTACAAATTGTTCTAAATTAATTACAAATACAAAACAGAAAATAATTGATTGCATAGGTATTCACCCCCTTGAGTCTATTTGGTAGAGGCACCTTTGGCAGCAATTACAGCCATGAGTCTATTTGGATAAGTCTCTACCAGCTTTGTGCATCTGGACACTGCAATTTTTGCCTATTCTTCTCTGCAAAATTGCTCAAGCTCCGTCAAGTTGGATGGGGACCTTTGGTGAACAGCAATTTTCAACTCTTTCCACATATTCTCAATTGGATTGAGGTCCGGGCTTTGACTGGGCCACTCCAGGACATTGACCTTTTTGTTTTTAAGCCACTCCAGTGTGGCTTTGGCTGTATGTTTGGGGTCTTTGTCCTGCTGGAAGATGAATCTTCTCCCAAGTCCCAGGTCTCTTGCAGACTTCAGCAGAATTTCCTCCAGGATTTCTCTGTACTTTGCTGCATCCATTTTGCCCTCTATCTTCACGAGCTTTCCAGGCCCTGACGCAGAGAAGCATCCCCATAGCATGATGCTACCACCACCATGCTTCACGGTAGGGATGGTGTTCTCAGGATGATGTGCGGTGTTAGGCTTGCGCCAAACTTAGCTCTTAGCGTTGAGGCCAAAAAGCTCTATTTTGGTCTCATCAGACCATAGAATCTTCTTCCACTTGGTCTCAGAGTCTCCCACATGCCTTCTGGCAAACTCTAGCCGAGATTTGATGTGAGTTTTTTTCAACAATGGCTTTCTTTTTGCCACTCTCCCATAAAGGCCAGTTTTGTGAAGCACCCGGGCTATTGTTGCCGTATGCACAGTGTCTCCCAGCTCAGCCGTGGAAGACTGTAACTCCTTTAGAGTTGCCATAGGCCTCTTGGTGGCCTCCCTGACTAGTGCCCTTCTCGCCCGGATACTTTTTAGTTTTTGAGGACGGCCTGTTCTAGACAGATTCACAGTTGTGCCATATTCTCTTCATTTCTTAATAATGGACTTTACTATGCTCTGGGGGATATTCATGGCCTTGGAAATGTATAATTCTACCCGTTTGGTGCTTTTGAAGAACCTTATTCCAGATTTGCTTTGAATGTTCCTTTGTCTTCATGATGTAGTTTTTGTTAGGAAATGTACTAACCAACTGTGGGACCTCCCAGAGACAGGTGTATTTAACCTGAAATCACGTGAAACACCTTAATTGCACACAGGTGGACTCCATTCAACTAATTATGTGACTTCTAAAGACAATTGGTTGCACCAGAGCTTATTTAGGTGTGTCATAGCAAAGGGGGTGAATACTTATGCAATCAATTATTTTCTGTTTTATATTTGTAATTAATATAGAACAATTTGTAGATTTTACTTTTCACTTTGACATGATGGACTTTTTTTGTGTTGATCAGTGGCAAAAACTCCTAATTAAATCCATTTTGATTCCATGTTGTAACACAATAAAATGTGGAAAAGTCCAAGGGGGGTGAATACTTTTGAGAACCACTGTACATAATTTGTGTGTATTTGCTAATTAGTTATAAGGGTATATAAAATCATAGGCCTACTTCCAACGTAGTTGCAACAAAAATGGATGGATGGAGAAGACGCAGACAAACACTGGCTAGATTAAGTCTTGTATGGGAAGAACTCCTTCAGTCCCATGCAATGGGTTTGCAGGAAAGGAATCGTGCATCTATTGCTTTCTTATCTAGAGCGTTCTTTCTAGCAGACACCCTCACCCACTTCGTCCCGATGTACAGACCTCTATGTGTGCATCGGCAGGAAAGACAAATGCCGTCGCATCATCGTCCCTCTGTTTGGTGGGAGGAGGTTGTGCTTCACAAGTCTTTCTCTGATGAACAATGGATTGAAACATTTCGGGTCATCCAAGCTATGTTTGACCAACTGGTGGAACTTGTACGGGTGGACATGGAGCCGTCACCAATACATGTCCGTACACTTGTGCGCTACAGAAGCGAGTGGGTATTGCTCTGTACAAACTTCTCGGACCACTGATTCGGCAGTACTGCGCACAGCAGAACGGGTGCCCACCTCAGCGGGAGCTTCACAAAATTGCTTCACAGCTTTTGATTTACATGTGAATCCTAAGAATAATATGTGAAAAACAAAACATATCGCATATGCACACGCACTTAGCCTGACATGCGTAAAATGGCTTGATAACCCCAACCATTTGTTTTTTCACAAATTATTGTTAGGATTCACATGTAAAACAGAAGCTGTGAAACAATTCACAACTGGTATTCTTTAAATTAAAGTTGTTTTGAAAATGCTAGCTGCTGTGGTTGGGGATATCAAGCACTTTTAATTGACGCTGGGACGGTGGTGTGTATATGCGATATGTTATTGTATTCACAAATTATTCTTAGGCTTCACAGGTAAAACAGAGACTGTGAAACAATTCACATTTGGCATCGTTTAAATTAAAGTTTTAGCACGGTAGCTGTTGTGGTTGAGGAGATAAAGCCATTTTACGCTGTCAGGTAGGCTGTGTGCGTATATGCGGTATGTTATTGTTTTTCACAATTTATTTGTTTGATTCACATGTAAAAGGAGAGTTGTGAAACAATTCACAATTAGTCTTCTTCACATTAAAGTTAGTTTGAGCTGCTGTGGTTAGGGAGATAAAGCCCTTTTACGCATGGCTGAGGCTAAGTGTGCGTATGGGCGGTATGTTATTTTCCAGAAATTATTCTTAGGATTCACATGTAAAATAGAGACTGTGAAACAATTCACAACTGGTCTCCTTTAAATTAAAGTTGGTTTGAGCACTCCAGCTTCTGTGGTTGGCGAGATACAGCCATTTTCATTCATGTCGGGTTAGCTTGAGTCGAATATCAAACATCAAGCTAACGTTACCGCGGTAGCATATTTTAGTTTAGAAAAGTAAATGATGGCTGATGCAATTACCATATTGTATTGATGGGGCTGGTATTTTACAGGACGTCTGGGAGGATCAGGATTCCAGCAAATGGTCCGATGCCACTGCCACTGGCCGGTCACCCATTAACCGGTGCATTTCCTCCCAGAACCGAAATTGGGTCCTCGAGCTTTGACCGCAGGACTGCAGGCGTTTTCTTTCCTACAGGTACAGATATTTCAGTTTCTTGAATTTATCTCGTACCTGCAGGAGCGTTCTATTTATACCAAGTTCAGCCAGAGCACAGGTAATACTGGTGAAAATGGTGGCATTTCTTTGGCGAGGTCGATCCAGTTTATCCATGACTCCCAGGTCCGCAATAATTTGGAGGAGGGAACGAGTTTCCTCATCCGTCCAGTGGACCTGGTGTTGCTGCTGTCAGAAGGGGTGGAAGCTTGAAACGTACTGCGGGAAAAAAGCTACATTATTCGTAGTATTATTATTATAATAATTAGGTACTCCCCGCCAGCTAGGAAAAACCAATGCTTTAAATCTGTCTGTTGATTGGACATCGCTTGAGTTCAGATCTAAGATGAAAAATTTGGGGGTGATTTTCGATCCTGGGTTAACTTTTGAATCGTATGTGCTGAATCCTTAGAAAGATTGCCAGACTGCGTCCCATGCTTTCTCTACCTGCAGCTGAAAAACTGGTTCATGCTTTTGTTTTCTCCAGGATAGATTTCTGTAACGCCCTGCTTGCTGGGGTGTCTAATAGCATCCTTACTAAAATTCAATTTGTCCAAAACTCTGCAGCCAGAATTTTGTCTCAGTCCCGCTCAAGAGATCACATCACTCCTGTCTTGGAGGCCTTGCACTGGCTGCCTATCAGATTCAGAATTGATTTTAAAATTTTAATGCTGACATACAAGTCTCTTCATGGGCTAGCTCCGACTTATCTGTCAGATCTTTCATCTTTTTACACTCCCACTTGCAACCTCCACTCTGCTGATCTCAGACTGCTGTGTGTCCCGCCTGCTCGCCTGTGCTCCATGGGCGACAGGGCCTTCTGTTGCTAGCCCCCAAATTCTGGAACTCTATTCCACTAGAGATCAGGGACTCAGCTTCTTTGAGTGTTTTTAAAGCTAATTTAAAGACTTACTTTTTTAGAAAGACATTTTTATGGTTTTTATGATTGTTTTATTTCCTTGTGCTTTTTTATGTATAATCTTTTTATTTTATTGCTGTACTATTAATTGTGAAGCGCTCTGAGGTGATTGCTTAAGAGCGCTATACAAAATAAAGTTTTTTATTATTATTATTATTATAATGCTGGTAATAATGATCAAGTAGTTCTCATGCGTTCATAATACACTGAAATGAATAGATAATGTTATAAACTGCTAACATCATTGTATTGGTATAAATCAACATCTCTATATACAATTTATATATAATTTAGCCGGGACCCTCACCAGGAGAAGCGGATTGATAATAATGGATGGATGGATAATTAACTGATTTGTATTAGTAAGATTGGGATAAGGAAAATCTTACTCTACAGAGGAGGACAACAGGGTGGAAAGACCGTTCCCAAAGAAGAGCGTTCTTTTATATAGGGGAAGAGGAGGAGGTATCGTGTTATTTGATGAAAGTCTATCGTTAAGTATTTTGCACGACTGTGGAGTTTGTTGCAATGGGTCTAATGAGGCCAATTAGTGCGCACTTTACGAAAGTGTAATGACACTTAAGTCGCACACTTTTTTTGCAGTGCACTTTTGGAACGAGCACAATCATTCGTCATTTGCGCGTGACATGTCATGAATGCACTATAGTAGCGCGATTAAAATTTGCATGTAAACACCTCCATTTCTAATGTATTGAAGGCATTTTTTAAAAAGCAAAATACAAAACATAGGTGATGTGACTGGATATAATAAAATACAAAATTTTGCTCTTTACAGAGGGCAACACTAACAAAGAGAAGTTTCAGACTTTACACAGGACCTGGAAGAGCACCACAGCCGAGGAACAGGAGCGGTATTCTGAAAAGGCGAGAAAATGCCCCCTCCACGGCGACCTGCAGACCACAGTCCTGATCAAAAGAAGATCCTCTACAAGGACGCCTGTGATGGGGTGCAGCCTATTTTGTGGTGGTTCTGTGTTTTTTGTATTGTTTAGAGTGGATGTGAGTGAGTTTGGGGTGTGGTTCAGTGAGTATGTGTGGAATGTGCCTGGGCTAATGAGGTGCGAATTGCCCAATTAGCCCAGGCACCTGTATAAAAGGGAGTGGTTGGGTTTGTTAGGAGGAGAGTGTTTGTTAGGAGGTGAGTGGTTGTAACAGAGAGAGAAGACGTGTGTTAGAGAGAGAGAGAGAGAGAGAGAGAGAGAGAGAGAGAGAGAGAGAGAGAGAGAGAGAGAGAGAGAGAGAGAGAGAGAGAGAGAGAGAGAGAGAGAGAGAGAGAGAGAGAGGGTTTTTTTGGGTTTGTTTAAAGCCTGTTTTGTGTTTGTCTTTTTGGTTGGCCATCGTGCCTTTTTATTTGTGTTTTGTTAATTAAAATATTTTGGTTTCACTGCACTTTCTGTCTCTGAGTCTTCCCTCTGCTGCTATCCTGCCACAGGTTGGTGTCAGAAGTGGGATAGCGCCCCCTGGAGACTCAGAGCGGAAGTGCAGTTTTTTTGTTTTGTTTAAAAAAAAAAAAAAGAGGGGAGAGAGGATGAGGTGGAGGAAAATGGAGCTGGCCCAGGAGGAGGCAGATGACAGCTGGGAGCTATTTTTAAAAGGGCTCGCGGCAGAGTTGTGCCCTGGCTGTGGGGCATATGGACACACAGTGGCCATCTGCCCCACCCAGTATGAGGAGGAGGAGCTGCCTCTGCCTCCACCACCACCACCCGAGGGAGAGGAGCAGGAGCTGCCTCTGCCTCCACCACCTGAGGGAGAGGAGCAGGAGCTGCCTCTGCCTCCACCACCACCACCACCACCCGAGGGAGAGGAGCAGGAGCTGCCTCTGCCTCCACCACCTGAGGGAGAGGAGCAGGAGCTGCCTCTGCCTCCACCACCACCACCACCACCACCACCCGAGGGAGAGGAGCAGGAGCTGCCTCTGCCTCCACCACCTGAGGGAGAGGAGCAGGAGCTGCCTCTGCCGCCTCCACCACCACCACCCGAGGGAGAGGAGCAGGAGCTGCCTCTGCCTCCACCACCACCACCCGAGGGAGAGGAGCAGGAGCTGCCTCTGCCTCCACCACCTAAGGGAGAGGAGCAGGAGCTGCCTCTGCCTCCACCACCACCACCACCCAAGGGAGAGGAGCAGGAGCTGCCTCTGCCGTCGCCTCCCGAGGGTCCGCTGCTGCTGCCGTCGCCTCCCGAGGGTCCGCTGCTGCTGCCGTCGCCTCCCGAGGGTCCGCTGCTGCTGCCGTCGCCTCCCGAGGGTCCGCTGCTGCTGCCGTCGCCTGGGGTCGCCAGGGATCCTGCTTCGCCTGGGGTCGCCAGGGATCCTGCTTCGCCTGGGGTCGCCAGGGATCCTGCTTCGCCTGGGGTCGCCAGGGATCCTGCTTCGCCTGGGGTTGCCAGGGATCCTGCTTCGCCTGGGGTCGTTGAGGGTCCTGCTTCGCCTGGGGTCGCTACACTGTGGCCGGAGCCCCACGGAGGGGAGCTGTCGGCCATGAAGAAAGGGGGGGAGATCAGGAGACCAGCTCCCCTCGCAGCAGTTTCGCTGCCGGAGATCGTGTGGTCGGAGCCCCACGGAGGGGAAATGCCGGCCATGAAGAAGGGGGGGGAAGGTCAGGAGACCAGCTCCCCCAGCCGCACTTTTGCGGCAGGATAGAGTGTGGCGGGAGCCCCGGAAGAGGGAGCTGCCGGCCACGAAGAATTGGGGGGTGCCGGACCTCCCACCATGGCCACCCCCATGGACACTGTGCTTCCCCCTCTTCTGGGACTTTGAGACTGAGGGGGGAGGTGGCCATTTAGGCCATGTTGTGCTGCACACAAGGAGGGGAGGTGTGTGATGGGGTGCAGCCTATTTTGTGGTGGTTCTGTGTTTTTTGTATTGTTTAGAGTGGATGTGAGTGAGTTTGGGGTGTGGTTCAGTGAGTATGTGTGGAATGTGCCTGGGCTAATGAGGTGCGAATTGCCCAATTAGCCCAGGCACCTGTATAAAAGGGAGTGGTTGGGTTTGTTAGGAGGAGAGTGTTTGTTAGGAGGTGAGTGGTTGTAACAGAGAGAGAAGACGTGTGTTAGAGAGAGAGAGAGAGAGAGAGAGAGAGAGAGTGAGTGGGTTTTTTGGGTTTGTTTAAAGCCTGTTTTGTGTTTGTCTTTTTGGTTGGCCATCATGCCTTTTTATTTGTGTTTTGTTAATTAAAATATTTTGGTTTCACTGCACTTTCTGTCTCTGAGTCTTCCCTCTGCTGCTATCCTGCCACAACGCCTTAAAGAATATTGCACAACAGGTCATCTGTGTGGTCAGCTTATACAAGAGATGGGCAACTCTAATTTAGTACGTCTGTTTCTACCAGTTGCTAATCAGAGAATATAAAACAAAGATGCCAACCCCTCAAAGACTGAAAGAGCCAGTTCTTTATTTGCACCATACAATCAAACTCAGAATTAAAAAAATAAATATAATGTTACTGTCACACTTTGATAGGTGTCAATCCTAGAAGAATTAGGAAGCAGGGGGGTCATAGTTCTCGCTGTAGACTGCAGCAACAAATTAGCATCATTTGGGACAGACTGAAGTGCCTGGACTGGCTGAATGAGCAAATGGAGCTGCAGTATTATTATTTATTTCTTAGCAGATGCCCTTATCCAGGGCGACTTACAATTGTTACAAGATATCATATTATTTTTACATACAATTACCCATTCATACAGTTGGGTTTTTACTGGAGCAATCTAGGTAAAGTACCTTGACCAAGGGTACAGCAGCAGTGTCCCCACCGGGGATTGAACCCATGACCCTCCGGTCAAGACTCCAGAGCCCTAACCACTCCTTTCCACCTGCATAGGTCAGGCTTGTCTCTCATCTACAAATTCAGAATTGAAATATATCTTAACTTGTTTAATTGAAATGAAAAGTATGTTTTATAATAAAACAGTTTGTGCTCTCACAAGCAATATATTGAAGGTTAAAGGTATACTTGAAATTTTTGGGAACATATGTAAACACTACTTAAAATCAGTGTCCTCATGAGTTAAGTTTTTTTTTTTTAATTAAATAATTTTATATGTTTAATTTACTTTTAAAACTATATACTATTGTTTTTGTTTTCCTCAAAATTGGCAAGTTCCATCAAAACCGCTGATAATTCCAGACAAATTGGACAAGAGAAGCCTATTTTTAAAGAATTAAAAATGAAGCTCAAGAATGGTAAAATTGACAAAAACAGCCATGGATCTTAAACGGTAACAAAGGAGGTTTTTTGTTTTTTGTCACATGTCCCCATCTGTTTCTACAACTGCTAAAGTATGGTGTGTCTATTGTTTGTTTGTTTTAATCTTGATCACTTTTTTGGTCACTTTTAAATTGCATTATTTCCAAGATGGCTTCACATAGGAGTGCATATGTGCCTGCTCAACTACATTTCCCATTATCCTCCTGCTCACAAAGTAACTGAGGTAGATTTACCAGTGACCAATAGGATGATGGGAAATGTAGTTCTGAAAATTGTATGAGAAGAAATCGTTGAGCTGTCCTGGAAACAGCCAGGGAATACTGCAATTTAAAAGTGAAAAATGTTAATATTTAAAAATTTAAAAAATAGTAATAAATTATTAACACAATACACACACTTTACTTAAGCAGTTGTTGCAACACATGGGAACATGTGACACAAAAAAAATTGATTTGTAAGTAGTAATGTTTACATATTTTCCCAAACCTCCCAAGTATACCCTTTAAGTTGAATTACACAATATATTTTTTTTGCTGGTATAACTGGTAGGAAATACCTTTTTAATGTTTAGCTGTGCAAATGGCATTTGAAGTATTGAAAAATAAATGTATATATTACCATATTTTTCTTTGTGAGAATGCAGGTGGAAAATTTTTAATTTAACTTTTAATAAGCGGATTATAATATGCCAGCCAATCACACACATTTTTAGAATCACTTATAACATATTTACAAGTACATAATACATCAAACTAAATTAATTTATATATATAAATATTTATTTTTTTCATTATTTATTTCTTTGCAGACACCCTCATCCAGGGCGACTTACAATTGTTACAAGATATCACATTAGTCTTTTACATACAATTACCCATTTATACAGTTTTTACTGGAGTAATCTAGGTAAAGTACCTTGCTCAAGGGTACAGCAGCAGTGTCCCCCACCTGGGATTGAACCCACGACCCTCCGGTCAAGAGTCTGGAGACTTAACCACTACTCGATTTCCACTACTTAGGAAATGAAGGGCCAATACTAATAGATCCCAATGGAAAAGAGAGAAGAGCAGAGCAACACATTTAACAGAAAATACAGTAGTTATACTTTATTCATTTTTACTTTATTCAGTTTTGAATTAACACACAAAAATAGACTTGATTACACCTGCAGAAACTGAGCATTACCAAAAAATGATTGTTTACACACATCTTGATAATAGTGAAGTCCCTGCCTAACACATTTATATGGATTCTTCCTTCATATTGTGTTGGGTCGATTATACTACAATTTGCATTGTAAGTATTAAAAATGAATGTATTCATACAACAGATTGAACATGTCCTGAAATAATTAAATAAATAGTCTGCAAACTTAAGTGTTTCACAATAAAAACGTGTTTACTACTGTGTTATCTGTGAGGAATCGCAAGTGGAACCTCTGGCAGGTGCTCCTACAAAGCGCTGAGTGAAGGGAGGCTGATAGCCATGGGCATGCCCAGTGACATCCAGCTCAAGTGTCCTTCTGCTTAAGGAAAGCAGGATTTAGAGGCGATCATCAAGCAGCAGGACCAGATACACTTTGGCATGTTTGGTTTTTTATTTATTTATTTATTTTTTCTCAGCAATTGCAATTATTTGGCTGTATTTAAACAAAGACTACAATGTCCACATTCTAGCTCCAACTCAGTGAAAAAAATGAAATGGGGCCAAACAGTAATCCAGCTGTACCGCCTTAAATAAAGTCATCACAGTAGACAAATAAATCATGACATTTCCACCAGCATTTAAACACAGCCAATATTATGCAAAATACAGATAGGGTTAATCAATTTGGTTTAATAAATACTATTTATCACACACCAATATTTCAGAATAAATTTCACAACAACCATCGCTCATAACCAGTCAATACACACATCTAATAATAGCATTCTAGAAATGTTAATTCTTAAACTCTTTAAAAACGTCTTTAGATACACAGGTTTTAAAATAATCTTACTCAATTGTGTTCAATACTACTCACATACACCACGTGTGACAGGGTGGCTGTGCGGGGACGTCAGGTCAGAAGCAGGAACCGAAACAAACTGACACCAAGTACTGCAGTTCAAAACAAACTGACACCAGGCAGTACTGCAGTTCAAAACAAAACGCGGCGTGTGCCGTTTATTTAAATACAAAAATAAATAAAAGGTTAAACAGAAAGACTTGCTCACAGAGCGAAAATAAAAGGTTTAAACAAAACAAAGTCACAAACACAAAATAATACACTTAAGGTCTGGCTGGGCAGTCGCCTTCACAGATCCCTTAAGTTTTAGGTTTTGTTTCTGTTTCGTTTCTCTCTCGCTCTCTCCGTTCCTGCTCCAACACACCCACCCGGAACGAAGAGCACTGCAGGTTTATATGCTGGTGACCATCTCCCGATTAGCAACAATTACACCACTAATTAAAATCGGGAGATGGTCACCTTCTGCACAAGGTTTTTAAATTATTCCTGGCAGGGGACAAGCACCAATCTCGCCTCTGCCAGAACACATTTTAAATTAAACAAAAACAACAACACACGGCGCTTCGTCATATAAATACAATAAATCATAATATACAAATACAAAATAATAAACTGCACAGGGGCGGACGGAGAGACCCCGTTCTAAAAATAAACAAATACATCTTACATGACTCCTCGCCCTGTTGCAACTACATAGTTAGATATTCACACACACTCACAGGAGGGACTGTGAACAATAATTGTTAATTTCACTCCCTGTGACAAGCAGGCTGTAGTGGATGACGTCAGACCAGAAAGGAATACACAGAGACAGACAGTACTGGGGTTGAAACTGAAAACGCAAATGGCAGCGCTCAGTATTTTAATAAACAAATAAATAAATGGTTGAACAAAACACAGGACACGGCACTTGAGGCCAAATAAAACAGACAAACAAAACGGACTAACACTTAACAAACGGTGGACTAAGAGACAAACAAACACGGTGAGTACAAATACTTATGGTTATTATTATCGTTTATTTTCCTTTCTCCTCTCCACACCCGTTCTCCACTCACCGAACACACAACCCCGAGTGCGTAAAACATGCATCCATATATACTGTTGTGCTGGGATTCAATTACTAATTAATTATTCACTTGAATCCCAGCACGTGAATTAATTATGTGCAACCTCGTGCTCACATATTAAAATACTTTAAATGCACGTGAAGTGATAGTGCAATCCAGTGCTTAAATACAATTATACATTTTAAATACTCGTGCTGCACACTCCCATTTATATCCCGTGCAGAAACATCTATACACCAACATTAACACACCACACGCAACATATAACACAGAAATGCACACAGGGCGGGGCACATTGCCACATATACCCCCCCTTGCGCGCAGCACACATGGCCTCAATGGCCACCTCCCCCCTTAAAAGCCCAGCTGCAGCTCCTCTTGTGGTGGAGGTGGAAGCAGCAAGCAGTCCTCCCATGTTGGGGAAGGCGGAACCAGCAGGCATTCTTCCTCTGCTGGTTGTGATGGGGACAGCACACATTCTTCCTCTGCTGGTTGTGATGGTGGAGGCAGAGGCAGCTCCGGCTCCTCTCCTCGTGATGGTGACGGTGGGGGAAGTGATACCAGCAGGCATTCACCCTCTGCTGGTGAAAGTGGACTCAGCAGGCATTCACCCTCTGCTGGTGGAAGTGGAGACAGCAGGCATTTTCCCTCTGCTGGTGGAGATGGGGACAGCAGGCATTCTCCCTCTGCTGGTGGAAGTGGGGACAGCAGGCATTCTTGCTCTGCTGGTGGAGGTGGGACCAGCTGCCTCTCGGGCTTTGGATTCCCGCGGTCCCCCTGTCTGGGCGCTGGACGCTCGCAGTCCCCCCGTCTGGGCGCTGGGCGCTCGCAGTCCCCCCGTGCAGCCACATCTATACACCAACATTAACACACCACACGCAACATATAACACAGAAATGCACACAGGGGTGGGACACATTGCCACACTCCCTGACTAAGGTTATATGTAAATAGGAAAAGTGAAGCTAAAAGCTTTGAACGTTGTCCTGTAAATATGCTGACACTCCCAAAATAATCTAATTTGTCAGCTTTGACATGCACCCAAGGATTTGGATTTACTCCCGAGTGTTTACAACACCCTTGACAAATTGATGTCAACCGACTCCATAACTCAAGATGCATTCCCACACTATAACATAAACATGGAAGTAATGCAGTGACTTTATTAATACACAATATAAAGTGAGTTTATTGTAATGTCACTCATGTTGAATAATCTTACATAGAATGAAATACAATTATATCAATGCAATGTATAACACAAGTTTCTTTTTCTTCCCTACAGTACTTCTAGAGAAAAAAAAACACAATCACTCAACACAAATGCCCCTACTCCTGCAACAAGTGACACAAACAAGTGACCAATTTACACGAGTGATCCCAACCAAACACTGACCACTGAACAAGACCTGCACACAGCATACACAGATGGAACTCGAACTAATAACACGGACACACAGGTTATTCAAATTGAAGTGTTACACAATACAAATGAGACAAACAAACTGCTCTCATCTTCCACAAACCAAATTGCAAAAACAAAAAATGACAGATCAAAAGAAACACACCTCCCGGTTGACACACAAAAACACATTAAAAGAACCCCAAAACATTACCAAATCAACAGCTGAAGTTGGAATTAAATAGTCTGACAAACAAAAAAATGTAATATATTGCTGTCACCAAGTTACTTTAAACAGTCATTTTGCAGTTAAAAACAAAATATATGAGACACACGGGAGGGGTGGAGCCTGCAGCACAACAGATACAAACAAAAGTCAGCCAGTCTACCAAGCGACAGTGTGTGGATGCGACAGCGCATGGGAGAAGTACAGTCGTGGAAAAGTACAGAGCAGTTAGAAGCATTTGGAAAGCAGGTTGACAGCTGCATAAGCTAAGCTAAACTGAACTTTAAAAAAAAAAAAAAATGGTCTTCAAGCCAGTAATCTGTGTGTATGATGTGGGAAATCCGAGAAAACCCAGCAGAGCTCAACCGAGTGTGTGTGAAGAGCCGCAAGATCAAGGACTTGCTTAAACTAGTAAGTGGGCTAGAAATGGAGCTGCAGGAAATGAGACAGCAACAGGAGCTTGAGGAGCTGGCACACCCACAATTCATGCAATTCATGGAAGTCTGCACCCTTAGCAGACTGAAAGCCACCAGGGAGATGGAAGAGGGTCAAAACAGCTGGGTTCAGATAGGCAGAAGCAGGGAAAAAAAGAAACTTCGTCAAACACAACCACCAGAACTCAAAACATCCAACAAATATGAGCCACTTCAAAATGTAGATGATCAAAACCAACATCAAGAGAACGAAAGGAACAACATCCAAGACCCTATAAACAGTGCTGGCCAAGCAGCAAAAAGAAGGGAGGTCATGATTGTTGGGGACTCATTGAGAAACACAGCAAGTTCAGTTCGCAGTTTGGACCCCCTTACTACAACAGTGTGATGCCTTCCAGGAGCCTCTGTCACGCACATCACTGAGAACGTGGACAGGCTCCTAGAACGAACAGGAGATGACCCGGTAGTAGTCGTCCACATCGGTACAAAAAACATTGGAAGAGACAGGCCAAGATCCCTGCAAAACAAATTCAGAGAGCTAGGAAGGAAATTAAAAGACAAGACCAAAACTGTGGTATTTTCTGGGATACTGCTGGCACCTTGCAAAAGGACCATATGGACAGCTGGAAATACAAAATCAAAATGCATGGCTGAAATCGTGGTGCACACGGGAAGGTTTCATCTTTCTTGAACATTGGAGCACATTCTACAACAAGGCCTTAGCACTGGAAGACAAGCGTAACATGACCAATAAGTTGCCACCAGTTCCATCAAAACATTACACACAAAAGACAACATTCCTCCACCCAGGAGAGCAACCACCAAGAAAAGGTCTTGAAACCAATCCTCACCCAGGACAACAGGAAGCTGCTAGAGACTGGAAAATGCTGGCAGATGTTGGTCAACGGCTTATTTTACCACCTGAGATTGCCACCACTAACCTTCGACCAGATATTGTCTTGTGGTCTGGATCAGCACGTCTTTTTCACCTGGTAGTTAACAGTGCCATGGGAGGATGCTGTAGATGAGGCGTATTAGAGGAAGAAACTGCGGTATGCTCAACTAACCTCTGAAGCGGAACAGCGAGGATGGAGAGTCCGGGTTTACCCAGTGGAGGTGGGTTGTCGAGGATTTGTGGCACACTCTACAACCCGGTTTCTCAGAGACGTCGGATTCAGTGGCCAAGAGTTGCGTCTCACAGTGAAGAACTTATCTGAAGCAGCAGAGAGGAGCAGCAACTGGCTGTGGATGAGACAGAAAGATTCTGGCTGGGGATCTCAAGCACAATAGAAAGAAAGAAACGCTGATGTACAGGCAAGTAAGCTGGGCTGAGTTGAGTGGGGGATGGAGGGGGGGGGGTGATGCTGGGACGCCAGAATCACCGTCGAGCCCTCTTGAGGTGTCGTGGGCTAGACGACGAAACACCGAGGATGGAAGGTGCCTTGAAGACCCCAGAGGTGTACCCTACTTCGCTCAATCCAGATGGTTGTCATGCTGATGCGCTGGGGAGACCGCACTGTGGTTGATCCCCAGAGCCAGCATCGCAACCGTTGTGTGTGCTGATGTGCTAGGGATGCAAATAAGCTGATCCCTGGAGCCAGCATTACACTTCAGCCATCAACACCAGACAGTAGGATATCTACATCATCATATGGAAGGAAACGCAAATGGATAGAGACATAGATGGATCACATTAGTTTACTGTAAAGCTACGTCTTAGTTGGTGCTTATCTTGGCGAGAGCAGAGTTCAAATCAGCATGAAGTTTTAACATCTAGTCTCGTGCAATGGAAATCATAAATTATATAGGCGGGACGGACCGCACTTAAAAAAAAAAAAGGGAACCAATCTACTCGGAGAAAGGATCCTTGAGGAGTTCCAGAAGCATTTAAACTAGAAATGAAGGGGGGAGAAAACAAAACAGAAGGGAGACCACATCAAAACAAAGGCAACAACTCAGGTAAGACATACATTAAATGTATTTATCTAAATGCTAGAAGTCTCAGAAACAAAATGTTAGAACTTGAAGCTACTGCACTAACAAGTAACTATGATGTGATAGGTGTTACAGAAACATGGTTGTCTGAGAGTGATGGAGACGAATATAATATTAGTGGGTACACACTGTATAGGAAAGACAGGCAGGACAGAAGAGGAGGAGGGATAGCACTATACATAAGAAATAGTCTTGAAGCCCAGGTTTTAAATCTGGATGAAGAAATCAATGCCAAATCAATATAGGTCAGAATAATGGACAAAAATTCAAAGGCCATAATAATAGGAGCATGCTATAGACTGCCAAATTCAGACATCAAGCAAAATAATCTGTTATACAATTACATTAGAAATGCATATAGCAAAGGAGAAGCCATACTAATGGGGGATTTCAATTTCCCCTATATAAAATGGAAAAACCCGGTGGGGAGCACCACAGACGAAATTAAAACAGTGTAAATGACAAATGACTGCTTCCTAACGCAATCTGTCAAGGCACCGACTAGAGGGGAGGCATGCCTTGATTTAGTCTTTTCAAATAACGAAGACAGAATAACTAAAAACAGAGGTAAGAGAGCCATTTGCAAACTCAGACCACAACATGGTCTCATTTGAAGTGATTTTTAAAACCCCAAAAGTAATGACTTAAAGCTAAGGTTTACAATTTTATAAAAGCAAACTATGAAGGTATGAAACAGAGACTAACAGAAGTAGATTGGAGTAAAATAAAGAAAAAATCCACAGAAAAAGGATGGCTGTTTTTTAAAAATGTAGTACTAGAGACGCAAAACAATTATAACCCAAAAGTAGACAAATCTAAATCTAAAACAAAATGGCCAAAATGGTTTAATAGATCAATTTAAAAAAAAATATTCAGCGAAAAAAGGCACTTGACAGAGCGTTTAAAAGGGACCAAAAACAAAGTACACAGAAAGAGTACTTGAAACTGCAAACGCAAGTCAAAAAGGAAGTTAGAAAGGCCAAGAGAGAGATAGAAATGAACATTGCTAAAGGGGCTAAAACCAATTCCAAATGTTTGGAATGTATTTCCAATATTATAACAGCAAGAGAACATTCAAAGAGGTTAAATGTCTAAGAAATGAATAGTTATTTACAAACCGCTAACCAAGATCATGCAACAGTCTCTTGACACAGGGATTGTACCAACAGACCAAAGGGGTTGTACCAAAATTGCAAACGTAATACCGATCCACAAAAATAGAGACAAAACCGAACCAGGTAACTACAGACCAATAAGCCTGACTTCTATTATATGTAAACTTATGGAAACTATAATAAGATCCAAAATGGAAAATTACCTATATGGTAACAATATCATGGGAGACAGTCAGCATGGTTTTAGGAAAGGGAGATTGTGTCTAACTAACCTGCTTGATTTTTTTGAGGATGCAACATCGACAATGGATCATGCAAAGCATAAGACATGGTTTATTTAGATTTCCAAAAAGCTTTTGACAAAGTCCCGCATAAAAGATTAATTCTCAAACTGAACGCAGTAGGGATTCAAGGAAATGCATGCACATAGATTAGGGAGTGGTTAACATGGATATATTGTGAAAAGTGTTGAATTTAAATCAAGGGAAGTTATGTTAAAACTTTACAATGCATTAGTAAGACCTCATCTAGAATATTGTGTTCAGTTCTGGTCACCTCGTTACAAAAAGAATATTGCTGCTCTAGAAAGAGTGCAAAGAAGAGCAACCAGAATTATCCCGGGTTTAAAAGGCATGTCGTATGCAGACAGGCTAAAAGAATTGAATCTATTCAGTCGTGTACAAAGAAGACTACACAGTGATCTGATTCAAGCATTCAAAATTCTAAAAGGTATAGACAATATCGACCCAGGGGACTTTTTTGACCTGAAAAAAAGAAACAAAGGACCAGGTTTCACAAATGGAGATTTCAAGGGGCATTCAGAACAGAAAATAGAAATTATAAATATCATATGGGAGATACTGAAATTGAAGAAGGAATCTAAAAATGTGCATTATAAATATCATATGGGAGATACTGAAATTGAAGAAGACCTAGGAGTTTATCTTGACTTAGAAATGTCTTCATCTAGACAATGTGGGGAAGCTATAAAAAAGGCTAACGAGATGCTCGGATATATAGTGAAAAGTGTTGAATTTAAATCAAGGGAAGTAATGTTAAAACTCTACAATGCATTAGTTAGACCTCACCTAGAATATTGTGTTCAGTTCTGGTCACCTCGTTACAAAAAGGATATTGCTGCTCTGGAAAGAGTGCAAAGAGCAACCAGAATTATCCCGGGTTTAAAAGGCATGTCGTATGCAGACAGGCTAAAAGAATTGAATCTATTCAGTCTTGAACAAAGAAGACTACGCGGCGATATGATTCAAACATTCAAAATCCTAAAAGGTATAGAC
Source organism: Acipenser ruthenus (assembly GCF_902713425.1). NCBI lineage: Eukaryota > Metazoa > Chordata > Actinopteri > Acipenseriformes > Acipenseridae > Acipenser > Acipenser ruthenus. The sequence goes on along the minus strand of NC_081210.1, from coordinate 14,614,104 downwards.
GATGTCAACCCAGGGGACTTCTTTTACTTGAAAAAAGAAAAAAGGACCAGGGGTCATAAATGGAGATTAGATAAAGGGGCATTCAGAACAGAAAATAGGAGGCACTTTTTTACACAGAGAATTGTGAGGGTCTGGAACCAACTCCCCAGTAATGTTGTTGAAGCTGACCCTGGGATCCTTCAAGAAGCTGCTTGATGAGATTCTGGGATCAATAAGCTACTAACAACCAAACGAGCAAGATGGGCCGTAATTTTTTGTCATCATTATTCTGCGCAATTTAGGCATTTTAATCATCTCTTCTCTTCCATCACAATTTGAATTTCCAAACAACTCGCTCCAAATTATACATCTGCGCAAGTGCTAGTCAGAGCTTCCGTTTCCCTTCAGACCGTGTCTATGGTAACGGCTGAGCCTTGACAACTACAATTGCAAGTAAAGTACTTTTTGTACAAACCTCACAATTTAAAGGGTTGAAATCACAGTGAACTTCTTGGAATCAGGATACAGCTTCTGGTGCTGAGAGACAACGTGGAGCAAGAGCTGCTTTTGTTCCTCTTTGCGAGTTAGGTGGTCATTAACATTTAGACCGCAGAATAATTAAAGAACCCTTCTGTAGATTCCTCTGAATTTTGGCAAAAAATAAACATAACTCAAAAGACAAGACAAATCTATAATAACAAGTTTTTTTTTATTATTTTAAAACAGGAAAAATCATTCTTTCAAATACACCAAACTTGACAGTTTTTGTAAAGTAAAAACTGTTTAAAACTATTTACAAACAGTATTTACATATAGCCCTATACTATGCAAGGGTTGCTGTATTCATATTTTGAAATACTGTTTTTGAATTTAGCAACAATTCAATTTAAATATTAAAAGTTGATTATTAAACCTATGAATTTCTAGAACTGCAATAATAACAACATTGTAAACTTTGTAACTGCAGTAGTAACATTGTAAAATTCTTAAAGACTGAAAAGTATAACTAGACGAACACAGAACACTCTCTGTGTTCGTCGTTATAGTTTTCAGTCTTTCACAGAACACTCTGTGTTCGTCTAGTTATACTTTTCAGTCTTTCTTTAAGAATTTTACAATGTTACTATTGCAGTTACAAAGTTTACATGAGAGAGAGAGAGAGAGAGAGAGAGAGAGAGAGAGAGAGAGAGAGAGAGAGAGAGAGAGAGAGGAGAGAGAGGGTTCATTATTTTCTAACCCAATATTTGGGCACATTTATTAATGTTCACATGTATTATTACACCATTCCATGACATTCCTGAAGCAGGGTCCCATTTTGTAAAATAAAAAGCAGCTTGTGTTTTTTTAAATTGTTGAATTTGAATTTACCCCAGACGAACAGAAATACATACAAAACAGAGCTCGCACATAAAAATATTTTTCTATACAACAAAATACAACAAAAACACCTGCATATTATATTTACTTCAGCAAATAGAAACATACCAAGGCTACAAGTCAGTATAAAACAACAGCATACACTATGTTGAAAAAAGGCAAAGCTTGCATGTACACAGTGTTATTTACAACCAACACAACCCGCTACTTCTGGCAAATCAATCCAGCCACAATCAAATAAAACAGATTACAGATATTTAATACCCAATACTAATTGCCTTGCTTATTTTTATATTGTTGTTTTTTTATTTATTTATTTATTTTTTATAAATTTAGTCCTTGCCAATTATTTTTATTATTTTCTCCCAATTTGGAATCGCCAATTATTTTATTATGCTCAGCTCACCGCTACCACCCCTGCGCTGACTCGGGAGGGCGAAGACGAACACAAGCTGTCCTCCGAAGCGTATGCCGTCAGCCAACCGCTTTTTTTCACACTGTGGACGCACCATGCAGCCACCCAGAGCTACAGCATCGGAGGACAACGCAGCTCTCGGGCAGCTTACAGGCAAGCCCACAGGCACCCGGCCAGACTACAGGGGTCGCTGGTGCGCAGTGAGCCGAGGACACCCTGGCCGACCTAACCCTCTCTCCCCCCGGGCGGCACTCGGCCAATTGCACCGCCCCCTGGAAGCTTCCGTCCTCGGTCGGCAAAGGAATAGCCTGGACTCGAACCGGCGATGTCCAGGCTATAGAGTGCATCCTGCACTCCACGTGGAGCGCCTTTACTGGATGCGCCACTCGGGACCTCTTTACATTGTTTTTAGCATATGATTCAATTACTTAGAAACAGTGCATCATACAGTTTTCTTATAAGTTTGGTATACCAGCAATATTTCACTTTTTTAAAAACTTGTAGCTCATCTAAATCCATGTCTGAGGCAGACGAGAATGATTTTGGATCGCTTTCTTCATAGGAATGAATTTTTGAAACCATCTCGGCAACTGTCTAAAAAAATATATATACGCAATTTTCACTTCCAGGTCATAAGTGAATTCCTTCTGTGTATCCGGAAGACTGATTTGAGTATGTTGATGCAAAAATGATTATCGCTAGCGCCTGAAAAAAAACACGGGCGCTGGTGGGCGCTCACGCCACGCCTCTCTCCGCAGCGTCACTGACCACCTTCAATCCCTGGACAATTTTCAGGGCAGCTCCACAGTCACTGTCCTGAAGCCAGACCTCTGGATCCTTGTGGAGGAAGCCTTCAGGGAGAACCAAGGCATTGAAGAAGCCTTTAGTCTGTTGCATGACGAATGCACTGGGCTTCCTGGTCACTCCAAGATCAGAAAGCTCCTCTTTTGCTGTGATCTTGAATATAATCCGCCATCTTCCTTTGTCCAACCGAACACGAAGAGCTTGAAGCCATACAGCAGGCGTGCCATCCATCGTGCTCTATGAAGTCCTGCTGGAGCTCGGAAGCGAACTCCTCCAGGACGCACACCACCCACGAAGATGATGGTCAGTTCTCAATAATCTTCTCTTGGTTGTATTTCTTCAAGGTGAGAACAACTTCTTTCATGTCATCTGTGATCTTCGAAGCCATTCCCAATGCTGTCCGAAACTTGGCTTGATCAATGAGGCCCTACTGCTTGAAGAGTTAGATGTCTGGCCCTGAAGATGCTACAAGTGTGAGTGTGAAGACTCTCAAGGACAACCTCGAGCACATGGTGGCGACATGGGAAGAAGAGCAGTCTCCTTCCCATTTTCTGTTCCAAGAAGATGCAAGCCCCAGATTTGTGACCTGTGTTTGTAGAAGTCATGTCAATAGCCATGCCACAATGTGCTCCTTGATGCCCCAGTCTTCGATAAGTGTATATACTGCAGCAGCTGTGGCATCTCCTGTCCCATTCAGCAACTTCAGCACTGCAAGGAGCTGATCGACTCCAGACCTGGACACCAAAATTGGAAGACGGTCGACTGTCTCTTTGCCTGTCACGCCGGGCAACAGTTTGCCATCCCAGTGGACTGTGAGAGGCACATCCACCTGAAAATCCTCTTTCACATTACTTGCCAGATTAGAGGCGGCGTCTTCTTACCCTTGAAATCGAAGATCTGTTGATGTTCGCTTACTTCTTGGCCCAAACTGGCAGCTGCTGTGGCAATAATATGAACAGCCTTCCTGTCACTTATGTTGCAGAGATCCAGGGCAACAATCTAAGGACAGATTTATGAATTGTGGCATGTTACTGCCCGGTGACGCGGTTTTCGATCAATAGTTTTTTCTGAAGCCCAAAAATGATGGCATCACGCCGAGCCTCCTCCTGTCGCACACACAACACAGCAAAATGCCGGACAAACCCATAGCTGGACGTCGTTTTTTGTGACGCAACAGAAAATGAATTACAAAATATACTACAAAACAAAGATGCTGCAGAAACTAAAATCATCATAAAAACTTGCTTTCAGTGTTTTCTGACTCCCTAAAATCCAAACATATCCACAATGATGTAAACAAACAGACGCAATGAGAAAGTCAGACGGAGAGTTCTACGCCAAAAAAATGGTAATGTACTATTTAAAACTACATCTTTGTTACTTGACTGATTCATAAAACATACATGGGCTGCAGACCTCGGCTCATAGTGGGAAACTAAACCCCTCGGGAAGAACTATAGTTACCTGCGGCTTTGGGCATGCTAGTCCCGTCGGTAACTATAGTTCTTCCCTCAGACAATAGTTTCCCACTATATGCCTCCTCTCCACTCTCTCTCTATATAGAGCTCTCAAATCCCTTTCAAAAGAAAGTATTTTTACAATTAAAGTACGACAGGGCGGCTGGAGGGGTGATGTCCCCAGACCACATATGTACATTGAAGCACTGAAGCGCGTATTTATTAAATCAAAAAGCTCTCTGGCGCACCCTGCTGGAAGCAGTATTGATTTTACACTTCAAGCTGCCCGCATGATAACTGCGGTATACTGTGCTGCGTCTTGATTCACCACGGTATCGGGGAAGTTTCCACAGAACACACTGCAAGAGGCTGAGAAATGCATGAGAAAAGAAAGACAAACGTTCATTCATAATAACAATCTATTTAATATATTACTAATGTAATGTAACACAACCCGAATGCTCAACAAGACGATGAATACAAGATGTAGTCGTTCATATTTTTGTCTGAGTTTTTGACCTGAATAAATTGTGATTAGGGGTGACCCTATTTATCAAGCAAGTTTATTCTTTTGTTTTCAGTAAATATTTCTGTATTTAGTCATATGCACTCCTGTTGTTTAGGTGTCCCCAAGTGTCTGCAATTCTGAGAATGCTCTCGGGTCCTGTAAGAGCCAGCAACTGACTTCACTTCTTCACATTAAGTGCAGGATTGAATTACAAACCTGTGTGAATTTTATGGTGTCTTTTAAGGTTTCCTAACTGGCTGAATCTCTTCCCACAAACAGCACAGTGATAAGGTTTCTCTCCAGTGTGAATGCGCTTGTGTTTTTTAAGGTCTCCTAACCAACTGAATCTCTTCCCACAAACAGAACAGTGATAAGGTTTCTCTCCTGTGTGAATGCGCTGGTGGAGTTTAAGGTTTCCTGAGTGATTGAATCTCTTCCCACAAACAGCACAGTGATAAGGTTTCTCTCCTATGTGAATATGCTGGTGTGAATGAAGATTTCCTAACTGTGTGAAACTCTTATCACTGTACTGTATGTGGGAAGGTCTCTCTCCCGTGTGAATGCGCTGGTATCTTTTAAGCAGTGATATATGATTGAAACTCTTCCCACAATCAGCCAAGGAAAACGTAGTCCCTCCTGTGGGATTTCCCTTGTGAGTTTCAGGAACGTCTAATTGACAAGAACTCTTCCCACCTTTAACAGAATGAGGCGAGGTATTCAAGTTGCCCTGGATTTCAGAATTGTTAAAACATACAGAATGTGCTGTCTCTGTACTCTCCACAGTAAGTGGGTGTCTGTCTTGTAAAGAAGGAATTTTAACTGAGTGAGTTCTCAATGTCTTCACATTTTCTTCTCGGGGTGGTGTTTCTCTGTGTTTCTTGCACTGTGGTTTGCCTCTAGAAGAGTTTTTGCACTGGGTTGATGGACTGGAGTTGTGTTCTCCTTCATCTACTTTAGAAGCTAAAGAAAGAAAAGAGAGACAAAGGTTATTGTACAGCATTCTTCCACATTCACTGTTCTGCAGGGCTTCATGTCATAAACATGACAACTAGAGTGAACTCTGATGACTGCGTATTGAGAGAATACAGTCAAATCCACTTAATATCAGTCCTATTAACACTAGAACCGCCACAGTAGTCATTTTGACGGTTTTCACTTCTAAAATTTAAATTAGTCTGCGTGTGTTAAAGATCCGTGGTTGTCTGAGCTTGACTTTTCCTAAATACATGTATTAAATATACTGATGGCGTTTGAAAGTCAGAATCGCAAAAATAAAAGTTATGAGCACTTCTACCTAGAACCGCCAAAAGTAGTCATTTTGACGGCTTGGTTACAATACATGCTTTTATTAATATTATAACCTACAATACGCTATTTTTATATGTATACAAGCCAGTTTGTTATCTGTACCTCCGCTTAGTTTACAGCAGTTTGTATTTGAATAGAGCATTGCTCTTGACGTCTAGATATGTGTTATCCAAATATCTATTGTAATCCTATTAATTCCTTGCAGAACTGCCGTCTGGCTGTCTACGCGAGCATATATAGTCTGCTGTATTATAATATTACTATTACAAGAAATCTTGATATTTTTTAGTTTTGAATTGAGAGCACCTACAGATTTTTGGAACGACTTCACTGAAAACAGCATTGCCTGCTTCAAGCTAAACATAAAACACTACATGGACAAGCAGCTGTTTCCGACAAAAGCACGGTGTCACTGGAGAAACAAACCTGTCAAATTTGGGATCACGTTTTGGCTAGCAGCGGACCCTACCCCTACCTGTGCAAAGATGAAACTCGCCCAGCTGGTCAGAGACTGGGTGACAATGTGTTAGGCTGATGTAACCGTGCTTAGGAAAAGAAATTAATGTTACCAATATCAATATATCATTATATATATATATATATATATATATATATATATATATATATATATATATATATATATATATATATATATATTAGCAAAACAGTTGAAGAAAAAAAAAAAAAAACAGCCTGGTTGAAACAGTAAACAAAGAAGAAGAGCGTTTCCACCGCCTGCGCAAAACGTAGTACTCAGTGAAAGCAATCACCGGTGTCCAGTTGCTGTTCTTACAATGTACTGGACCTGGCAGCCATCAATTCCTTAGTTTTGTACAATGAATGCACCGGGAAAAATATCAGTAGGAGAGATCTCTTATGATAGCCACGGAGCTTTGGCAGAAACATTTCAATCAGAAAACTGTAACGCGGCAGGGAAACGCAGCTCAACCTGGATTCAGTGCACATAAGGGACGCACGCAACAGAAAACAATGCCAGGTAACTAAATGCAGTAAAAAATAAAACTTCTGATATCTGTGCCCAGCGTGAAACAGCAGTATGTGGTAAATGCACACGACAAGTTAATAAGCGTTACATCTGTGTGGATTGTGCGAATATGGGGGCTACTTTGAAGTATGTTTCCCTGAATGCACATTCCCGTTACACAATGGGAACCGAGTTATTTTCTTTTTTATGTTATTTTTATAATCATTTCGATTTTACAATTGTGTATGTAGGCCTACATATAACTAGTTTACACCTGTTTACACAATATCTTCTTTTGAAATGTTTATTTTATTATAGTTTTTCATTTTTAAGTCATGCGTTATATATGCGCTAATTAAAAAAATTAAGTCTTTTATGTTTATTTTTCTATTTAAATACAGTGTTTCTGCTATGCAAATGTTAGATATGATGTCATAAATAAAACATTTGAGTTGTATCTTAGCAGACTCTCCAGGGCGATTTACAATTGTTACAAGATATCACATTATTTTTACATACAATTACCCATTTATACAGTTGGGTTTATACTGGAGCAATCTAGGTAAAATACCCTGCTCAAGGGTACAGCAGCAGTGTCCCCCACATGGGACTGAACCCACGACCCTCCGGTCAAGAGTCCAGAGCCCTAACCACTACTCCACAATGCTGCCCAAAATGACTACTGCTGGCGGTTCTAGGTAGTAGCATAAACCCGGCGGTTCTAGTGTTAATGTCAGCCTCCTTTTACTTTCACCATATTCAGGAATGTAGATAAAAGTCGGGAGACGGGAAAAAGCCATGGCTATTTTTCATGACATGTTCCTGGAAAAACATGCTGTTTTGTCATGAAAAATCCTATTCAGTACCTGCATTTTGACAGTACTGCTATTTATCTAATATTTTAATTAGATTTTTGATAATTATATTTGCTGTGCTTCTAAAAACAGAAATTCCATTTGCAATCCCACGCACTGCACCTTGCCTTTTTATTCTACCTGTACCGAAGACACACGATATGTACAACTATGTAGGGCTGGAGACTTTTTGTTTTTCCACAACAAATTTGTCTTTTCATAAATCATTTTTTGTGTAAAATATCTGTAGAGCAAAGATTTGATAAAACTACAACTCCCAGAATCCCCCTCACAGTACAGTGCTGTACAGAACACCTCCACACACGTACTTACTGGACTGTGACAATAACACAGCAATGCTTACTGTGAGACACACAAAAGTCAAACGTGACGTTGCGAGCAAACATTACAGTCCACAGGATAGATGAGATGAGCGTTTAAAAATTATATTGTATTTGAATAAAGTGTAAGAAATAAAATAAGACTGTTGGTTTTCATTATCATACAATACGGGTTCACTCTCATTTTGGCGATGCTGCTGCATACTCCACACACAAATTCTCCACTGAAATGTTTTTTTCTGGTGACGCTAAGCAACCAGACTGGATTTGTCATCACCCAGTGATGGGACACGTGATCCCTGCAGCTCTGTAAAGCTGTGGGAGCAGCACAACTGCAAACAGTCTACCAGAAATGGGGAAAGTCAAAGATCTAACACATGGGTGTCTCCTGGTCTTTTTTCCAACCCTGTTCTAACTTGTTTAATTGAACCATTTAAATCTCCATCCAGGCACAGGAGTGGCACTTTATAGAACTGAACCTGTTCAATGTGGAGTGGAATGGCCTCCAGGCTTGTGATTGGACACTGCATTCTAAAGAGGCAGGACAGTGGCTGCACATCTAGCAGGTGCCTCAGGAGCAAGCACAGTGATGTCCTTGTTGACACAGTGATTGGGCAGCTCCCCTTGGTTAAAATATGAATCTTAAGCACACTGCTGGTGTTCAGTACCAGGTTCTGCAAGATGAATAGGCAGCTCAATTTTGCTTGTTTTGTACGATTACCTCTAAATCCCAGTTCACATTCAGATGGAGGATCATCACACAGGTTGGATCCCAGTTTCTTGTTCTCCTCAAGTGTACAGACATTATTTTCATTAGGAAGTTCCTCTGCGACACATTCCTGCTCTATGAATTCCTCTTTAATAGGAACACATTCCTGTTGAGGGACCTCTTCATCTTTAACAAATGCCAGCTCTGTAACCTGCATTAGACTTGCACACCACTCCTGCTCAAAGGAGTCCTCTTGTGTGTAAACTGCTTCTATCTTTGGCCCCTCCTGTGCTTCAGATTCAGGGATAGCATGTCTCTCTTTGGGATCTGTGGGAAACAAAATTGTACAAAATTACAACTCTTCCTTACTAGCTAGGTTCCTCTAGGAAGCCAGCCCCTTGTCAGAATGCTACTGAGAGATGTCATCGGGCCATTCCAGTGGAACAATTTATGAGAAGGTATTTCTCTCATTTTATTTATTTATTTTTAAATTAATACAGTGCACCCAGTTACTTTACCCTGATTTTAACTCCCCAATTAAAACATATTCCCTCGCAGCAGAGAACCCCACAACAGATGGTGTCCTCTAACACACACCCAGGAGCTTGACAGTGAGCTCCCAGGAGGACAAAGGCAGCCCTATAGTGTCTGCTTGAGCTCACGGGGCGTCTGGCCAACAGATACAAATCATGAATGAGAGCATATGGGATATTGTACTTTTCAAGATACTACAGGATCGTGAGCTGGGAATGAGGCTGGATCCAACATTCCTTCTAAAGCACTTGTGGTAAAGAGGTGATCAGTGTCTTTAATTAAAGCTGAAATACATCGGTACAAACAACCCACTATAATATTAGTGGGTACACACTGTATAGGAAAGACAGGCAGGACAGAAGAGGCGGAGGGGTAGCGCTATACATAAGAAATAGCCTTGAAGCCCAGGTGTTAAATCAGGACAAAGAAAACAATGCAGAATCAATATGGGTCAGAATAATGGACACAAATTCAAAGGGCATAATAACAGGAGCATGCTATAGACCGCCAAATTCAGACGCTGAGCAAAATAATCTGTTATACAATGACATTAGAAATGCGTGTAGAAAAGGAGAAGCCATACTAATGGGGGATTTCAACTTCCCCTGTATAAAATGGGAAACCCAGTGGGGGGCACGACGGATGAAATTGAAATGGTAGAAATGACAAATGACTGCTTCCTAACGCAATTTGTCAAGGCACCGACTAGAGGGGAGGCATGCCTTGACTTAGTCTTTTCAAATAATGAAGACAGAATAACTAAAACAGAGGTTAGAGAGCCATTGGCAAACTCAGACCACAACATGGTCTCATTTGAAGTGTTTTTTAAAACCCCAAAAGTAATGACTAAAGCTAAGGTTTACAATTTTAGAAAAGCAAACTACGAAGGTATGAAACAGAGACTAACAGAAGTAGATTGGAGTAAAATAGAGAAAGCATCCACAGAAAAAGGGTGGCTGTTTTTTAAAAATGTAGTACTAGAGGCACAAAACAATTACATCCCAAAAGTAGACAAATCTAAATCTAAAACAAAATGGCCAAAATGGTTTAATAGATCAATTTAAAAAAAAATATTCAGCGAAAAAAGGCACTTTACAGAGCGTTTAAAAGGGACCAAAAACAAAGCACACAGAAAGAGTACTTGGAACTGCAAACACAAGTCAAAAAGGAAGTTAGAAAGGCCAAGAGAGAGATAGAAATCAATATTGCTAAGGGGGCTAAAACCAATTCCAAAATGTTTTTCCAATATTATAACAGCAAGAGAACATTCAAAGAGGAGGTTAAATGTCTAAGAGACACAAATGGCAAAATCATAGATGAAGAAAAAAAAATAGCAAATATATTAAATGATTACTTTTCACAGGTTTTTACAAAGGAGGACACGGACAACATGCCCCACATGTCGACCTGTTCCTATCCAGTTTTAAATAACTTTAGCATAACAGAGGCAGAAGTGTTAAAGGGACTAGGAGCTCTTAAAATAAACAAATCCCCTGGGCCGGATGAGATCCTCCCAATAGTACTCAAAGAAATGAAAGAAGTTATTTACAAACCGCTAACCAAGATCATGCAACAGTCTCTTGACACAGGGGTTGTACCAACAGACTGGAAAATAGCAAATGTAATACCAATCCACAAAAAGGGAGACAAAACCGAACCAGGTAACTACAGACCAATAAGCCTGACTTCTATTATATGTAAACTTATGGAAACTATAATAAGATCCAAAATGGAAAATTACTTATATGGTAACAATATCCTGGGAGACAGCCAGCATGGTTTTAGGAAAGGGAGATCATGTCTAACTAACCTGCTTGACTTTTTTGAGGATGCAACATTGAAAATGGATAACTGCAAAGCATACGACATGGTTTATTTAGATTTCCAGAAAGCTTTTGACAAAGTCCCGCATAAAAGATTAATTCTCAAACTGAACGCAGTAGGGATTCAAGGAAATGCATGCACATTGATTAGGGAGTGGTTAACAGGTAGAAAACAGAAAGTACTGATTAGAGGAGAAACCTCAAAATGGAGTGAGGTAACCAGTGGTGTACCACAGGGATCAGTATTAGGTCCTCTGCTATTCCTAATCTACATTAATGATTTAGACTCTGATATAGTAAGCAAACTCGTTAAATTTGCAGACGACACAAAAATAGGAGGAGTGGCAGACACTGCTGAAGCAGCAAAGGTCATTCAAAATGATCTAGACAGCATTCAAAATTGGGCAGACACAAGGCAAATGAAATTTAATAGAGAAAAGTGTAAAGTATTGCATGCGGGCAGTAAAAATGTGCATTATAAATATCATATGGGAGATAGTGAAATTGAAGAGGGAACTATGAAAAAGACCTAGGAGTTTATGTTGACTCAGAAATGTCTTCATCTAGACAATGTGGGGAAGCTATAAAAAAGGCTAACAAGATGCTTGGATATATTGTGAGAAGTGTTGAATTTAAATCAAGGGAAGTAATGTTAAAACTCTACAATGCATTAGTAAGACCTCACCTAGAATATTGTGTTCAGTTCTGGTCACCTCGTTACAAAAAGGATATTGCTGCTCTGGAAAGAGTGCAAAGAAGAGCAACCAGAATTATCCCAGGTTTAAAAGGCATGTCGTATGCAGACAGGCTAAAAGAACTGAATCTATTCAGTCTTGAACAAAGAAGACTACGCGGCGATATGATTCAAACACTCAAAATCCTAAAAGGTATAGACAATGTCAACCCGGGGGACTTCTTTGACTTGAAAAAAGAAAAAAGGACCAGGGGTCATAAATGGAGATTAGATAAAGGGGCATTCAGAACAGAAAATAGGAGGCACTTTTTTACACAGAGAATTGTGAGGGTCTGGAACCAACTCCCCAGTAATGTTGTTGAAGCTGACACCCTGGGATCCTTCAAGAAGCTGCTTGATGAGATTCTGGGATCAATAAGCTACTAACAACCAAACGAGCAAGATGGGCTGAATGGACTCCTCTCGTTTGTAAACTTTCTTATGTTCTTATGTTCTTAACATTGGAAGAGACGGGCCAAGATCCCTGCAAAACAAATTCAGAGAGCTAGAAGGAAATTAAAAGACAAGACCAAAACTGTGGTATTTTCTGGGATACTGCCGGCACCTTGCTAAGGACCATATGGACAACTGGAAATACTAAATCAAAATGCATGGCTGAAATCGTTGTGCACACAGGAAGGTTTTACCTTTCTTGAACATTGGAACACATTCAACAACAAGGACTATCTATATAGGCGGGACGGACTGCACTTAAACAAAAAGGGAACCAATCTATTCAGAGAAAGGACCCTTAAGGAGGTCCAGAAGCATTTAAACTAGAAAGGAAGGGGGGAGAAAAAAAAAAAAAGAACAGAAGGGAAACCACATCAAAACAAGGGCAACAGCTCAGGTAAGACAGCCATTAAATGTATTTATCTTAATTCTAGAAGTCTCAGAAACAAATGTTAGAACTAGAAGCTACTGTAGCTATTTAGATTTCCAGAAAGCTTTTGACAAAGTCCCGCATAAAAGATTAATTCTCAAACTGAACGCAGTAGGGATTCAAGGAAATACATGCACATGGATTAGGGAGTGGTTAACAGGTAGAAAACAGAAAGTACTGATTAGAGGAGAAACCTCAAAATGGAGCGAGGTAACCAGTGGTGTACCACAGGGATCAGTATTAGGTCCTCTGCTAATCATTAATCTACATTAATGATTTAGTTTCTGGTATAGTAAGCAAACTTGTTAAATTTGCAGACGACACAAAAATAGGAGGAGTGGCAAACACTGTTGCTGCAGCAAAGTTCATTCAAAATGATCTAGACAGCATTCAGAACTGGGCAGACATGGCAAATGACATTTAATAGAGAAAAGTGTAAAGTACTGCACGCAGGCAATAAAAATGTGCATTATAAATATCATATGGGAGATACTGAAATTGAAGAAGGAATCTTTGAAAATCTTGAGTATGTTGACTCAGAAATGTCTTCATCTAGACAATGTGGGGAAGCTATAAAAAAGGCCAACAAGATGCTCGGATATATTGTGAGAAGTGTTGAATTTAAATCAAGGGAAGTAATGTTAAAACTTTACACTGCATTAGTAAGACCTCATCTAGAATATTGTGTTCAGTTCTGGTCACCTTGTTACAAAAAGGATATTGCTGCTCTAGAAAGAGTGCAAAGAAGAGCAACCAGAATTATCCCAGGTTTAAAAGGAATGTCTTATGCAGACAGGCTAAAATAATTGAATCTATTCAGTCTTGAACAAAGAAGACTACGCGGCGATCTGATTCAAGCATTCAAAATCCTAAAAGGTATTGACAATGTCGACCCAGGGGACTTTTTTGACCTAAAAAAAAGAAACAAGGACCAGGGGTCACAAATGGAGATTAGATAAAGGGGCATTCAGAACAGAAACTAGGAGGCACTTTTTTACACAGAGAATTATGAGGGTCTAGAACCAACTCCCCAGTAATGTTGTTGAAGCTGACACCCTGGGATCCTTCAAGAATCTGCTTGATGAGATTCTGGGATCAATAAGCTACTAACAACCAAACAAGCAAGATGGGCCGAATGGCCTCCTCTCGTTTGTAAACTTTCTTATGTTCTTATATCCCACCGTTCAGAGTGGAGCCGAAAGAACACTCAGCTGAATCTACCTTTCCCATTACTCCCCCCTCCCGGGAAAGATAATCCGCATTTTGGTGTTCTTTCCCTGCAAGGTGAATCATATGATACATGAAGGGCTGCAACGCCAGATACCACCGAGTTATCCGAGCACTGCTGTCCTTCATTGTGCTTAACCACTTGAGTGAGGCGTGGTCTGTGACAAGATCGAATGCATGTCCCAGCAGGTAGGATCGTAAAGAGTGAGTAGCCCAGTTAATGGCTAAACAGTCCTTTTCGACCATGGAGTAGTTGCGCTACCGGGGGAGCATCTTTTTTCTGAGGTACAGTATCGGGTGTTCGACTCTGTCTACCTTTTGGGACAAAACCGCACCCAAACCAACATCCGACGCATCAGTGTGGAGGATGAATCTCTTGGTGAAATCTGGTGTGATGAGAGTGGGGGCCTGGCAGAGTCTCTGCTTAATAGTATCAAATGCCCCCTGACATTCTACTGACCATTTAAACAAATTTGGTGCGCTCTTGGTGAGGTCAACTAAGGGACTGACCACAGTGGCATACTCGGGGATGAATCTACTTGATGAGATTCTGGGATCAATAAGCTACTAACAACCAAACAAGCAAGATGGGCCGAATGGCCTCCTCTCGTTTGTAAACTTTCTTATGTTCTTATGTAATAACCGGCTAACCCTAGTAGAGACCTCACCTGAGCCTTGGTTTTGGGGATTGCCGTGTGAAAATTTCTCCCTTCCATTCCCCATTATAATTCCCAAATATTGCATCTCTGTTTTGGCAAACAGACATTTTCTCAAGTTGGCTGTCAGCCAGGCTAACCTTAAGAGACTGAAGGATGGCCATGATCCTAGCCAAATGCTCTCGCCAGGTGGAGCTGTAAATAACTACATCGTCAACATGCGCTGCCGCATATTCACGATGTGGGCACAAAACCTGGTCCATCAGTCTCTGAAAGGCAGCGGGCGCACCATGTAGCCCAAACGGCATGGTAATGAAATGGAACAGACCATCAGGAGTTGAAAATGTGGTTCTCTCTAGAACTGCGGGTTAAGGGGACCTGCCAGTATCCCTTCATCAGGTCCAGAGTGGAGATGAAGCTAGCCGTTCCCAGTCTATCGAGAAGCTTGTCGACCTGAGGCATGGGGTAGGCATCGAACTTGGCAACAGCGTTTACCTTACGGAAATCAACGCAGAAGCGGTTGGTGCCGTCCTTTTTGGCCACTATCACAATTGGACTGCACCACTTGCTCCTGGAAGGCTCAGTCACCCCAAGTTCTAGCATCGCCCATACCTCTTTGCTAACGCCACTTCATCGATTTTCTGAGGTCCGGCAAGGTCTCTCTCGCACCGTGACACCTGGGGGAGAGATAATGGCATATTCAACAAGGTTAGTTCTACGGAAAGTGAGAAAAAACATCATTGAACTCCTCAATGAACTTACACAACTCTCGTTGCTGATCTGGAAGTAACTGTTCCCCCATCGAAATGTCTTTTAGTGCTAGAGGTCTCTAGACCAGGGCCTAAGACCCTGTCCACACTATGCCTTTAAACCAGCTTAAAAGTGCTAAATACAGTTCGCGTCCACACTACGCAGCGTTTAATACCGTACTCGAGGACTGGACTTGAGACCACCTCAGGAGGTAGTCTCGAGTCCAGTTCTAATTAGATTGCATCAGGTAGTGCGGTTTGTCAGAAGTGTGGACGCAGTAATACCGTACTACATTTTTTGTGTATCCTCCAATATCCCCAAATGCTTTGTGGTATGTTTGGCGAAATACTTGCGCCTGAAGGACTTGCTATCAGTGTACACTCCGCAATGGGTATTCATATTTATGCTTTGAAAACAAAAAAACCAAAAAAAATCCTCAGGACATCTCTGTTAAACTAGTGGGGAAAATAACAAAAGTACAACGTTAAATTAGGCTACTGTAAAAATGAAATGTGAGTTAAAAGTAGGATCGGGGATGAACAATACATGTAATTTGTCAGCTCTGTTTGAAATAAAATTAAGGGGACCAGAATTAGGCACAGGCAAGATATGAAGGTAAAAACAAAGACTGTTTTGTAATTAACAGAATTGTTTTGGGTTTAATTATGAAGAAAACAGAAGCAGCTCAATTTGTTTAAAAGGGACATCACCGGATTAAAAATAAAACCCGAAAACTTCAAGCCCTACTTGTGTAGATTCGCATTTACTTTTTCCAAAATACTTGTTTTATTTCTTTTTAGCAATATGCACCTCTATTAATATGAAGCAGAACACATTATTTTAAAATAAAATACAGTGCATGGTGGGATACTATCGTATTCATTCCACTGTTCATTGCACTGCTAGACACTGTAACCGAACTATCCTAATAGTGTGTGGACGCATTAAGCCAGAATAAACATGAAACGTTACTTTAGTTTGGACGCTTTGAGCTGGATTAATTAGAACAGTTTCGAGTACTGTTCTCGAGATCGTTATGTAGTGTGGACAGGGCTTAAATAATCATCTTCTACTTCACCTGGGGCTATAAATAAGGCCTCCTTTGCCTGCCAGGGCTTTAATAAATTTACGTGATAAATTTATTGTTCATTATGGCGATCGGGCTGTCTAATTTCATAATTCACCTTTCCTATAGCCCGAATCACCTCATATGGCCCCTGCCATTTAGCACATAATTTCGATTCCGACAAGGGAAGACGCAGCATTACTTTGTCTCCTGGTTGAAAAGGTTGAATTCGTGCATTTTGATTGTAATGCTGCTGTTGCCGGTGCTGAGCCGATTTGAGATTGTCCTGGGCCAAATGACCGACCAAATCCAGACGATCTTTCAGTAAGAACACATGCTGCTCTACATTTTTGGACGGGCCTTTGTGCTCTTCCCACCCCTCTCTCAACAGATTGAGGATGCTGAAAAGCTGTTTCCCGTAGAAGAGCTCAAAGAGCGAGAACCCTGTTGAACTCTGCAGCATCTCTCTCACTGCAAAAATGAGGTAGGGGAGAAGCGTTGCCCAATGTTTTTGCTCTTGATTCACAAATCACCTCGGCATCTGCATTAGGGTCTAATATTTTGTAAACTTGCTCTAACATGTTAGACAGAAAGTTAGTTCCATGATCAGTCAATATATCCTTGGGAATCCCTACTCTAGCCATAATTTGCACTAGTTCTTTGGCTATTGCAGCTGCACTAGTGGACCTCAATGGAACTGCTTCCGGGTATCACGTTGCATAATCTACCACCACTAATATAAGCGTATACCTGGAATCAGACAGTAGCAAAGGGCCCACTATGTCCATTGCAATGCGTTCAAAGGGGGTGGAAATAATTGGCAGTGGGACCCTACTAGGGTCTACTGGGGCGCTACTCTCTGGCAGTCTGGGCATGTGGCTACATATTTCATTACTTCATTATGAAGCCCTTGAAGAGGCAGCAAATATATGATGTGATATCTCAAGGGTTAAAACGATTGTGTGGTGTTGTGAGTACTGTGCGTTATTGTGTTGTGTTCTGAGCACAGCACATTCTAGTGAGAACTGCTCGAGATGTGTTTCTCAAAAGATAGTTAGGATGCTGTTATATCTAGTTTGAGGCAAAGCTGCTTAGTTAAAAACAACCCCTTATAAATGGAATCTTCATCTTTAAGAAAGTTCTAGAAAAGTTCTATAATCATGCTGACGTTTTAATTTGCCTATTTGTTTCTATGTTAATCCTGTATAAATATTGTGCTACCTTGTCAATAATCGAGAGAGTGTGTTCCTGTGACCGCTGCTGCTCTTCCCTTGCGCATTGTATTAAAGCTTCTTGAAACTGCTATTGAGTGGAGTCATCAGTCATTTCATATTAAACAGGATTTTACCAAATACACCCTACCCAATAAAAGTGAGCCAACATCCGTTCCCGACAAGAAAGGGGAACCATAAATTGTGTTACAGGCTGTCCTGTGCCCGTGGCAAGGTTTACCCTATACAATAAATCACCCCTTAATAATGAAGTGCGGAAATACTAGCGCCCCAGCGCCCGCCGTCAACATCCTTACCTTCAATAGACCGGATCTGTCCCCAAGTGTGCACTAATGAGGGGTCGTTCTGTTGGCCCCACACTATGTCCGCGTTTGAATGCCACATGTCCGGTATATTGAGAGGGGCTGGAGTAGCCTCTGCCCTGGATGGCCCAGTAACCTCGCCCTCTCGGTCACAGTGCGTTCCGACCCCCTTTGACTGGCGTTTGTGACCATCCGAGTGTTCTCCCACCAGACCACAGTCTCGTCTCATTGATGCTCCCTCCCATTTTTCGGTCCTTCTGTCTATTTGTTTTTCTAGGACGGAAAATAGGGGAAAACATTTCAGCATGTAAGGGGAAAACATCACCAATCATTTCCCCTTTTTCTTTTTCTGCCACGTTTACATGTGTGGCCATTAATTTCATTAATTCTTTAAATTTTGGCAAGAATAACCAGGTGTGGTAGCCTTTCCCCCACACCTACTACTAGGTGACGTTTTAATCAGTCCTACCCTCTGCTGCTGCTCCTCCAACCCCTCTAACCTCATCCCTCTGCCTCTCCCCCCCTCCCGCACACTCTCTGGTGTACTCTGGAACTGTCATTCTTCTGCTAACAAAGCTGATTTCATCTCTGCCTTTGCCTCCCACCTCTCTCTCGATTTCCTTGCTCTCACTGAAACCTGGCTGTCCCCTGATAACACTGTAACTCCTGCTGCCCTGTCCTCTCTCTACGTCCTGTCCCATACCCCGCGTCTCACTGGACGGGGAGGTGGGACTGGTCTTCTCCTCTCTTCCTCCTTACTCTTTTCTGTCCCCTCCTCACTCTCTGTTAATACCTTTGAATTTCATGCAGTCCAACTAACCACTCCCTGTCAACTCCTGCTAATTGTACTGTACCGTCCCCCTGGGCCTCTCGCTCACTTTCTAGATGAACTTGACTATCTACTCTCCTCCCTCCCCTCTCTGTCTACCCCAACTGTCCTGTTAGGTGACTTCAACATCCATCTCTCCAACCCCAGCCACTCTGTTGGATTCCTCCCTCTCCTTCACTCCTTCGAATTCTGTCTCTCTCCATCCCCTCCTACCCACAAAGCTGGCCGTCAACTGGACCTCACCTTCTCCAGGGCCTGCTGCCCCTCCATCCTCTCTGTCACCCCCCTGGACCTCTCTGATCACTATTTCATCTCTTTTTCTCTGTCTCTCCCTGCTCCTCCTACCCCCACTGTCACCTCTCGCCGTAACCTCCGCTCTCTCCCCCTCTGTCCTTCACTCCACTGCTCTCTCTCACCTCCCTCCTATCGACTCCTTTTCACAACTCTCCGTGGACTCTGCTACCTCCACCCTCTTCTCCTCCCTCACCTCTTCCCTCGACTCCCTCTATCCCCTCACCTCCCGACCTGCTCGCCCCTCCCCTCCCCTCCCCAACCCTGGCTCTCCTCTGCGCTCCGCTCAGCAAGAATCACACTGCGATCTGCTGAAAAGAAATGGAAGAGAACCAAACTCCCTGCTGCCCTAGACCTTTACCGCACTCTCCTCTCCTCCTTCTCCTCTACTCTCTCCTCTGCTAAATGTACTTATTTCCAATCTGTAATCGAAGCCTCCACTAACAACCCACGTAAACTATTCTCTACCTTCTCCTCCCTCCTAAACCCTCCCCCCCCTCCTCCTCCCTCCTCTATCTCCCCTGACGACTTTGCCTCCTTCTTCTCTTCTAAAATCTCAGATATCCGCAAACTCTTTAACACCTCTCCCTCCCCCGCACCCCCTCCTGCTCCAACCCCTACACCCACTGCATCCCCTACTAACTCACCCTCCTTCTCCACCTTCTCGCCCCTCTCAGACTCTGACCTCTCCTCCCTGCTCCAGGGTCACAAACCCACCACGTGTGCCCTGGACCCCCTCCCCACTCACCTCTTTCAAGCTGCTGCTCCTGCTCTACTTCCCTTCATCTCCTCCCTTCTCAACACCTCTCTCCTTTCTGGTCTCTTTCCCTCTGCCTTCAAAAAAGCCTCTATCACTCCCCTCCTCAAAAAACCTACCCTCGACCCCACCTCCCTCCAGAGCTACCGTCCTGTCTCCCTCCTACCCTTCCTCTCCAAAACCCTCGAGCGGACTGTACACCGCCAGCTCTCTGCTTTCCTGTCCAACCACTCTCTGCTCGACCCTCTCCAATCTGGCTTCCGCTCTGCTCACTCCACTGAAACCGCCCTCCTGTCTGTCACCAACTCACTAAAGTCTGCCCGAGCTGCCTCTCTCTTCTCTGTCCTAATTCTCCTCGACCTCTCTGCTGCCTTTGACATTGTTGATCACTCTATTCTACTATCATCTCTCGCTGACCTGGGGATCTCTGGCACTGCTCTGGCCTGGTTCTCCTCCTACCTCTCCAACCGCACTTACCAGGTAACCTGGCGTGGAGCAACCTCCACACCTCACCCTCTCTCAACAGGAGTCCCCCAAGGGTCAGTCTTGGGTCATCTCCTGTCATCTCACCCGCTCCCTGGGCCCCCTCATCGCATCCTATGGTTTCTCATACCATTTCTATGCTGATGATGCTCAGATTTTCCTTTCCTTCCCCACCTCTGACTCCACCATCCCCTCCCGTATCTCTATCTGTCTGTCTCCTATTTCCTCCTGGATGCACTCGCATCACCTCAAACTCAACCTCTCTAAATCTGACCTCCTTTTCTTTCCCTCCTCCTCCCCCTCCTCTGATCTCTCTATCTCCGTTCCTCTGGAATCTACCACACTCTCTCCCTCTTCCTCCGCTAAGAACCTCGGAGTCACCCTGGACCCCCTGCCTCTCTTATTCCCAGCACATCTCCACTCTGGCACACACTTGCCGATTCTTCCTGAGCAACATCCGAAGAATCCGACCCTTCCTCACCAACTACGCCACCCAGCTCCTGGTCCAGGCCCTGGTACTCTCCCGCCTAGACTACTGCAACTCCCTCCTGGCTGGCCTCCCTGCGTCAGCCACCCGTCCGCTCCAGCTCATCCAGAACTCCGCTGCCCGCCTGCTGTTCTCTCTGCCTCACTTCTCCCACGCAACTCCACTGCTCCGCTCACTCCACTGGCTCCCGATCACCTTTCGCATCCAGTTCAAGACTCTTGTACTAGCCTACAGATGCCTTGACCAGACTGCACTCAGTTACCTCCAGTCCCTCATCTCTCCCTACACCCCCACTCGACCTCTCCCCTCCGCCTGCACTAGAAGACTGGCTCTACCTCCTCTACGCCTCCAGAGCCCGCTCCTTCTCCACCCTCGCTCCGCAGTGGTGGAATGACCTTCCTACAGATGTCAGGACTGCCCAGTCCCTGACCACATTCTGGCGCCTCCTTAAGACTCACCTCTTCAGACAGCACCTGCAGAACTCCTGTTTTTCCCCTGGGACACTTATCAGCCTTCCTTAAATGTGCTTTACTTACTCTTATTTTACTGCATTTAATCCTGTACTTCAGAGTACTGTAATCTGCCAAGTGTTTAATCTGTAGTATTTCGTATTTAATCATATCCTGATGTAACTATCACTGACACTGTTATCTGCTGTATTATTGAGTTGTATTTTGTCACACTTGTACTTGCTTGAACCAAAGTCATTGTATTTATCTAGCTCTTAATTGTAGTATTACTTGTACTGTGATACTTGAAATGTATTTGCTTACGATTGTAAGTCGCCCTGGATAAGGGCGTCTGCTAAGAAATAAATAATAATAATAAATAATAATAATAATAATAATAATAATAATAATAATAAAGTATACTTTTAATGTGGGGTATGCTACCGTGTCTCCATATGGATACAGGTGATAGCCACCTGGCCTCGTGGCTGCCACGACACACGGCCCAAGAGAGTTGTCTGCATGAAGGTCTGCTCACACCCTGTGTCCACTAATGCATGGGTTTTCACATTCCCTAAAACCATATCAACAATACAAGGCCCCCCCTGGTTTACCCGCTTCTGATGCCCAATTACAAGCTACCACGTCACATTCTACTACAAGGACTATCTATACCGGCGAGACGGAGTGCATTAAACAAAAAGGGAACCAATCTACTCGGAGAAAGGATCCTTGAGGAGGTTCAGAAGCATTTAAACTAGAAAGGATGGGGGAGAAAACAAAAAAAACAGAAGGGAGACCACATCAAAACAAGGGCAACAACTCAGGTAAGACAAAATGTATTTATCTAAATGCTAGAAGTCTCAGAAACAAAATGTTAGAACTTGAAGCTACTGCACTAACAAGTAACTACGATGTGATAGGTGTTACAGAAACTTGGTTGTCTGAGAGTGATGGAGACGAATATAATATTAGTGGGTACACATTGTATTGGAAAGACAGGCAGGACAGAAGAGGTGGAGGGGTAGCGCTATACATAAGAAATAGTCTTGAAGCCCAGGTGTTAAATCTGGACAAAGAAAACAACGCCGAATCAATATGGGTCAGAATAATGGACAAAAATTCAAAAGGGCAAAATAATAGGAGCATGCTATAGACCGCCAAATTCAGACACCGAGCAAAATAATCTGTTATACAATGACATTAGAAATGCTTGTAGCAAAGGAGAAGCCATATTAATGGGGGATTTCAACTTCCCCGCCATATAAAATGGGAAAGCCTGGTGGGGAGCACGACGGACGAAATTGAAATGGTGTTAATGACAAATGACTACTTCCTAACGCAATTTGTCAAGGCACCGACTAGAGGGGAGGCATGCCTTGATTTAGTCTTTTCAAATAATGAAGACAGAATAACTAAAACAGAGGTCAGAGAGCCATTGGCAAACTCAGACCACAACATGGTCTCATTTGAAGTGTTTTTTAAAACCCCAAAAGTAATGACTAAAGCTAAGGTTTACAATTTTAGAAAAGCAAACTATGAAGGTATGAAACAGAGACTAACAGAAGTAGATTGGAGTAAAACGAGAAAACATCCACAGAAAAAGGATGGCTGTTTTTTAAAAATGTAGTACTAGAGGCGCAAAACAATTACATCCCAAAAGTAGACAAATCTAAATCTAAAACAAAATGGCCAAAATGGTTTAATAGATCAATTAAAAAAAAATATTCAGCGAAAAAAGGCACTTTACAGAGCGTTTAAAAGTACACAGAAAGAGTACTTGGAACTGCAAACACAAGTCAAATAGGAAGTTAGAAATGCCAAGAGAGAGATAGAAATCAATATTGCTAAGGGGGATAAAACCAATTCCAAAATGAGAACATTCAAAAGAGGAGGTTAAATGTCTAAGAGACACAAATGGCAAAATCATAGACGAAGAAAAAAAATAGCAAATATATTAAATGATTACTTTTCACAGGTTTTTACAAAGGAGGAGACGGACAACATGCCCCACATGTCGACCTGTTCCTATCCAATTTTAAATAACTTTAGCATAACAGAGGCAGAAGTGTTAAAGGGACTAGGAGCTCTTAAAATAAACAAACCCACTGAGCCGGATGAGATCCTCCCAGTAGTACTCAAAGAAATGAAAGAAGTTATTTACAAACCGCTAACCAAGATGCAACAGTCTCTTGACACAGGGGTTGTACTGGCAGACTGGAAAATTGCAAACGTAATACCGATCCACAAAAAGGGAGACAAAACCGAACCAGGCAACTACAGACCAATAAGTCTGACTTCTATTATATGTAAACTTATGGAAACTATAATAAGATCTAAAATGGAAAATTACCTATATGGTAACAATATCCTGGGAGACAGTCAGCATGGTTTTAGGAAAGGGAGATCATGTCTAACTAACCTGCTTGATTTTTTTGAGGATGCAACATCGACAATGGATAACTGCAAAGCATACGACATGGTTTATTTAGATTTCCAGAAAGCTTTTGACAAAGTTACGCATAAAAGATTAATTCTCAAACTGAATGCAGTAGGGATTCAAGGAACTGCATGCACATGGATTAGGGAGTGGTTAACAGGTAGAAAACAGAAAGTACTGATTAGAGGAGAAAACTCAAAATGGAGCGAGGTAACCAGTGGTGTACCACAGGGATCAGTATTAGGTCCTCTGCTACTCCTAATCTACATTAATGATTTAGATTCTGGTATAGTAAGCAAACTTGTTAAATTTGCAGACGATATAAAAATAGAAGGAGTGGCAAACACTGTTGCTGCAGCAAAGGACAGAAAATAGGAGGCATTTTTTTTACACAGAGAATTGTGAGGGTCTGGAACCAACTCCCCAGTAATGTTGTTGAAGCTGACACCCTGGGATCCTTCAAGAAGCTGCTTGATGAGATTCTGGGATCAACAAGCTACTAACAACCAAACAAGCAAGATGGGCTGAATGGCCTCCTCTTGTTTGTAAACTTTCTTATGTTCTTATGGTTAATGTGCAGAAATCAAGCATACTAGTGGGGGTGAAACTTTAATGCTGGGGTGAGTTAATTAGTTGTGTTTCAAAGATATCAGAGCTAGACACTCGCTTAATGTACATACTTTTTGTAGCTATTATTTAATGGGGGACCAAATTCTACAGCACAACAGTTGTAATATTTTACACACCTTTAATTTTCTTTTTTACTGAAAAGTTCTAAAAACTTCATAATTTATTATTTGACGTGGCTGAGGTTGGCTTCTATTCGCTTCATATTAAGTGTGAAATGCAATTCTCAAACTTGCATAATTAGCACTGCATTTAAGGGATTAAAACGCGTTGGGACACTTATTTCTCTGCTGGTACACTAAGGGGGGGTGTCCCCTCTATATTAATTACCTGTATGAGCATATCTAGACCCCCTGAACACATCGGGTACAAACTTAGAATCCTATTGCATTTTGAAAGGCTTCAAGGCAGGTGATACGGAATATTTCAGTTGAAAAATGTGGTATCCCCCATGTAATAAAATATGGGGGTACCCCTAGAGAATACAAATGACCTATATGACCATAACTGGACCCCCTGAACTCATCTGGTATAGTACTAGAAAATCCTATTACGTTCAGAAATTCTTAGGCTGGGGATACGAAATATTTCAGCTTCTCTGGTGCTGTGAAAAACAAAACATGATTTAATATCGCAGCATTTCTTTATTTCTTACTGCTTTACAATTTGTATTTTCCCAAATAATGAATTTCTTAACATTTACACTATTGCAGCTTTTTAAAAAGTATGATTCCCTTTTAATTTCTATGGTCGATTCCTTTTTCTTTTATAACCTGGTGATAAAATATTATTATATGCTACTGTGTGTGTTTTAAATTGTACGTTTGCATTATTAAAATAAAACCGCAGTAAAACAAATAAAATAAATACATCGTGAAATAAGACTCGAAGTAGCTCGGGTAGTTGAGCAACATTACTACCGTTTTCGTAAACACAGCAATATAGGAGCAAATGCGCGTTCACGGCCACAAATCAAGCTAGAGAGATCTGCGCAAGCGCGAAATGTTGGCGATTGCTCGGGGATGCACGATATCAAGGGGACAGGATTCATAACACCGGCCCTAGGTTAGATTCACTACGTTCTCGTAGTCTATAAAATAATACAATGCCTCAATTAGACTCAGTATAACCAATATTACGACAGCGCTGTGTTATTAACAGCGCGTATAATAATCAAAACACTTTATAACATGTCCTAAGAGAGATTCTAACCAAGATCTTTCCACTAGAAGGTGGTTTGCGGTGTTGGATTGACCGAGCAATACCATACAATAAAATCAACCTTACCTTGAAATATTAGAGGTTGTTTTATATCTGCATCTGCAGCGTTTATACACCCTCGCACAGCTTTCAACTCGCTCTCTGATATTTCCAATCTCAGCTTCAGACTTTCATTCTCTTTCTCCTTTCCAGCCATTTCCACTTGGAATTCAGTGAATTTGCTGCCGACAACTTTAGTAATCGCACACAAGACGGTGTCTACAGCCGCTTTCACTGCGTGCTCGATGGTAGAGGCGAGCTCGTCTTGAAAGAACGACACGGACACACTGACGTCCATCTTCACTGGTTTAGTTTCAGACTGGTCTAGCGGAATCCTCTTTTCATTCAGAAACACCGGGTTCGGTTTTTATTTAGTAATATTTATTTTTTACTGTAGCCTTCCCATTCAAATATATTCATCACTTCTTCTGGTGTGATAATGAAAGAACACAAACAACAGGCTTTGCAAGGAGTTACTTTCGTCTTTCCAAATCCCGCTGAGCTCTGCTGGAATTCAAACGCGTTTGTTTCTCAGTAAATAATCTCATTGAAAAGCTCAACTTGTCTGCAGATGCGACTGACCCACTCCACTCTGTATGTGAAATTCAACACAGAAAGGGGATGCTTTTCATTTCCCGGAACTCAGTGCAGGTAATAAACAAACACAAAAATCATTAGAAAACATTTCGATCCAACCTAAATACTTTAAACAGCAGGAGACAGACTTGTAAAATCATCACTGATACAGCGATCTCTCTCCACGTAAACAAAGCAAACGTTTCTATTTCCTATACTGAATTGCGTCACTATCAGAAGGCGGGGCTGGTTGAAACCATCGCGTATTATTGGCTGCAGAAACACTCTTAACCCCCAGCAAGAGAGACTGGTTGGCTGGCCTCCCTGTCGAAGTAAGGGCGGGATCGACGAGGTTATGAAGCTGGATACCACAGTTCGCCATGTTGGCTCTTCGAGCGCTATGTTCTGTGCAATGCTGACACTGCGGGGAATCCGAAATGGCGCCAGTTTCGACTGTCTCTGCTTTCAATGCGCGTGTTCAATGCCAAAGCTGCTGCTGCTTACTGGGCCCGTGCAAAAAACAGTTCAAAATAATGAAAGTAACAACGGAAGAAATGATTCTGTCATACCTTGTGGATTTATGTGGCGAGAAAGGTACGGCAAAATATCTCAGAAGCATTTTCTAATACCCGTACAGGGGGCGGAGGGAAGGGACGAAGCACGGCCATAGACAGAGAGAAGCATCAAAATAACCCAAAGGCTCTTTTCAGAGGCATCCCAAATATTTAAAAAAATGAGCAAATAAATAAACCTTTACCATGATTATGAAACTCGATTCCCATCCATCTGTTGCCGATGAGGCAGATGCAAGTATTTTTGTGTGGCTTATAATCGCCACGAATACTTGTATCTGCTTCATTGGCAACAGCCAGATGAAAATCGAGTTTGAAATGATTTTACACCGCAGAAAGGGGCGGCACGGTCAGGATTGTCAGATTGGAACTGTTGCCTGTTTGAAAATGCGCATCAACAGTCTCAGATTTGCCTGGCCCGGTAAACTACACCTGTGCCACAATATGTATTATTAGTGGGGCTTGCGAAGCAAGAGTCCCCACTTTAAAAATTCTTCTTTGGCATTATTTTTTGGCTCTTACACCGTTTAAGCTAGAAACGCCGTTCAAACTTTAAAACGTGTAGACTGGTCTGGAATAGTGTGCTTGTATACAACCTTTTAATATATTTTATACTTTTTAAACTATTAAGCTTTTAGTCCTTTTTTGTCCATCTTCATTCACTTTAATGGGACTTTATTCAACATTCTAAAGCTCCCCATTGTTTAAAAACTCCCAGACTTCCAACATTCTATTTACTGTAAATGATGTAACTTTTGACTATATTCTAACCATAAAATAAATTTAAAAAGTACTTTGTTCAGCTGATGGAAAACAGAATTAGGAAACGACCGCTCATATTACGAGTGGCAAACACTTTTGCAGCAGCAAAGGTCATTCAAAATGATCTAGACAGCATTCAGAACTGGGCAGACACATGGCAAATTACATTTAATAGAGAAAAGTGTAAGGTACTGCACGCAGGCAATAAAAATGTGCATTATAAATATCATATGGGAGATACTGAAATTGAAGAAGGAATCTAAAAATGTGCATTATAAATGTCATATGGGAGATACTGAAATTGAAGACGACCTAGGAGTTTATCTTGACTTAGAAATGTCTTCATCTAGACAATGTGGGGAAGCTATAAAAAAGGCTGACGAGATGCTCGGGTATATAGTGAAAAGTGTTGAATTTAAATCAAGGGAAGTAATGTTAAAACTCTACAATGCATTAGTAAGACCTCACCTAGAATATTGTGTTCAGTTCTGGTCACCTCGTTAAAAAAAGGATATTGCTGCTCTGGAAAGAGTGCAAAGAGCAACCAGAATTATCCCGGGTTTAAAAGGCATGTCGTATGCAGACAGGCTAAAAGAATTGAATCTATTCAGTCTTGAACAAAGAAGACTACGCGGCGATATGATTCAAACATTCAAAATCCTAAAAGGTATAGACAATGTCAACCCGGGGGACTTCTTTGACTTGAAAAAAGAAAAAAGGACCAGGGGTCATAAATGGAGATTAGATAAAGGGGCATTCAGAACAGAAACTAGGAGGCACTTTTTTACACAGAGAATTGTGAGGGTCTGGAACCAACTCCCCAGTAATGTTGTTGAAGCTGACACCCTGGGATCCTTCAAGAAGCTGCTTGATGAGATTCTGGGATCAATAAGCTACTAACAACCAAACGAGCAAGATGGGCTGAATGGCCTCCTCTCGTTTGTAAACTTTCTTATGTTCTTATGTATTCATCGTTGAGCATTCGGATTGTGTTACATTACATTGGTAATATATTAAATAGATTGTTATTATGAATGCACGTTTGTCTTTCTTTTCTCATGCATTGCTCAGCCTCTTGCAGTGTGATCTGTGGAAACTTCCCCGATACTGTGGTGAATCTGCAGTACCTCAAGATGCAGCACAGTATACCGCAGTTATCATGTGGGCAGCTTGAAGTGTAAAATCAATACTGCTTCCAGCAGGGTGCACCAGAGAGCTTTTAATTGAAATGTTGTTCAGTGTCTTGTTGACAGTCAACAATTTCATTTTAAAAATTAATACCGTAGATGTCCTCATTTCTACATTTCTTATATATATACCATGATTGTACAGTCAGCGCCGCTTTATCGGGACGCCTCTGGTGAAGGAAAAATATCCTGAATAAGTGGCTGTCCCAATTAAACGAGAGGCCGTTGAGACGACCTTAGTCACACCTCTTTGATTATTTATTTATTTATTTATTTATTTATTTATTTAATTTAGAATCTCCAATTATTTTACCCCCAATTTTCTCGTCCAATGCTGCTTCTTATTGTTTCCCCTTCACCGCGGTCTCTCCCCACACAGTTCAGGGACCCGAGGCTCAGGGGGCATCCTCTGATCCCACGGGCCAATCGGCGTCTTCTTACACCCAGGAACTCGAGAGCGGATGTCTGCATGCTACCGGCCTCTGGAGGACAAAGACCAGCCCAGCAAATCTCTGCCCCAAGCTCACTCGGCGCCTGGCCTGTAGGAGTGACGCAGAGCGGTGAAGAGAAACAGTCTAAGCCGGAACCCACCTCCCCAGCCCTGGGAGCGATCTCTGGTTGTATGACCCACCGTGCATGTTGCGTGGCAGTAACCTTTTTTGATTCTTAATGAAAAGAAAAAGAATGAAATCACATCACATTATGATTAATTGTTAAATACATAATTTAAAATACAAGTCAATGTTTCTTTTTATTCCTAAACAAAATTAATCGCACCTGCGATTTTGACACGCCAAATTTGTTTGCAACAGCAGCCTGAGAAACCACAGAAGACTCCTCTTTCATCAAGAGTTCAATGTGGTTTACGCAAATTACATCATTTTAAAATACTGTATCCCAATTAAACTAAGTGACATCCCAATTAAACAACATAATTAGCATTGGGAAGAACCGTCTCCCAGAGTTATATCTCATTTAAGCAGCAATCCCGATTATCATGATCCCGATTAGGCGGTGCCGACTGTAACAGCTTTTTAAACTGCTATCTATTCATACAAGTGATACGTGTACAATCAAACATATATTTTGTCATTAAGTAGCCCTGTGGTTTATAAAAATATTTGTTTACATTATAACGGTCACCCTGCACAGTTGATAGGCAACTGTACTGTCCTCCCTTAGGAGATTCTACTGGCCAAATAATTAAAACTAAATAAGTCAATAAGAGTGACTGACAGTAAAACAGGGTCGTCACAATGCGTCAATTTAACTAAACAAACACTGGTTTATTCCATGGAACACAAAGCTTGACAAAGAGAATCAGACTAAACAATTATAGTAGCAAACAACTAAATTAGGGACAGAGTGGAAAGGAAGAAAATAGTGAAAACAAACCCAGGAAAACAGATTAGAAATTAATATACACAACAGAGCTTATAGAATATATCCACAACAAATTAACAATTACTGACAGGGAGGATAATGAATATACGGAATGAATGAGCAATGCAACACAAAATATAAATCAACAAAATAGTATTGAAGTCCCAAAAAGTAACAAAAGAAAAAAAAACCACAACGATGGCCACATCAATGGAAAGAGCTCACCAAACCGGTATTGAAGGCCAGTTAATTACTTGGGATGAACGTGAACGATGACGTAGATGACTTCATGAGATAGAAAACATTGAGAGCGATGAAATGGAGGCTTGATGAAAACTGAGGTTGCAAACAGTCCAGAACAGATGCACAAAAACATACAACCACACCCTCCAGCAAAAAAACACAAAAGAAACTACCCTACCTAATTAAGCAAAACAACTGTAACTAGACAATAAACTAAAGCAGCAGACAAAAAGAAAAATAATGGCTAAAGAATAATATCTAGCTAACAGTATAAAGATTAGGTTACAAAAGGTAGACAGACTCTCCCACCAGGGTGCTAGCTACAGGAGGAAAAAAAATACACCCCCAACCCCCCACAATTAGAGAAATAAGAGAGGTGAAGATTGACTGTGTGAGAGGATTGGTGGATGAAAATTTTAATGGGCCAATGGGGTGAAAGAAAGAAAGAAATGGATACTGGGAAATGTAGTTTTTATAGGTTGGCCTGGCCAGGCTACTGCCTTTACTTAAAGAGACAGGTGGGTGAAAATTACACCCACATATGTAGCAACAGTGCTACAACATATTTAACTTGATGTTGCTAAAGCCCAATTCAGTTCCTTTTCAATTCGAAGACGACCACCAATGACATTACGTATGGGATATGCCTGCCCATTGGGTATGTATCGCTGAGCTCTCTATACCTTTGTTATCTGTCTGTCGTGTGTAGTCATCCGTGAGTGGTTGTCTTTTCTTTCTGAGAGTACACAGTTCCTCCACTGGGCTAGGCCTTGTCGTATCCCTGCTGTTGAGTGACTCTTCCAGTCGTGCTCTCCTCCACAGGGCTAGGCCTTGCCGCATCCCCGCTGTTGAGTAGACCTCACTGGCTGTGTAGGCCCGCCCACCTCGGTGAGTCGGGCCTTGTAAGCAAATAGTGTGCTCTCCCCTATACTATCTTTCTACCGTGGTTTTGCTGTCTGCTTCAACTCGTCTACCGCGGCTTCGGCCCTTGTGTCCCCCTGGTGCATGCAACACGCTGACCAGGTGTGTGTGACTGTGCTGTAGGGTAGGCACAATTGCGTAGCACCTCCCCACCCCCCGGTGCTTCAGTACCGCAGCGTATGCATAGCCCTTATTACTTATTAGTATCTCGGTGCACAAGTGCTCAGTGCATACGGCACATGGTGCCCAGCGCTACAGCGTCAGTGCACAGTCACAGCGCTCTCAGTACTCGGTGTACGCGGTGCTTGGTCTGCATGGTGCATGCGGTGCACACGGTGCTTGGTACCCACTGCTACAGTGCTAGTGCACGAACGCGTGGTGCTGCACGATACGCGGTGCACAGAGTGCATGGTACTCGGTGCGCACGGCGATCGGTACGCATGGTGCACGTTGCACACGGTGCTTGGTACTGCTGCTACACTAGTGCATGGGCATACGGTAATGTGGCAAAGTGGTGAGTGAATACAGGTGAGTGCAGTGCAGAGCGAATATAAAACAGACAGACAATGATTTCCAGGTGCAAGGGTGTTTATTGATTTAATTAACAATGTCCAGAGCCTTATGGCAAACACCTGTAAATAATAATGTCGGAGTGATACAGCGGTGTGTATCACTCTGTAGTTGTAATTCCCCGGGTTTGACCCATAACCAAAAAGTCCAGTTTTACACACCAACACTAAACACAAAACACAAACACAGTTCTTAGTGATAGTGAATATGTGCAAGTGGTGTAATACAGTTCCTCTCAACCACTCAGAGAGAGGGAAAGCTAAACACCCTCTTCCCCACCTCTCTGTGTCACTGCAATGACTGACAGGCAGATCTTCCAAGGCTGCTGCCCTCTTCCTGCAACACTATGCATACGTCAGACAGTCAGCACAGATCTGTTACATATCCTCCCTCTCAGAATGGCACCACCGCTCCATTCAAAAATCCTACACCCCCATGCCTTGCCGAGAGAAAAAGTCTGCATTTTGATGCAGTTTTCCTACTTGGTGGACAACCCTGAAGGCATAGGGCTACAGGGCCAAGTACCACCATGTGATTCTGGCGTTGTTATCCTTCATCCGGTGAAAGCCATGCTAAGGGGGCATGATTTGTAATCAGGGTGAAGTGTCGCCCCAGAAGGGAGTACCAGAGTGACTCGACTGCCCATTTTATCGCAAGACACTCCTTCTCGATGGTACTATAGTTTTTGCTGATGTACAGGACTGGGTGCTCACTTCCCCGGACCTCCTGAGACAACACTGTCCCAAGACCTGTCTCTGATGCATCTGTCTGCAGGGTGAACCTCTTACTGAAATCAGGACTGCACAGCACTGGCTTGTTACACAACCTCCGCTTCAGAGCGAGAAAGGCCCACTGGCAGGCTCCGTCCACTGAACCGTATTTAGGGCAGCCTTCTGGGTGAGGTCTGTCAAGGGAGTAGCGAGGGTGGCGAAGCTCGGGATGAACTTCCTATTATTATAGGAAGTTCATCCCGAGCTTCGCCACCCTCGCTACTCCCTTGACAGACCTCACCCAGCTAATCCCAAAAAAAACGCACCTGGGTTTTGGTCATAGGGACCGGCCAGTCAGCCAAGGCTTTCACCTTAGCAATCAGCAGTCTGATCTGGCCACTCCCTACTCGATACCACAAATACTCCAACTCACTCTTCCCAATGGCACATTTCTTTGGGTTAGCAGTGAGCCCAGCCTCCCGCAAGAATTGCAGCACTGCCGCAACCTTACACAGATGACTCGGCCAATCCTCACTGTGGATAACCACGTCATCTATGTAAGCAGCGGCGTACTGCTGATGGGGCTGCAAAATATCCATCATCTGCTGGAAAGTGGCTGGCGCTCCGTGCA
Source organism: Acipenser ruthenus (assembly GCF_902713425.1). NCBI lineage: Eukaryota > Metazoa > Chordata > Actinopteri > Acipenseriformes > Acipenseridae > Acipenser > Acipenser ruthenus. Next base: position 14,580,983 of record NC_081210.1, on the reverse strand, counting down.
ACCCAAAGGGCATGGTCCTAAATTGGTACAACCTGAAGGTAGTTGAAAATGCTGTCCTCTCTCTGAATTCCGGGGTCAGGGGAATCTGCCAGTACCCCTTCATTAAATCCAGTGTCATCATAAAATGAGCCGTGCCTAGACGCTCCAGCAACTCATCTACCCGGGGCATGGGATAAGCATCAAACTTCGATCTCTCATTAACTCACCTAAAGTCAATGCAGAACCGAGTTGACCTGTCTGGCCTATCTACTAAAACAATGGGACTGTTCCAGTCACTTTGGGACTCTTCTATTACCACTAGTCTCAGCATCTCATCAATTTCCATTTTTACTACCTGCCTTTTGCGTTCAGGTATACGGTATGGCCTTTTGCGAATTGGCGCCCCGGCTCAACTTCAATGTGATGATGGGCTACCTGAGTCTGCCCCGGGACGGGAGAAAACACATCAGGAAATTCCGTCACCAGCGCCCGAGCCTGACATTTCTCTGTTGGCGTCAGATTATCTGCAATCTGTACCGACCCTATTTTCGCCAACACAGAAAGATCCGGTCCCAAGTCTGTGACGTCATCTACCTGCGCCACTACCAACGCCTCTTGTTGCAACCAGGGCTTCAAGAGGTTTACATGATAAATGTGTTTCTCTCTTCGTCGCTCCGGCTGTCAGATCTCATAATCCACCATCCCAATCCGGCATGTAAGTGTGGAGTAGTGGTTAGGGCAGCAGTGTGGAGTAGTGGTTAGGGCTCTGGACTCTTGGCCGGAGGGTTGTGGGTTCAATCCCCAGTGGGGGACACTGCTGCTGTACCCTTGAGCAAGGTACTTTACCTAGATTGCTCCAGTAAAAACCCAACTGTATAAATGGGTAATTGTATGTAAAAAATAATGTGATATCTGTATAATGTATAATGTGATATCTTGTAACAATTGTAAGTCGCCCTGGATAAGGGCGTCTGCTAAGAAATAAATAATAATAATAATAATAATAATAATAATAATAATAATAATAATAATAATAACCTCAAAAGGTCCTTGCCACTTAGCCAAAAGTTTCGACTCAGAACTAGGTAATAATTGAAGCACCTTATCCCCCGGCTGGAATGTTCATAACTGAGCTCCTCGGTTGTGCTGTGTCTCCTGTCTATGCTGACCCTGCTGCAGATTGTCATGTGCCCACTTTCCAACAGACTCAAGGCGTTTGCGCAGGTCCAACACATACCGGATGGTATTGGTCGAATTATCCTGCTGTTCCTTCCACATCTCTCTGACCAGATCAAGCACACCCCGGGGTCTCCGCCCATACAACAACTCAAATGGTGAAAACCCTGTAAAGCCTGGGGTACCTCTCTGATAGCAAAGAGAAGAGGAGGAATCAGCTGGTCCCAGTAACACACCTCACTATTAATAAATCTGTGCAACATGTTCTTAAGGGTCTTATTAAAACGCTCCACAAGACCATCGGTTTGAGGATGAAACACCGATGTCCTAATGGTCTTAATTCCCAAAAGTTTACATGTTCCGTGGACTAGTCGGGACATAAAGTTGGTGCCTTGGTCGGTTAGTATTTACATAAGAACATAAGAACATAAGAAAGTTTACAAACGAGAGGAGGCCATTCAGCCCATCTTGCTCGTTTGGTTGTTAGTAGCTTATTGATCCCAGAATCTCATCAAGCAGCTTCTTGAAGGATCCCAGGGTGTCAGCTTCAACAACATTACTGGGGAGTTGGTTCCAGACCCTCACAATTCTCTGTGTAAAAAAGTGCCTCCTATTTTCTGTTCTGAATGCCCCTTTATCTAATCTCCATTTGTGACCCCTGGTCCTTGTTTCTTTTTTCAGGTCAAAGAAGTCCCCTGGGTTGACATTGTCTATACCTTTTAGGATTTTGAATGTTTGAATCAGATCGCCGCGTATTCTTTGTTCAAGACTGAATAGATTCAATTCTTTTAGCCTGTCTGCATACGACATGCCTTTTAAACCCGGGATAATTCTGGTTGCTCTTCTTTGCACTCTTTCTAGAGCAACAATATCCTTTTTGTAACGAGGTGACCAGAACTGAACACAATATTCTAGGTGAGGTCTTACTAATGCATTGTAGAGGTTTAACATTACTTCCCTTGATTTAAATTCAACACTTCTCACAATATATCCGAGCATCTTGTTAGCCTTTTTTATAGCTTCCCCACATTGTCTAGAAGAAGACATTTCTGAGTCAACATAAACTCCAAGGTCTTTTTCATAGTTCCCTTCTTCAATTTCACTATCTCCCATATGATATTTATAATGCACATTTTTATTGCCCGCATGCAATACTTTACACTTTTCTCTATTAAATTTAATTTGCCATGTGTCTGCCCAGTTCTGAATGCTGTCTAGATCATTTTGGACGACCTTTGCTGCTGCAACAGTGTTTGCCACTCCTCCTATTTTTGTGTCGTCTGCAAATTTAACGAGTTTGCTTACTATACCAGAATCTAAATCATTAATGTAGATTAGGAATAGCAGAGGACCTATGTATTTATGTCGTTTTTTATTTGTTAATTTATTTTTTGCTTTGGCATAAAGTATCTGCCGTGTGAAGCGACAGCGTGGGAGAAGTACGAGTGGACAAGTACATCATAGTTAGAAGCAGTTTGAAAGCAGGTTGACAGCTGCAGAAGCTAAACTAAACTTCCAAAAAGTACTCTGTGACAACTGCATGATGTGGGAATTCCGAGAAAACCCAACAGGGCTCAACCAAGTGTGTGTAAAGTGCCGCACGATCCAGGACTTGCTTCAACGAGTAAGTCTGTTAGAAATGGAGCTGGAGGAAATGAGACAGCAACAGGAGCTTGAGGAGCTGACACACCCACAATTCATGGAAGTCTGCACCCCTAGCAGACTGAAAGCCACCAGGGAGATGGAAGAGAGTCGAAACAGCTGGGTTCAGTTAGGCAGAAGCAGGGAAAAAAAGAAACTTCGTCGAACACAACCACCAGAAATCCAAACATCCAACAAATTCAAGCCACTTCAACATTTAGATGACCAAAACCAACATCAAAAGAATGAAAGGAACAACATCCAGGACCCGAGAAACAGTGCTGGCCAGGCAGCAGAAAGAAGGGAGGTCATGATTGTTGGGGACTCCATATTGAGAAACACAGCAAGTTCAGTTTTCAGTCTGGACCCCCTTACTACAACAGTGTGCTGCCTTCCAGGAGCCTCTGTCAAGCACATCACTGAGAACGTGGACAGGCTCCTAGAACGAACAGGAGACAACCCGGTAGTAGTCGTCCACATCGGTACAAACAACATTGGAAGAGACAGGCCAAGATCCCTGCAAAACAAATTCAGAGAGCTAGGAAGGAAATTAAAAGACAAGACCAAAACTGTGGTATTTTCTGGGATGCTGCCGGCACCTTGCAAAGGACCATATGGACAGCTGGAAATACAAAATCAAAATGCATGGCTGAAATCGTGGTGCACACAGGAAGGCTTCACCTTTCTTGAACATTGGAGCACATTCTACAACAAGGACTATCTATATAGGTGGGACGGACTGCACTTAAACAAAAAGGGAACCAATCTACTTGGAGAAAGGATCCTTGAGGAGGTCCAAAAGCATTTAAACTAGAAAGGAAGGGGGGAGAAAGCAAAAAAACAGAACGGAGATCACATCAAAACAAGGGCAACAACTCAGGTAAGACCACTATTAAATGTATTTATCTTAATGCTAGAAGTCTCAGAAACAAAATGTTAGAACTAGAAGCTACTGCACTAACAAGTAACTACGATGTGATAGGTGTTACAGAAATGTGGTTGTCTGAGAGTAATGGAGACGAATATAATATTAGTGGGTACACACTGTATAGGAAAGACAGGCAGGACAGAAGAGGCGGAGGGGTAGCGCTATACATAAGAAATAGTCTTGAAGCCCAGGTGTTAAATCTGGACAAAGAAAACAACGCCGAATCAATATGGGTGAGAATAATGGACAAAAATTCAAAGGGCATAATAATAAGAGCATGCTATAGACCACCAAATTCAGACGCCGAGCAAAATAATTTGTGATACAATGACATTAGAAATGCGTGTAGAAAAGGAGAAGCCATACTAATGGGGGATTTCAACTTCCCCCGTATAATATAGGAGAACCCGGTGGGGGGCACAATGAACAAAATTGAAATGGTGGAAATGACAAATGATTGCTTCCTAACGCAATTTGTCAAGGCACCGACTAGAGGGGAGGCATGCCTTGATTTAATCTTTTCAAATAACGAAAACAGAATAACTAAAACAGAGGTCAGAGAGCCATTGGCAAACTCAGACCACAACATGGTCTCATTTGAAGTGTTTTTTAAAACCCCAAAAGTAATGACTAAAGCTAAGGTTTACAATTTAGAAAAGCAAACTATGAAGGTATGAAACAGAGACTAACAGAAGTAGATGGAGTAAAATAGAGAAAACATCCACAGAAAAAGGATGGCTGTTTTTTAAAAATGTAGTACTAGAGGCACAAAACAATTACATCCCAAAAGTAGACAAATCTAAATCTAAAACAAAATGGCCAAAATGGTTTAATAGATCAATTAAAAAAAAATATTCAGCAAAAAAAGGCACTTTACAGAGCGTTTAAAAGTACACAGAAAGAGTACTTGGAACTGCAAACACAAGTCAAATAGGAAGTTAGAAATGCCAAGAGAGAGATAGAAATCAATATTGCTAAGAGGGCTAAAACCAATTCCAAAATGTTTTTCCAATATTATAACAGCAAGAGAACATTCAAAGAGGAGGTTAAATGTCTAAAAGACACAACTGGCAAAATCATAGACGAAAGAAAAAAAAAGCAAATATATTAAATGATTACTTTTCACAGGTTTTTACAAAGGAGGACACAGACAACATGCCCCACATGTCGACCTGTTCCTATCCAGTTTTTAAGTAACTTTAACATAACAGAGGCAGAAGTGTTAAAGGGACTAGGAGCTCTTAAAATAAGCAAATCCCCTGGGCCGGATGAGATCCTCCCAACAGTACTCAAAGAAATGAAAGAAGTTATTTACAAACCGCTAACCAAGATCACTCAACAGTCTCTTGACACTGGGGTTGTACCGACAGACTGGAGAATTGCAAACATAATATCAATCCACAAAAAGGGAAACAAAACTGAATTAGCTAACTACAGACCAATAAGCCTGACTTTTATTATATGCAAACTTATGGAAACTATAATACGATCCAAAATGGAAAATTACCTATATGGTAACAATATCCTGGGAGACAGTCAGCATGGTTTTAGGAAAGGGAGATCGTGTCTAACTAACCTGCCTGATTTTTTTGAGGATGCAACATCGACAATGGATAATTGCAAAGCATACGACATGGTTTATTTCGATTTCCAGAAAGCTTTTGACAAAGTCCCGCATAAAATATGAATTCTCAAACTGAACGCAGTAGGGATTCAAGGAAATGCATGCACATGGATTAGGGAGTGGTTAACATGTAGAAAACAGAAAGTACTGATTAGAGGAGAAACCTCAAAATGGAGCGAGGTAACCAGTGGTGTACCACAGGGATCAGTATTAGGTCCACTGCTAATCATTAATCTACATTAATGATTTAGTTTCTGGTATAGTAAGCAAACTTGTTAAATTTGCAGATGACACAAAAACAGGTGCCGTGGCAAACACTGTTATTCAGCAGCAAAGGTCATTCAAAATTATCTAGACAGCATTCAGAACTGGGCAGACACATGGCAAATTAAATTTAATAGAGAAAAGTGTAAAGTATTGCATGCGGGCAATAAAAATGTGCATTATAAATATCATATGGGAGATAGTGAAATTGAAGAAGGGAACTATGAAAAAGACCTTGGAGTTTATGTTGACTCAGAAATGTCTTCTTCTAGACAATGTGGGGAAGCTATAAAAAAGGCTAACAAGATGCTCGGATATATTGTGAGAAGTGTTGAATTTAAATCAAGGGAAGTAATGTTAAACCTCTACAATGCATTAGTAAGACCTCACCTAGAATATTGTGTTCAGTTCTGGTCACCTCGTTACAAAAAGGATATTGTTGCTCTAGAAAGAGTGCAAAGAAGAGCAACCAGAATTATCCCGGGTTTAAAAGGCATGTCGTATGCAGACAGGCTAAAAGAATTGAATCTATTCAGTCTTGAACAAAGAATACGCGGCGATCTGATTCAAACATTCAAAATCCTAAAAGGTATAGACAATGTCAACCCAGGGGACTTCTTTGACCTGAAAAAAGAAACAAGGACCAGGGGTCACAAATGGAGATTAGATAAAGGGGCATTCAGAACAGAAAATAGGAGGCACTTTTTTACACAGAGAATTGTGAGGGTCTGGAACCAACTCCCCAGTAATGTTGTTGAAGCTGACACCCTGGGATCCTTCAAGAAGCTGCTTGATGAGATTCTGGGATCAATAAGCTACTAACAACCAAACGAGCAAGATGGGCTGAATGGCCTCCTCTCGTTTGTAAACTTTCTTATGTTCTTATGTTCTTATGTAAATACTAACCGACCAAGGCACCAACTTTATGTCCCGACTAGTCCACGGAACATGTAAACTTTTGGGAATTAAGACCATTAGGACATCGGTGTTTCATCCTCAAACCGATGGTCTTGTGGAGCGTTTTAATAAGACCCTTAAGAACATGTTGCACAGATTTATTAATAGTGAGGTGTGTTACTGGGACCAGCTGATTCCTCCTCTTCTCTTTGCTATCAGAGAGGTACCCCAGGCTTTACAGGGTTTTCACCATTTGAGTTGTTGTATGGGCGGAGACCCCGGGGTGTGCTTGATCTGGTCAGAGAGATGTGGAAGGAACAGCAGGATAATTCGACCAATACCATCCGGTATGTGTTGGACCTGCGCAAACGCCTTGAGTCTGTTGGAAAGTGGGCACATGACAATCTGCAGCAGGGTCAGCATAGACAGGAGACACAGCACAACCGAGGAGCTCAGTTATGAACATTCCAGCCGGGGGATAAGGTGCTTCAATTATTACCTAGTTCTGAGTCGAAACTTTTGGCTAAGTGGCAAGGACCTTTTGAGGTTATTATTATTATTATTATTATTATTATTATTATTATTATTATTATTATTATTTATTTCTTAGCAGACGCCCTTATCCAGGGCGACTTACAATTGTTACAAGATATCACATTATACATTATACAGATATCACATTATTTTTTACATACAATTACCCATTTATACAGTTGGGTTTTTACTGGAGCAATCTAGGTAAAGTACCTTGCTCAAGGGTACAGCAGCAGTGTCCCCCACTGGGGATTGAACCCACAACCCTCCGGCCAAGAGTCCAGAGCCCTAACCACTACTCCACACTGCTGCCCTAACCACTACTCCACACTTACATGCCGGATTGGGATGGTGGATTATGAGATCTGACAGCCGGAGCGACGAAGAGAGAAACACATTTATCATGTAAACCTCTTGAAGCCCTGGTTGCAACAAGAGGCGTTGGTAGTGGCGCAGGTAGATGACGTCACAGACTTGGGACCGGATCTTTCTGTGTTGGCGAAAATAGGGTCGGTACAGATTGCAGATAATCTGACGCCAACAGAGAAATGTCAGGCTCGGGCGCTGGTGACGGAATTTCCTGATGTGTTTTCTCCCGTCCCGGGGCAGACTCAGGTAGCCCATCATCACATTGAAGTTGAGCCGGGGCGCCAATTCGCAAAAGGCCATACCGTATACCTGAACGCAAAAGGCAGGTAGTAAAAATGGAAATTGATGAGATGCTGAGACTAGTGGTAATAGAAGAGTCCCAAAGTGACTGGAACAGTCCCATTGTTTTAGTAGATAGGCCAGACAGGTCAACTCGGTTCTGCATTGACTTTAGGTGAGTTAATGAGAGATCGAAGTTTGATGCTTATCCCATGCCCCGGGTAGATGAGTTGCTGGAGCGTCTAGGCACGGCTCATTTTATGATGACACTGGATTTAATGAAGGGGTACTGGCAGATTCCCCTGACCCCGGAATTCAGAGAGAGGACAGCATTTTCAACTACCTTCAGGTTGTACCAATTTAGGACCATGCCCTTTGGGTTGCACGGAGCGCCAGCCACTTTCCAGCAGATGATGGATATTTTGCAGCCCCATCAGCAGTACGCCGCTGCTTACATAGATGACGTGGTTATCCACAGTGAGGATTGGCCGAGTCATCTGTGTAAGGTTGCGGCAGTGCTGCAATTCTTGCGGGAGGCTGGGCTCACTGCTAACCCAAAGAAATGTGCCATTGGGAAGAGTGAGTTGGAGTATTTGTGGTATCGAGTAGGGAGTGGCCAGATCAGACTGCTGATTGCTAAGGTGAAAGCCTTGGCTGACTGGCCGGTCCCTATGACCAAAACCCAGGTGCGTTTTTTTTGGGATTAGCTGGGTGAGGTCTGTCAAGGGAGTAGCGAGGGTGGCGAAGCTCGGGATGAACTTCCTATAATAATAGGAAGTTCATCCCGAGCTTCGCCACCCTCGCTACTCCCTTGACAGACCTCACCCAGAAGGCTGCCCTAAATACGGTTCAGTGGACGGAGCCTGCCAGTGGGCCTTTCTCGCTCTGAAGCGGAGGTTGTGTAACAAGCCAGTGCTGTGCAGTCCTGATTTCAGTAAGAGGTTCACCCTGCAGACAGATGCATCAGAGACAGGTCTTGGGACAGTGTTGTCTCAGGAGGTCCGGGGAAGTGAGCACCCAGTCCTGTACATCAGCAAAAACTATAGTACCATCGAGAAGGAGTGTCTTGCGATAAAATGGGCAGTCGAGTCACTCTGGTACTCCCTTCTGGGGCGACACTTCACCCTGATTACAAATCATGCCCCCTTAGCATGGCTTTCACCGGATGAAGGATAACAACGCCAGAATCACATGGTGGTACTTGGCCCTGTAGCCCTATGCCTTCAGGGTTGTCCACCAAGTAGGAAAACTGCATCAAAATGCAGACTTTTTCTCTCGGCAAGGCATGGGGGTGTAGGATTTTTGAATGGAGCGGTGGTGCCATTCTGAGAGGGAGGATATGTAACAGATCTGTGCTGACTGTCTGACGTATGCATAGTGTTGCAGGAAGAGGGCAGCAGCCTTGGAAGATCTGCCTGTCAGTCATTGCAGTGACACAGAGAGGTGGGGAAGAGGGTGTTTAGCTTTCCCTCTCTCTGAGTGGTTGAGAGGAACTGTATTACACCACTTGCACATATTCACTATCACTAAGAACTGTGTTTGTGTTTTGTGTTTAGTGTTGGTGTGTAAAACTGGACTTTTTGGTTATGGGTCAAACCCGGGGAATTACAACTACAGAGTGATACACACCGCTGTATCACTCCGACATTATTATTTACAGGTGTTTGCCATAAGGCTCTGGACATTGTTAATTAAATCAATAAACACCCTTGCACCTGGAAATCATTGTCTGTCTGTTTTATATTCGCTCTGCACTGCACTCACCTGTATTCACTCACCACTTTGCCACATTACCGTATGCCCATGCACTAGTGTAGCAGCAGTACCAAGCACCGTGTGCAACGTGCACCATGCGTACCGATCGCCGTGCGCACCGAGTACCATGCACTCTGTGCACCGCGTATCGTGCAGCACCACGCGTTCGTGCACTAGCACTGTAGCAGTGGGTACCAAGCACCGTGTGCACCGCATGCACCATGCAGACCAAGCACCGCGTACACCGAGTACTGAGAGCGCTGTGACTGTGCACTGACGCTGTAGCGCTGGGCACCATGTGCCGTATGCACTGAGCACTTGTGCACCGAGATACTAATAAGTAATAAGGGCTATGCATACGCTGCGGTACTGAAGCACCGGGGGGTGGGGAGGTGCTACGCAATTGTGCCTACCCTACAGCACAGTCACACACACCTGGTCAGCGTGTTGCATGCACCAGGGGGACACAAGGGCCGAAGCCGCGGTAGACGAGTTGAAGCAGACAGCAAAACCACGGTAGAAAGATAGTATAGGGGAGAGCACACTATTTGCTTACAAGGCCCGACTCACCGAGGTGGGCGGGCCTACACAGCCAGTGAGGTCTACTCAACAGCGGGGATGCGGCAAGGCCTAGCCCTGTGGAGGAGAGCACGACTGGAAGAGTCACTCAACAGCAGGGATACGACAAGGCCTAGCCCAGTGGAGGAACTGTGTACTCTCAGAAAGAAAAGACAACCACTCACGGATGACTACACACGACAGACAGATAACAAAGGTATAGAGAGCTCAGCGATACATACCCAATGGGCAGGCATATCCCATACGTAATGTCATTGGTGGTCGTCTTCGAATTGAAAAGGAACTGAATTGGGCTTTAGCAACATCAAGTTAAATATGTTGTAGCACTGTTGCTACATATGTGGGTGTAATTTTCACCCACCTGTCTCTTTAAGTAAAGGCAGTAGCCTGGCCAGGCCAACCTATAAAAACTACATTTCCCAGTATCCATTTCTTTCTTTCTTTCACCCCATTGGCCCATTAAAATTTTCATCCACCAATCCTCTCACACAGTCAATCTTCACCTCTCTTATTTCTCTAATTGTGGGGGGTTGGGGGTGTATTTTTTTTCCTCCTGTAGCTAGCACCCTGGTGGGAGAGTCTGTCTACCTTTTGTAACCTAATCTTTATACTGTTAGCTAGATATTATTCTTTAGCCATTATTTTTCTTTTTGTCTGCTGCTTTAGTTTATTGTCTAGTTACAGTTGTTTTGCTTAATTAGGTAGGGTAGTTTCTTTTGTGTTTTTTTGCTGGAGGGTGTGGTTGTATGTTTTTGTGCATCTGTTCTGGACTGTTTGCAACCTCAGTTTTCATCAAGCCTCCATTTCATCGCTCTCAATGTTTTCTATCTCATGAAGTCATCTACGTCATCGTTCACGTTCATCCCAAGTAATTAACTGGCCTTCAATACCGGTTTGGTGAGCTCTTTCCATTGATGTGGCCATCGTTGTGGTTTTTTTTTCTTTTGTTACTTTTTGGGACTTCAATACTATTTTGTTGATTTATATTTTGTGTTGCATTGCTCATTCATTCCGTATATTCATTATCCTCCCTGTCAGTAATTGTTAATTTGTTGTGGATATATTCTATAAGCTCTGTTGTGTATATTAATTTCTAATCTGTTTTCCTGGGTTTGTTTTCACTATTTTCTTCCTTTCCACTCTGTCCCTAATTTAGTTGTTTGCTACTATAATTGTTTAGTCTGATTCTCTTTGTCAAGCTTTGTGTTCCATGGAATAAACCAGTGTTTGTTTAGTTAAATTGACGCATTGTGACGACCCTGTTTTACTGTCAGTCACTCTTATTGACTTATTTAGTTTTAATTATTTGGCCAGTAGAATCTCCTAAGGGAGGACAGTACAGTTGCCTATCAACTGTGCAGGGTGACCGTTATAATGTAAACAAATATTTTTATAAACCACAGGGCTACTTAATGACAAAATATATGTTTGATTGTACACGTATCACTTGTATGAATAGATAGCAGTTTAAAAAGCTGTTACAGTCGGCACCGCCTAATCGGGATCATGATAATCGGGATTGCTGCTTAAATGAGATATAACTCTGGGAGACGGTTCTTCCCAATGCTAATTATGTTGTTTAATTGGGATGTCACTTAGTTTAATTGGGATACAGTATTTTAAAATGATGTAATTTGCGTAAACCACATTGAACTCTTGATGAAAGAGGAGTCTTCTGTGGTTTCTCAGGCTGCTGTTGCAAACAAATTTGGCGTGTCAAAATCGCAGGTGCGATTAATTTTGTTTAGGAATAAAAAGAAACATTGACTTGTATTTTAAATTATGTATTTAACAATTAATCATAATGTGATGTGATTTCATTCTTTTTCTTTTCATTAAGAATCAAAAAAGGTTACTGCCACGCAACATGCACGGTGGGTCATACAACCAGAGATCGCTCCCAGGGCTGGGGAGGTGGGTTCCGGCTTAGACTGTTTCTCTTCACCGCTCTGCGTCACTCCTACAGGCCAGGCGCCGAGTGAGCTTGGGGCAGAGATTTGCTGGGCTGGTCTTTGTCCTCCAGAGGCCGGTAGCATGCAGACATCCGCTCTCGAGTTCCTGGGTGTAAGAAGACGCCGATTGGCCCGTGGGATCAGAGGATGCCCCCTGAGCCTCGGGTCCCTGAACTGTGTGGGGAGAGACCGCGGTGAAGGGGAAACAATAAGAAGCAGCATTGGACGAGAAAATTGGGGGTAAAATAATTGGAGATTCTAAATTAAATAAATAAATAAATAAATAAATAAATAAATAATCAAAGAGGTGTGACTAAGGTCGTCTCAACGGCCTCTCGTTTAATTGGGACAGCCACTTATTCAGGATATTTTTCCTTCACCAGAGGCGTCCCGATAAAGCGGCGCTGACTGTACAATCATGGTATATATATAAGAAATGTAGAAATGAGGACATCTACGGTATTAATTTTTAAAATGAAATTGTTGACTGTCAACAAGACACTGAACAACATTTCAATTAAAAGCTCTCTGGTGCACCCTGCTGGAAGCAGTATTGATTTTACACTTCAAGCTGCCCACATGATAACTGCGGTATACTGTGCTGCATCTTGAGGTACTGCAGATTCACCACAGTATCGGGGAAGTTTCCACAGATCACACTGCAAGAGGCTGAGCAATGCATGAGAAAAGAAAGACAAACGTGCATTCATAATAACAATCTATTTAATATATTACCAATGTAATGTAACACAATCCGAATGCTCAACGATGAATACATAAGAACATAAGAAAGTTTACAAACGAGAGGAGGCCATTCAGCCCATCTTGCTCGTTTGGTTGTTAGTAGCTTATTGATCCCAGAATCTCATCAAGCAGCTTCTTGAAGGATCCCAGGGTGTCAGCTTCAACAACATTACTGGGGAGTTGGTTCCAGACCCTCACAATTCTCTGTGTAAAAAAGTGCCTCCTAGTTTCTGTTCTGAATGCCCCTTTATCTAATCTCCATTTATGACCCCTGGTCCTTTTTTCTTTTTTCAAGTCAAAGAAGTCCCCCGGGTTGACATTGTCTATACCTTTTAGGATTTTGAATGTTTGAATCATATCGCCGCGTAGTCTTCTTTGTTCAAGACTGAATAGATTCAATTCTTTTAGCCTGTCTGCATACGACATGCCTTTTAAACCCGGGATAATTCTGGTTGCTCTTTGCACTCTTTCCAGAGCAGCAATATCCTTTTTTTAACGAGGTGACCAGAACTGAACACAATATTCTAGGTGAGGTCTTACTAATGCATTGTAGAGTTTTAACATTACTTCCCTTGATTTAAATTCAACACTTTTCACTATATACCCGAGCATCTCGTCAGCCTTTTTTATAGCTTCCCCACATTGTCTAGATGAAGACATTTCTAAGTCAAGATAAACTCCTAGGTCGTCTTCAATTTCAGTATCTCCCATATGACATTTATAATGCACATTTTTAGATTCCTTCTTCAATTTCAGTATCTCCCATATGATATTTATAATGCACATTTTTATTGCCTGCGTGCAGTACCTTACACTTTTCTCTATTAAATGTAATTTGCCATGTGTCTGCCCAGTTCTGAATGCTGTCTAGATCATTTTGAATGACCTTTGCTGCTGCAAAAGTGTTTGCCACTCGTAATATGAGCGGTCGTTTCCTAATTCTGTTTTCCATCAGCTGAACAAAGTACTTTTTAAATTTATTTTATGGTTAGAATATAGTCAAAAGTTACATCATTTACAGTAAATAGAATGTTGGAAGTCTGGGAGTTTTTAAACAATGGGGAGCTTTAGAATGTTGAATAAAGTCCCATTAAAGTGAATGAAGATGGACAAAAAAGGACTAAAAGCTTAATAGTTTAAAAAGTATAAAATATATTAAAAGGTTGTATACAAGCACACTATTCCAGACCAGTCTACACGTTTTAAAGTTTGAACGGCGTTTCTATCTTAAACGGTGTAAGAGCCAAAAAATAATGCCAAAGAAGAATTTTTAAAGTGGGGACTCTTGCTTCGCAAGCCCCACTAATAATACATATTGTGGCACAGGTGTAGTTTACCGGGCCAGGCAAATCTGAGACTGTTGATGCGCATTTTCAAACAGGCAACAGTTCCAATCTGACAATCCTGACCGTGCCGCCCCTTTCTGCGGTGTAAAATCATTTCAAACTCGATTTTCATCTGGCTGTTGCCAATGAAGCAGATACAAGTATTCGTGGCGATTATAAGCCACACAAAAATACTTGCATCTGCCTCATCGGCAACAGATGGATGGGAATCGAGTTTCATAATCATGGTAAAGGTTTATTTATTTGCTCATTTTTTTAAATATTTGGGATGCCTCTGAAAAGAGCCTTTGGGTTATTTTGATGCTTCTCTCTGTCTATGGCCGTGCTTCGTCCCTTCCCTCCGCCCCCTGTACGGGTATTAGAAAATGCTTCTGAGATATTTTGCCGTACCTTTCTCGCCACATAAATCCACAAGGTATGACAGAATCATTTCTTCCGTTGTTACTTTCATTATTTTGAACTGTTTTTTGCACGGGCCCAGTAAGCAGCAGCAGCTTTGGCATTGAACACGCGCATTGAAAGCAGAGACAGTCGAAACTGGCGCCATTTCGGATTCCCCGCAGTGTCAGCATTGCACAGAACATAGCGCTCGAAGAGCCAACATGGCGAACTGTGGTATCCAGCTTCATAACCTCGTCGATCCCGCCCTTACTTCGACAGGGAGGCCAGCCAACCAGTCTCTCTTGCTGGGGGTTAAGAGTGTTTCTGCAGCCAATAATACGCGATGGTTTCAACCAGCCCCGCCTTCTGATAGTGACGCAATTCAGTATAGGAAATAGAAACGTTTGCTTTGTTTACGTGGAGAGAGATCGCTGTATCAGTGATGATTTTACAAGTCTGTCTCCTGCTGTTTAAAGTATTTAGGTTGGATCGAAATGTTTTCTAATGATTTTTGTGTTTGTTTATTACCTGCACTGAGTTCCGGGAAATGAAAAGCATCCCCTTTCTGTGTTGAATTTCACATACAGAGTGGAGTGGGTCAGTCGCATCTGCAGACAAGTTGAGCTTTTCAATGAGATTATTTACTGAGAAACAAACGCGTTTGAATTCCAGCAGAGCTCAGCGGGATTTGGAAAGACGAAAGTAACTCCTTGCAAAGCCTGTTGTTTGTGTTCTTTCATTATCACACCAGAAGAAGTGATGAATATATTTGAATGGGAAGGCTACAGTAAAAAATAAATATTACTAAATAAAAACCGAACCCGGTGTTTCTGAATGAAAAGAGGATTCCGCTAGACCAGTCTGAAACTAAACCAGTGAAGATGGACGTCAGTGTGTCCGTGTCGTTCTTTCAAGACGAGCTCGCCTCTACCATCGAGCACGCAGTGAAAGCGGCTGTAGACACCGTCTTGTGTGCGATTACTAAAGTTGTCGGCAGCAAATTCACTGAATTCCAAGTGGAAATGGCTGGAAAGGAGAAAGAGAATGAAAGTCTGAAGCTGAGATTGGAAATATCAGAGAGCGAGTTGAAAGCTGTGCGAGGGTGTATAAACGCTGCAGATGCAGATATAAAACAACCTCTAATATTTCAAGGTAAGGTTGATTTTATTGTATGGTATTGCTCGGTCAATCCAACACCGCAAACCACCTTCTAGTGGAAAGATCTTTGTTAGGATTTCTCTCGACACAAGTGTCAAACTCTGTCCTAATATTGGTTATAAGGAGTTTAATCAAGGCTTTATATTATATATTTAAATATGTATTCTAGAAACGAAGAAAGTACTATATTGGTAAATCTTAAGCAGTCTAATTTAACAGACTTAAATGGTATCCTTCTAGTAAAGTGATGTCTTGAGTCCCACTGAGAGTCACAGACCATATTGCAGAGGGTTAGAATAATGATTTGTGACCCGATATCAACATACAGCAGCACATCGTGTTTTCATGTTTGATTAAACTGTTTGACTGCAAATCTATTTTTAGATAAATGGTTTAATTGTATCCAGCTCCAGTGCTGTTGTGTTTGCCTTCGGTACAGTCACTGCTCATTCGCTGCTCGTTATTTTGCTTCAGTCCTATTTCCTTATTGTTCCACACACACATTACACTGCGATCCATTTGGTGGATCTCAGCGGGCTCCACGATCCACCAGTAAGCCATGACCAACAATTATTAGTGGGATTTCATATAATAGTGTCCAATACGTAATAGCAATAATAAAACAAAACAACCACCACAACAAAAACGAAACAAACGCTCTACGCTAACTTTTTTTAGATACATGTGCGCTTAAGTTACATAACAATTGTACAGTTCAATACTTTTGCAACAAAATGAAAAAATGATTTATTATTATTATTATTATTATTATTATTATTATTATTTATTATTATTATTTTAACTGCCTGGTGGCAGCGAGTTCCTCAGAATGACCCCGGTTAAGTTAGGTTGATATTGGATATTCGGGTGGATATTTGCGCCAAACACTAATATTTCACCAAATGAAAGATGTTATGCTAATGAGTAATTTAAGCCACGTCTCGTTGATTTGCGAGTTAGCAATCTGTAGTTATGAACATGAGAAATACGCATTCATATTCACTTTACATTGTACAGTAGGTTACGTCATATAATGGCTCATAGCTCCTACATTAAAAAAAAAACTCGCAAATAACTGCAGCCAGCATTTTATTTTTAACGCGAATTTCTCAAGCATTGTATTAAGACTTGCTGTATATGCAACATTTTTGGGCATCAACAAACATGCCATTTCTATATAAATTCTCTACATTTTAGAAGACGTTTTGTTTGTTTAGTTATAGGAAAATCATCACGTTTCAAAGCAAAACCTGGCGTTATTAGTCGTAGTCGTAGTGTTGTTGTTTTTGATGACGATGATGCTTTTCTTGCTGTTATTGTTCTTAACCCTATTCTTGTTTTGTATAAAAAATTAAAAACATATAGTACCCTAATCGTGTTTTGTCATTTGATGCTACACATTCGTTTGTGGTCCTATTTCTCTAACCTGATACTTGCAAGTTTTCTCACACTTTAACATTATAAACCACAGGAGGGACGCCCTGGCAGCTACAGTTCTTTAATGGGGGAAGCCATACCAAAGGTATGTGTGTGTGTGTGTGTGTGTGTGTGTTTATATATACAGTGCCTTGCAAAAGTATTCAGACCCCTGACCAATTCTCTCATATTACTGAATTACAAATGGTACATTGAAATTTCGTTCTGTTTGATATTTTATTTTAAAACACAGAAACTCAAAATCAATTATTGTAAGGTGACATTGGTTTTATGTTGGGAAATATTTAAGAAAAATAAAAAACTGAAATATCTTGCTTGCATAAGTATTCAACCCCCACACATTAATATTTGGTAGAGCCACCTTTCACTGCAATAACAGCTTTAAAACTTTTGGGGTAAGTATGTACCAGCTTTGCACAGTGTCGGAGTGATTTTGGCCCATTCTTCTTGGCAGATTTGCTCCAGGTTGTTCAGGTTGGTTGGACGACGCGTGTGGACCGCAATTTTCAAATAGTGCCACAGATTCTCAATGGGATTGAGATCAGGACTTTGACTGGGCCACTGTAAGACATTCACCTTTTTGTTTTTGAGCCACTCCAATGTTGCTTTGGCCTTGTGCTTGGGATCATTGTCCTGCTGAAATGTGAATTTCCTCCCAAGCTTCAGTTTTTTAACAGACTGAAGCAGGTTCTCTTGCAGTATTTCCCTGTATTTTGCTCCATCCATTCTTCCTTCAATTTTAACAAGATGCCCAGTCCCTGCTGATGAGAAGCATCCCCACAGCATGATGCTGCCACCACCATACTACACTGTAGGGATGGTGTGTCTTGAGGCATGGGCAGTGTTAGGTTTGCGCCACACATAGCGCTTTGAGTTTTGGCCAAAAAGCTCTATCTTGGTCTCATCTGACCACAAAACCTTTTCCCACATTGCAGCTGGGTCACTCTCATGCTTTCTGGCAAACTCCAGACGTGCTTTCAGATGGTACTTTTTGAGTAACTGCTTCTTTCTTGCCACTCTCCCATACAGGCCAGCGTTATGCAGAGCTCTTGATATGGTTGACTGGTGCACCATTACTCCACTTCCAGCCACTGAACTCTGTAGCTCCTTCAAAGTGATTGTTGGCCTCTCTGTGGCTTCTCTTACAAGTCTCCTTCTTGTTTGAGCACTGAGTTTTGAGGGACGGCCTTTTCTTGGCAGTGCCTGGGTGGTGTGGTGCAGCTTCCACTTCCTGATTATTGATCCAACTTTGCTCACTGGGATATCCAAACACTTGGATATTATTTTGTACCCTTTCCCTAATCTATGCATTTGTATTACTTTATCTCTAACTTCTGTAGAATGCTCTTTGGTCTTCATTCTCCTTCAGATTCATACACTGACCAATGATCCTTCAACAGTGGGGGTTTTTATCCAGAAAATGTGACAGCAACTTTAATGGTTCACAGTTGGAGGCCAATGGTAAGGTAATTGTGTCCTTGTTAGGGCAATTTCTTTCATCGATGTAAACTGGGAGCTTCCACAGGGGTTGAATACTTATGCAAGCAAGATAGTTCCGTTTTTTATTTTTCTTAAATATTTCCCAACATAAAACCAGTTTCACCTTACAATAATTGATTTTGAGTTTTAGTGTTTTTAAAATAAAATATGAAACAGAACAAAATTTCAATGTACCATTTGTAATTCAGTAATATGAGAGAATTGGTCAAGGCACTGTGTGTGTGTGTGTGTGTAATTATACATACATACATACATACATACATACATACATACACTACCGGTCAAAAGTTTTAGAACACCCCCATTTTTCCAGTTTTTATTGAAATTTAAGCAGTTCAAGTCCAGTGAATAACCTGAAATGGTATAAAGGTAAGCGGTAAACTGCCAGAGGTTAAAAAAAAAAAAAAGTTTAGGTTACCAAAAACTGAAAAATAATGTACATTTCAGAGTTATACAAAAAGGCCTTTTTCAGGGAACAAGTAATGGGTTAACAACTTACAGCTGTTCTGCAGCAATGGAAGTAAATTAAGCCTTGAAAGTTGATGCTAACAATTCCTACAGGTGTCCCAACTTTTGTTGATTATTACAAACCCTCTGTCTGTATAAAAGCAGTGTTGGAACAGACTGTGTTACTAAACCCTCTTAAGCATTATTTGGACAGTATTGTACTGCAGGAAGTAGTATATTGCTCTCATAATGGCGAGAAAAAGGCAATTAACAAAGGAAGACAGACAGACCATTATAACCCTTAAAAGTGTAGGTCTTTCCTTTAGAGAAATTGCAAAGAAAGCCAAGGTGTCAGTGAGTACAGTTTCCTACACCATCAAAAGGCACTTGGAAACTGGAGGAAACTCTGACAGGAAGAGGTCTGGCAGACCCAAAGCCACAACAGAATCAGAAGACAAGTTTCTGAGAGTCAACAGCTTGCGTGATAGGTGGCTCACAGGACAACAGCTTCAAGCACAGCTTAACACTGGTCGAAGTAAGCAAGTCTCAGTTTCAACTGTGAAGAAGACTTCGAGCTGCAGGTTTGACAGGTCGAGTGGCAGTAAGAAAGCCATTGCTAAGATGGCAAAATAAGAAAGAGGCTTGCCTGGGCCATGAAGCACCGCCAGTGGACTACTGAAGACTGGAAGAAGGTCTTATGGACCGATGAATCAAAATTTGAAATCTTCGGTTCATCACGCAGGGTTTTTGTACGCCGTCGAGTAGGCGAAAGGATGGTTCCTCGGTGTGTGACACCAACTGTAAAACATGGAGGAGGAAGCGTGATGGTCTGGGGCTCTTTTGCTGGATCCAGAGTCGGCGACTTGCACAGAGTGAGTGGCACCCTGAACCAAAACTGCTACCACAGCATTTTGCAGCACCATGCAATACCTTCTGGTATATGCCTAGTTGGTCAGGGGTTCATCTTACAGCAAGATAATGACCCAAAACATACCTCCAGGCTATGTCAGAACTACCTTAGAAGAAAAGAACAAGACGGTAGGCTTCAAATCATGGAATGGCCAGCACAGTCTCCAGACTTAAACCCCATCGAGCTGGTTTGGGATGAACTGGACAGAAGGGTGAAAGCAAAGCAACCTACAAGTGCAACACATTTCTGGGAACTTCTGCAACAGTGTTGGGAAGAACTTTCCGAACAATATTTGATTTCCATTGTAGAAAGAATGCCACGAGTGTGTTTGGCTGTTATATCTGCAAAAGGTGGCTACTTTGAGTCAAAAATTTAGATTAAATTTTGTTAAACAAAACAATTCCATGATTTCTTTATCTCATATTGTTTATTTGTTCTATGCTTTAATTTCAGAGTACATTGAGACATTAAACTGTGTAAATTTGAATAAAAACTGGAAAAAAGGAGGTGTTCTAAAACTTTTGACCGGTAGTGTGTGTATGTGTGTGTGTGTGTGTGTATATATGTATATATATATATATATATATATATATATATATATATTATTGTGACAGTTAGTCCTTCTTTGCGTACTTTGTTCACAAGTATGAGCGGGGACAACACAATAGACACAACGAGTGTAAGTTTATTTTAAACAGGATGTTACCTGCGTGTTTATTTTCAAGGGAAGTCCAATAATCAGAGTCGTAATGTTAATCCAGAGTGTGCCAACAATCAGGTAGTCATCCAAAATAGGGCCAAAACAGCCACCAGGGTTATCCAAACAGTCCAGGGTCATACACAATATTGCAATCCAGAAATCAATAGTACACACCAAAACCTTCTCAAAACACAGCACCAAACTCCTCCTACTCCCCTCTCCACTATGGTGCTGTCAGTTTGCTCCTTTTATAGGGCTGGTCATTACCCTTGATCACCTGCAGGTGTGCTGACATATAGGAACTGTAGTCCTATTGGGAGCTTCATTTTGTGAAAGGACAAAGTCCTAACAAAATCTCTGCCCTCACATATCTCCCATTCAGGACCATGCCCTGAGGTTTATCACAATATATATATATATATATATATATATATATATATATATATATATATATATATATATAATTAGCTTGTATATTTCGTGTTCATAAAATGAGACTAATAACAATACAATATGTATGCGTGAAATAGCATTCTTTTGTGAGTTTTTATGTAGGAGCTATGAACCATTATATGACGTAACTTACTGTACAATGTAAAGTGAATATGAATGCGTATTTCTCATGTTCATAACTAGAGATTGCTAACTTGCAAATCAACGAGACATGGCTTAAATTAGTCCTTGGCATAACATTGTTCATTGTGTGAAATATTAGTGTTTTGCACGAATATCCAATATCCAATATCAACCTAACTTCACCGGGGTCTCAGAATGTGCTGCTTGCTGTTTTTGGTAGCGGGTGGGTCTGCCTCTCCGCACATTGCGTGCCGTTTTGAAGCACTGTGTTTAATATATTTTCATGTCTGAACTTCTGGCTCCCTGTTAAATGCAGTCTTGCCTGCCATCAGTTCCCCGCATCCTGATAAAATGTGCAAAACATGGATCTTTTTAACATTGTCAAACTTAAGCCAGGGGAAATCTTTTAGCCACTGTTGGTTGAACTTGTATTTTATATAACAGTGAACACGCTGTAACTAACTCGAAGTTCCCTGTTCGCTTTCATCTTCTGACATACCTGCATTGCTCATTTCTTGTAAAGACACCGTCTTATATGAATTTGTTATTTTCCTTATCTTGGTTTGACAAACTGTCTGGAAACGAGTAGCCATGGCACTGATGAGTCGGTAAAATTGCATGCTTATATGCTAGTGCTTGTTCTGATTTGTCCCAAGATCCACCCGTGGGTCGTGATCCACGTATTGGCTTCCACTGCCTTACAGCGATCTTTCCAGAGCTGACTGTGTGAATAAAGGGGGTGGCGGCAGCACCCTGAATGCACCGATCCGCTGTAAGATTTTGGACTCTAGTGGTTCCACAAGTTCAATTAAGGGTTGAAGTTGGAGGAAGTAAATACAACACAGTAAGGTGTCAACTGAATTGCATCATTTTATTGAGAGTCTAATAAAAGAATAACATTTATATAAACATGTGGCAAAACACCACAAATGGATATTACCCAAATTCTCTGGCGGGAGCGCAGATTTTGTTACGATATTTTAAAATGTACTTCAATTTTAACTTTAGATACATCCCCTGAAAATGATGTACTCTGATGTAGACCTGGACATTTTGTTTTGTAATTGAAAGTATAAACAGTGGTCTGTTCTAAAAGCAAATGCTTTCCAATTACCGGTCTAACACATACACACAAGTAAGTCTGAATTGAGGTATACGTGAACCAGCCATGAAATCAAACAGACGAATTGACTAAAACACTATTGAGGTAAAAAGGGTAACCGTGAAATGACACACTGTGTTATCAATAATGGAACTAGGGATGGGCCAGTGTACAATTTGCACATAGAAAATATGAGGATACAATAGGGAGAGCCACACCATTACAAATGTATTGTAATAGGGATGTGTGACAAGCAGGCTGTAGTGGTGATGTCAGCCCCGGAAGAAACACACAGTACTGCGAAGTGAAATGTGAATTGCGCTGTTGCGCGTTTAATAATGAACAAAATAAAACGTTTTTAAACGAAAACAGCACACGACACTTGCGGCCAAAATAAATAGACAAACAAAACAGACTAACACTTAAACAGTGGACTAACAAACAAAACAAAACAAACACGGTGAGTCAAAACAAATTATTCTTTTAATTTCTTTTACACTCCTTCTCTCTCCTGTTCTCTACTCCCCGAACACCTGTGTGCCAACTACAATACACCAACATTAACACACGCAACATACAACATAAAACACAAAAATGGGCAGAGCACATTGCCACATATACCCCCACTTGTGCGCAGCACACATGGCCTCAATGGCCACCTCCCCCCTTAAAATCCCCAAAGTCTCGCTCAAAGTCCCGGGCCAAGAACTGGGACTTCAAGGGGTTCACGGGTGTCAATGTTGCCAGTTGCCAGGCTGCTACTGGCAGTGCTGTCAGTGTAACTGTTTACAGCAGGGTGGCACACTCCAGCAGCGGAAAGACTGCCAGGTGCAATGCTGACAGCTCCCATGCTGACTCGTTCAGCCGGGGCAGTCCTGGCAGCCGAACAGCTGCTAATGGTGAAGCGGTCAACTGACTTGCTGACCGCACCAAATCTGGCTCCTCCCGTTGCACCACTGACAGCGGAAATGCTGCCAACAGTGAGGCTGTCAGCAGACGTGCTGGCAGCTCTAAGGCTGGCTCCTCCAACCCCAGCAAATCCCTGGAGACCAGCAGCAAACTACCTCCAGGGCAGGTGTCTCCTGGCAATAGCGAGCTGGTCTCCCCAGGCGATGCGGAGCAACAGGCAGCCCCGGGCGAGGCAGGCATCCTTGGGCGGTGCTGGAGTCGGGACCAGTCGTGGTGCTGTGGTTGGCCATTGTGGCAGTGGCTGCGACGGTGCTGGCCTTCTTCGTAGCCGCTGCGGCCGGGCTGTTTTCCGCTGTGCTCCCCTCAGCAGACTATGCAGTGGTTGCTGAGGAATGCCAGCATTACGTCCTGGTCCTTCTTCTGGTGAAGGGAGAGGCAGCTCCTGCTCCTCTCCCCCTGGTGGTGATGGAGGTAGAGGTAGCTCCTGCTCCTCTCCTCTTGGGGGTGATGATGGCGGTCGGGGAAGTGGACCCAGTAGGTATTCACCCTCTGCTGGTGGAAAGGGACCCAGCAGGGATTCACCCTCTGCTGGTGGAAGTGGCGGAGGTAGAGGCAGCTCCTGCTGCTCTTCTCCTGACGGCGGAGGTAGAGGCATCTCCTGCTGCTCTGTTCCTGCCGGTGGAGGTGGGAGCAGCGTGCTCCCCCTGTTGCAGTGGACTGGTGCGACTCTCCCCCTATTGCAGGGCATTGGTGCGGCTCTCCCTCTGGCTCGGAAGGCGAAACCAGCAATGGCTCCTCTCCCGGCGTTGGAAGCTCATGCTCCCCCCGTCTGGGCGCTGGCGATCTGACCAGTCGTGTCCCCCTTCCTCACATCGCCCGCACCAGCTTGGTGGCACCTCGGAGCAGTCCCTCCAGCGATGATCCACCTTTCCACACCAGGGGAACAGGTTCTCTGGCTCCTCTGGCCGCTGTTGCAGTTGTTGTTGGGGCGGTGGGAGCAGCAGTCTACCTCCCCCTGCTGGTGGTGGAGACTGAGGCAACCCCTGCTCCTCCCTCTCCTCCCTCTCTTGATGGACGGTGCAGCGGGTCATGTTGTGCTCACCTCCGCAGATGGAGCATAGTTGGGGTAGCTGTCCGAGGGAGTACCAGGGACAGTTTGTGCGGGAGTGCCCAGGCTTAGCGCAGCAGTAACACTCTGGCTGCTGTTCCTCCGGTTGGTGTTGTGGCTGCTGCATTATTTATTTATTTATTTTTTTTTTTTTTCCAAAACAAAAAAAATTCACTTGCAATATCCCTGGTTTGACGCTTGGAGGCGCTGTTGTCCCGGTTCTGACACCAAGTGTGAGAAGCTGGCTATAGTGTTGACGTCAGACCCGTTTAGAAACATGCAGTACTGCGAAGTGAAATGTGAATTGTGCTGTTGCGTGTTGAACAAAATTAAAAGGTTTTAAACAAAAACAGCACATGGCACTTGCGGCCAAAATAAATAGACAAACAAAACAGACTAACACTTAAACGAACAGTGGGCTAACAGACAAACAAACAAACGTGGTGAGTCAAAACAAATTATTCTCTTAGTTTCTTTTACTCGCCTTCTCTCTCCTGTTATCTACTCACTGAACACCCAACCCCGAGTGAGTAAAACGTGCATCTATATATACTGTTGTGCTGGGATTTAATTATCAATTAATTATTCACTTGAATCCCAGCACGTGAACTAATCTGTGAAAACCCCGTGCTCACATATTAAGTACTTTAAATGCACGTGAAGTGCAATCCCCGTGCCTAAATACAGTTATACATTTTAAATACTTGTGCTCATTACCCACATTATATCCTGTGTACCAACTACAATACACCAACATTAACACACGCAACATACAACATAAAACACAAGAATACACACAGGGGCAGGGCACATTGGCACAGGATGTTATTGGATTTCTATCTACAGTTCACGTGACATTGGAAGCTTACTTGTGCAATGTTGTTACTAATGATTATTACACAGCTGGAGTTTAAAAAGTTAAGCGTATTTGCAGTAGAGAAATTGACGTTTGCATTGGAACAATGCAAAGGCAGAACGGCGTCATGATGGTGTTTGACAGGGAGGTAGAAGTGGATGGAATGCTCCAGTGTGAGGTTACAGGAGGTGCCCAGCAGGACTGAGTCTTGTTTTGTACAGGACTGTGGCAGAGTGGTGACATCAGGCCAGATGCAGGAAGAAAACAAACACAAAATGCCGCTGTGCAAAGGCGCTGTGGCGCCGTTTATTTTAAATAACAAAAATAAAATAAATATTTAAACAAAAACACTGCTCACAGAGCAAAAATAAGTCAAACAAAAACACAATAGCAAATACAGGTCAGGCTGGGCAGACGCTGTCACTGATCCTGTGTAATTTTAAAATGTTCTTTTCTCCTCTCACTCTCCCGTACTCTCCTCTGTACATCCACCCAGTGTGCAGAGCTGCAGGCTTATATGCAGATGACCATCTCCCGATTAGCAACAATTAATTAACTCGGGAGATGAATCATAACAATAATAATAATACAACAAAACAAGTACAAAATAATAAATTGCACAGGGGCGGAGGGGTACCCCATTCTAAAATTGAACAAACAAAATAAAAACAAAATAAAAACAAAACAATAACGTGGCGGACGGCACCTCACTCGTCCTCCACATACAAAAACAAACACGTTTTCCCTTTTCATGTACAGGGCTCCTAGCCCTGTTACAAGGATGTAGAATAAAGACGTTCATATGAAAATGCCTTTTCCTTCACTTAGTTCATAGGAACACAAACACAGCGTTAACCAATAATTGCAATGTAGAATAACAGGAATGGTATCAATGCCATAATGTACCTAAACCACAAAACTATTGTACCAGCTCACCCCTATACGAAATAACTGAGGAACAGTAACTTAAAATGCATGGTGCACATTATTGAACACAGCAGTTTGGAGGGTTTATTTTGATACAGTCCCTGATCAAAGCAACTAACACAGAATGTTGATAGCAGCTGAAATAAATATTTGATAATTGTAAAGATATGAACCATGGAATTGTGGGTAGGGTACTAGGGTTAGATGGTATTTTTTCAAATTTCAGAAATGTATTTCAGCTTTAATTAAAGGCACTGAGCACCTCTCTTCCACAAGTACTTTAGAAGGAATGTTGGATCCAGTCTCA
Source organism: Acipenser ruthenus (assembly GCF_902713425.1). Taxonomy (NCBI): domain Eukaryota; kingdom Metazoa; phylum Chordata; class Actinopteri; order Acipenseriformes; family Acipenseridae; genus Acipenser; species Acipenser ruthenus. The sequence goes on along the minus strand of NC_081210.1, from coordinate 14,554,598 downwards.
TTCCCAGCTCACGATCCTGTAGTATCTTGAAAAGTACAAGATCCCATAGGCTGTCATTCATGATTTGTATCTGTTGGCCAGATGCTATATACAAGCAGACACTATAGGGCTGCCTTTGTCCTCCTGGGAGCTTGCTGTCAAGCTCCTGGATGTGTGTTAGAGGACACCCTCTGTTGTGGGGTTCTCTGCTGCGAGGGAATATGTTTTAATTGGGGAGTTAAAATCAGGGTAAAGTAACGGTGCACTGTATTAATTTAAAATTCCCACCTCGGCCACTGACTCATTGTGTGACCCTGAGCAAGCCACTTCACCTCCTTGTGCTTCGTCTTTCGGGTGAGACGTAGTTGTAAGTGACTCTGCAGCTGATGCATAGTTCACACGCCCTAGTCTCTGTAAGTTGCCTTGGATAAAGGCGTCTGCTAAATAAACTAATAAATAAAAATAAATAAATAAAATGAGAGAAATACCTTCTCACAAATTGTTCCACTGGAATGACCCTATGACCTCTCTCAGTAACATTCTGACAATGGGCTGGCTTCTTAGAGGAACCTAGAGTAGTAAAGGTATGACACCACCTGTCAAAATGCTTTTATGACTATGGGTCTACTTAAATCGCGGTAAATTTACATATTTTTCACGGGTATGTTGCGGAATAAAATTAGGATTTCGCGGAGCTGTTTTAACATTAAATAAACCTAAGTAGACAGTATTTCAGAACACTATAAAGCCTGAAAATAGTGGTACTTGCTTCCTTACTAAAACAGATTGCTGTAATTTGTTAATAAAGGCAAGCATGCAGCATCCCCCAGTAGTTGACTTGCCCATACATTGAGACTGCACGTTCTCCATCCACTGAATTGGTTGGAAGTTAAGGCAAAGCTTTGCCAAGTTATACAGATGTGGAAATCAATTAGAAACAGCCCAAAAACTCTGTTACACAAAAGCATCTGGCATACTTTAATAAAGGCAATGTATGCAGCACATTCGTTGTCATGTTATTTGTCCCATCCAATAATTTATTTTATTAGTACCGAGTCAAAACAAAGAAAACGTGGCTATTCGGGTCAAAAATTCCAACTGTGAAAAAGTAAGCAGCAGGTTGAAGCGAGGTGGCTGTGCTGGATCGTTTTAGTACTGATGCAGAAATACTTCTTGTCTGGGCTGTCTTTCCAGTTTGGTTTCTGAAAGCTGTTTATTTTACGTTCTGTTCAGCAGCCTCTGTAGTAGCCTTTTGTTTAATGTGTGATTCTGAAGCTAAATAGTGATCGATCGTATTTTCTCCAGACACATTAAGATATGGAAAACAATTACCTCAGTCTGCATGTACAGTTTCTTTGGGAAATATCTTGAAATGATCATCAGCCGAAATATACTTTTCTTTTTTTGTCGTCCATTTGTACTATTTTACCAGATTTTATTTTATTTTACTAGATTTTAGCAGCCTAAATCAAAACAATGCAGCACCAACTTTGTCCCAACCCCCTACTGCACAGTACAGATCACATAAAAGCAATACAGACGCACTGATAGGCTGATTAAAACTTTGTCATTTGAATAGTAAACAATAATGTTAACTGCTTTGGAGAATTAATTTTGTAAATGTTACTTGTGGACGTTTTTTGTTTGTTTTTTGCTTAAGTGCAATGCACACGGGACGACGAAGGAACCAAAAAGGGCTATCTACAGAAGGAAGGTACGTAGTTTGCACCACTTGCGTTGTGCAGTAGTTCATTTAAATTAAGTTTCTTTTTTTTCCCTCTCTGTAATGTTTTGTAACATCAACTATATCTTTGAATAAAGACTCCTTGGAAGCGTTACTGAAGTCTGGGTAATTTTATTTGAATTAGCTCAACAGGATTAACTTGTCTGGCCCCCCACACACGTGTAGACTCCAGTGTCTATCCTCTGCGTTTCCTCTCATATTGAGTTCCCCCGATATCTTTACTAAGGCACTTTGGTTCTGGGCGGTGTTCAGTATTTAAATGACAGCTTGTCATCACACTCTCGATGGCGATGACACAGAGAGGTGGGGAAGAGGGTGTGTGTGCTTTCCCTCTCTCTGAGTGGCTGAGGGGCGGGCCTTGGGAGACTGCTCTGACCTTAAGAACTGCGCTTGGTTGTGCACTCGGGTGGCCGTGTTTGGGAGCACACAGTGACACTGACAGAAGATGTCATTTTTAAAACAAAACGAGGCAAGCCTGGCTGGGGAAAACAGCCGGCCTTTAAAATAATTTTAAAGAGAAAATAAATAACAGAAATCATCACGTACCCGAGGGGACGTGTTTAGTTGTACGGGGAACTCCGGCCATCCCAGTGTATAGGGTAACTGAGCGTAGGACGGAGGCCCGTTCTGACCGGCTTAGCGGCAGTGGGGGCACTGCGTAAGCAGCACTTTTGTTTGTAGTTTTATTAGTGTTTTATTTTCCCTTTTTCTTTCGCCTTTTGGTTTTCATTATTATTTAGAAGCACTTGTTGTGCCTATGTACCTGTATTGGTAAACACCGTGGTTCTAGTTACCGTTGTCAGTATCCAGTCCATGGACAACAGCGCCCTCTACTGGTCAAAATAAATCGGTGCGCCTGAGCGGCGTTACAAATAAAGTACCGTCTCCTTGTATCAGTGAATTGCCCACCACCCTTCCATAGACCCCTTGGTTGATTGATTTATGGCCCATACGTCCCGCCCCTTCCGGTGATGTGCTTATCCCTCCCCTTCCTGTGATGTGTTTTATCTCTCCCACATCCTGTGACATGTTTTATGATTGACAGGACCAGCGCCCACCCCTCGACCGTCATTGCGGCGTCCATTTTCTTACGCCATGCGGGTCCTCTGTTGGTTTAATATGACTGTTTTTTTTTTATATAGGGTGTTTTTGTGTGAGTGCAAACTGTTAATATACCTTTTATTATGGAGTGGGTTACTTTGTTTTTTAAGATGGAAAGGGGGTAGGGCTTGTGTTAACCAGGATCGTGGATGCCTTAAAACATTTACAGTGAAAAAGGATGTTAAAATAAAAAGTAATTTATTTTCAATGTCTAATATTCGAAATCTAGACAGCACAGCTTCACAATCCATTTCTAAGCACAATCTCCCTGGACAAGGCATCCCATTGGTGATCTGTAATGAAATAAAACATAACATTATCTCCCTGGAAAAAGCAGCCGCTCTGTGTTCAGCAAAAACGTAAAAAAAATATATTATTATTATTATTATTATTATTATTATTATTATTATTATTATTATTATTATTATTATTATTATTTCTTAGCAGACGCCCTTACCCAGGGCGACTTACAGTTGTATACAAAAAATACAAAAAAATAGAATTACAGTATATATACCCCTTATGTAGGTTACATTCATGAAACCTACTGTAACACAGTGGGGATGGGATTGGAGTCATCCCCGCAGTAAAATGTGTGGGTTTGTTTTGTTTGATTGTATTGCTTTATTGTTTAATTGGTTTTGTTAATTATTTTATTGCTTAGTTATTCCCGGCACCTGGAAACAATTGTAAATTAGGACCAGGTGCAGGGTACTTAAGAGAAAGAGTTAGTTTGCTCGCGGCTGCTGAGAGAGAAGGAAGCAGGATAGGTGCTCTGCTTCCGAGCAGTCGGGTGAAGAAAGGTAGTGTAAACCTGTGTGGTTTGTTTCATGGTGAAGATTTTGTTTTGTGTTCCAGGTAAACAGCTTAGCTGTCCTGATTTATAGTTTAGGTTCCTGTTTGTTTAAGTTAGTGCTCGTAAAGAGCTAGGTGTTTATTTTGTTTTGTATTTTGTTTATGTTTGTGTTCATTAAAAATTTTGCGCAACCGCGCTGTCAAAATCCATTTCTGTGTATTGGGTCTATTTTTAAAGGGGCAACGAACCGTGTGAGGTGCAATCATATTACATGTGGTGGCAGCGTGTGTGGGCACCCCTAAAGACCCAGAAAATTGATTTTAAAGAACTGATCGAGAAGATCAATAAAAATACAGCCGCTCAAAAAGAGCAAAATGAGAGATGGGAGAGAGAGCTGGGGTTGGCCCCGCTGAAGAGACAAGAGCGGGAGCCGACCGAACTGGAGCTGTTGTTCCAAAGGTGGGAGCAAGCGAGAGGAGAGGGGAGGAGCCTCCGCTTCCAGAGCCCAGAGGGGAGGAGCCGCCGCTTCCAGAGCCCAGAGGGGAGGAGCTGCTGCTTCCAGAGCCCAGAGGGGAGGAGCTGCCGCCGCCCGAGCCAGAGGGGGAGGAGCTGCCTGAGCTGCAGCAGGAGCTGCAGCTGAATGAGGAAGAGGAGCTAAAGTGCCCAGCGCCACCACAACCCCGACCTTCACCCCAGCAAAGCAGTCCGGCGCTGGTGGGTACGGTCCCTTGCTCCGTGCTCATGGACACCATGCCGGAATGCATGGACCTCCCTGTGCTCGACCTAGTGCCCAGGTCGGGGCACCACCAGGCACAGTTGCTCACCTGGTCCCTTGCTCCGCTCCCCCTGAAACCTCAGACGTCACGACGCGGTCGTGTGACGTCACTGGCGTTCCCCCTTCCTCCCGCTGTGTTCCCCCTGGAGTCTCAGAGGTCGTTGCGCCGGTCCCGTGGCTCACACCTCTGCCTGTTGCTGCACCGTCCAGGGTACCGGCCTACGCGTCGGTCGCCCCTAGCAAGCCGTTTGGGTCCCTCCTCGCCGGATCATGGTCCCTACCCTGAAGCGCCGGAGGACTCCACCCATCCTCAAGCCCACCCGAAGGATCGGGAGAAGGTGGAACTTTGTGGACTCGAGGGTGGGTGGTTATGCTTTAGGGGAGGGGGTGGCCTTGGAATGGCCAGTCAGTGTTGCACTCTTGGGGGGGAGGATGTGTAACACAGTGGGGATGAGATTGGAGTCATCCCCGCAGTAAAATGTGTGGGTTTGTTTTGTTTGATTGTATTGCTTTATTGTTTAATTGGTTTTGTTAATTATTTTATTGCTTAGTTATTCCCAGGACCTGGAAACAATTGTAAATTAGGACCAGGTGCAGGGTACTTAAGAGAAAGAGTTAGTTTGCTCGCGGCTGCTGAGAGAGAAGGAAGCAGGATAGGTGCTCTGCTTCTGAGCAGTCGGGTGAAGAAAGGTAGTGTAAACCTGTGTGGTTTGTTTCATGGTGAAGATTTTGTTTTGTGTTCCAGGTAAACAGCTTAGCTGTCCTGATTTATAGTTTAGGTTCCTGTTTGTTTAAGTTAGTGCTCGTAAAGAGCTAGGTGTTTATTTTGTTTTGTATTTTGTTTATGTTTGTGTTCATTAAAAATTTTGCGCAACCGCGCTGTCAAAATCCATTTCTGTGTATTGGGTCTATTTTTAAAGGGGCAACGAACCGTGTGAGGTGCAATCATATTACACTACAAAAAAGACTATTGTATATATTTATAAAAGAAAGAAAAAATAATAAATTATTTTAACATTGTAAATATACACATCAATTGCACATGTATACATCCTAACCAGTAATATATTTTTAAAGTTATTTTTATAAAAACTATTTCCCATACTTGCGCCCTCTGTACGAGCCGATTCAAAACGATCTCTTTCACAGAAACCTGTAGGACAACCAATTCAAAACCTGCAGCAGGGTCAGGGTGTTCCTTCCTGATACGAATCATTTTGCTCCGGAAAATGGTTTTAACATATCTATTGCAGGGCTTGAATTTCAGTGCGGGATCGTGGGAATCGCACATTTTCAAAGTTTCTCCCGCATATCTGCAACTTTTCAGTGCAAGAAAATCCAAGCTACTGTATTTTCCACCCAATTTAGAATGCCTGAAATGCTACGACAACATATAAGGAAGTGAGTGTCGGGGACGAAAGCACTATGAGCCGCATTCTGAGTAGTTCTGTTTTTAAAATAAATAAATAAATAAATAAAAGTAGTGCTGCAAGACTTTATTCTCTCGTACGTGATTCTCGTCTGCTATCTTTAAGCATTATAGAAACTCGGTACACTGCAGTAAGTAAACGGTTTAGAAAAAAAAAGACAAATATTAATTTTTGCAACAATATTATCTAGGTGTTTTGCAAGCAGTGACTTTCACTTTAACTCTTAAAACTCAGCCCCATTCATTTTGGGGCGCCAGCGCACCGAAGGTTACGCACATATTACTCAGGCACCGTAAAAGCCACCATGGCTTGTTTAAAAGTACAGACTCAGGGCTTTCCAATTACTTATTCAGTATATGTATGCGGTACTCCTAGCTGGAACTAGCCTCGCATCATGTGACAGAGTTCACAGCTTAGGTTTTCGTTTGAGTCTATAAAAAAAAATGTAGCCATCTATGATTACAATATATACACAGTGCCTATAGTAAGTATTCACCCCCCTTGGACGTTTTCACAGTTTGTGTTACAACCTGAAATCTTGATGCGTTTAAATGGGAATTGTTTTCCTTTGATTTACACAACAGTTTCAATGTGTGAAAAAATGGGGGGGTGAAAAAACAAATCAATTAAAAATAAAAACCTGAAAACTCTTCATTAGATAAGTATTCACCCCCTTTGCTATGACCAAGGAGCTTTCAAAACAACTCCGGGATAAAGTTGTGGAAAGGCACAGATCAGGGGAGGGGTATAAAAAGATTTCAAAGACATTGAATATCCCTTGGAGCACAGTCAAGTCGATCATTAACCCTTTGCGGTCCGATGTCGGACCAGGTCTGACATTACAATTTTCCCTTTCTGGTCCGACGTCATCAAAAAGACGTAAAACACAGGTCTCTAGTTGTTTTTTCTCCTGAAAAAGCAGAGAGAACCATTCAATGGCTAAGTAAGACTGATAGGAGCCGAGAGAAGCCAAAAAAAAAGGGGCGGATCTGAGCAATACACATAGCCCTGGCACCACAGAGATAACACGGACGTAAACAAACAAGATAGCTAGAACATAAGAACATAAGAAAGTTTACAAACGAGAGGAGGCCATTCAGCCCATCTTGCTCGTTTGGTTGTTAGTAGCTTATTGATCCCAGAATCTCATCAAGCAGCTTCTTGAAGGATCCCAGGGTGTCAGCTTCAACAACATTACTGGGGAGTTGGTTCCAGACCCTCACAATTCTCTGTGTAAAAAAGTGCCTCCTATTTTCTGTTCTGAATGCCCCTTTATCTAATCTCCATTTGTGACCCCTGGTCCTTGTTTCTTTTTTCAGGTCAAAGTCCCCTTGGTCGACATTGTCTATACCTTTTAGGATTTTGAATGTTTGAATCACATCAGCGCGTAGTCTTCTTTGTTCAAGGCTGAATAGATTCAATTCTTTTAGCCTGTCTGCATACGACATGCCTTTTAAACCCGGGATAATTCTGGTTGCTCTTCTTTGCACTCTTTCTAGAGCAGCAATATCCTTTTTGTAACGAGGTGACCAGAACTGAACACAATATTCTAGGTGAGGTCTTACTAATGCAGTGTAAAGTTTTAACATTACCCTTGATTTAAATTCAACACTTCTCACAATATATCCAAGCATCTTGTTGGCCTTTTTTAGAGCTTCCCCACATTGTCTAGATGAAGACATTTTCTGAGTCAACATAAACTCCTAGGTCTTTTTCATAGTTCCCTTCTTTAATTTCAGTGTCTCCCATATGATATTTATAATGCACATTTTTATTGCCTGCATGCAATACTTTACACTTTTCTCTATTAAATTTCATTTGCCATGTGTCTGCCCAGTTCTGAATGCTGTCTAGATCATTTTGAATGACCTTTGTTGCTGCAACAGTGTTTGCCACTCCTCCTATTTTTGTGTCGTCTGCAAATTAACAAGTTTGCTTACTATATCAGAATCTAAATCATTAATGTAGATTAGGAGTAGCAGAGGACCTAATACTGATCCCTGTGGTACACTACTGGTTACCTCACTCCATTTTGAGGTTTCTCCTCTAATCAGTACTTTCTGTTTTCTAGATGTTAACCACTCCCTAATCCATGTGCATGCATTTCCTTGAATCCCTACTGCGTTCGGTTTGAGAATTAATCTTTTATACGGGACTTTGTCAAAAGCTTTCTGGAAATCTAAATAAACCATGTCGTATGCTTTGCAATTAGAGATTAAGAAATCGTACAGCTCTGCAGGGTGTACAGTCATTTAGCAAACTAAACCAATCGTCAATTCCTAAGGCAGTTAACAGTGTTAATAAGATTTATTTGTTTTTGCTTTTTAGTGATAAAACAATAGGATTTGCACTACTGTTCTTTTAAAAGGGGAAATCTTACAGGAGAATCTCTTTACAGCAATGGGTAACGCAAAAAAAAAAAGAGCCTTACTATAAGGCTGTTATGTTAAGGCTTATGTTCTTATAATAACTCATGATAGTATTTCTTAGAAGCTTGCAGCAGCGCACAGGATTAAAAAAAGTCTTTCAACTATAGGCCTACCCCTGTCATTTGCTTTTAAAAAATATTCCATGAGAAAATAAACCCGCAATGTAAAACAGAAGGCTACAGTATATCACATTTCCAAATGGGGAGGCTGAATAATAATAATAAACAGGCATTTTATTAGTTGTCAGGCTTTTCTAACATGGGGGATATAAAACTTTACACAGTTGTAGTGTGTAAAGTAATGACTAAAGCTAAGGTTTACAATTTTAGAAAAGCAAACTATGAAGGTATGAAACAGAGACTAACAGAAGTAGAATGGAGTAAAATAGAGAAAACATCCACAGAAAAAGGATGGCTGTTTTTTTTTAAATGTAGTACTAGAGGCGCAAAACAATTACATCCCAAAAGTAGACAAATCTAAATCTAAAACAAAATGGCCAAAATGGTTTAATAGATCAATTAAAAAAATATTCAGCGAAAAAAGGCACTTTACAGAGCGTTTAAAAGGGACCAAAAACAAAGCACACAGAAAGAGTACTTGGAACTGCAAACACAAGTCAAAAAGGAAGTTAGAAAGGCCAAGAGAGAGATAGAAATCAATATTGTTAAGGGGGCTAAAACCAATTCCAAAATGTTTTTCCAATATTATAACAGCAAGAGAACATTCAAAGAGGAGGTTAAATGGCTAAGAGACACAAATGACAAAATCATAGATGAAGAAAAAAAAAAAGCAAATATATTAAATGATTACTTTTCACAAGTTTTTACAAAGGAAGACACGGACAACATGCCCCACATGTCGACCTGTTCCTATCCAATTTTAAATAACTTTATCATAACAGAGGCAGAAGTGTTAAAGGGACTTGGAGCTCTTAAAATAAACAAATCCCCTGGGCCGGATGAGATCCTCCCAATAGTACTCAAAGAAATGAAAGACGTTATTTACAAACCGCTAACCAAGATCATGCAACAGTCTCTTGACACAGGGGTTGTACCGACAGACTGGAAAATAGAAAACGTAATACCGATCCACAAGAAGGGAGACAAAACCGAACCAGGTAACTACAAACCAATAAGCCTGACTTCTATTATATGTAAACTTATGGAAACTATATTAAGATCTAAAATGGAAAATTACCTATATGGTAACAATATCCTGGGAGACAGTCAGCATGGTTTTAGGAAAGGGAGATCGTGTCTAACTAACCTACTTGACTTTTTTGAGGATGCAACATTGAAAATAGATAGATGCAAAGCATACGACATGGTTTATTTAGATTTCCAGAAAGCTTTTGACAAAGTCCCGCATAAAAGATTAATTCTCAAACCGAACGCAGTAGGGATTCAAGGAAATGCATGCACATGGATTAGGGAGTGGTTAACATGTAGAAAACAGAAAGTACTGATTAGAGGAGAAACCTCAAAATGGAGCGAGGTAACCAGTGGTGTACCACAGGGATCAGTATTAGGTCCTCTGCTACTCCTAATCTACATTAACGATTTAGATTCTGGTATAGTAAGCAAACTTGTTAAATTTGCAGACGACAAAAATAGGAGGGGTGGCAAACACTATTGCAGCAACAAAGGTCATTCAAAATGATCTAGACAGCATTCAGAACTGGGCAGACACATGGCAAATGAAATTTAATAGAGAAAAGTGTAAAGTATTGCATGCAGGCAATGAAAATGTGCATTATAAATATCATATGGGAGATAGTTCCCTTCTTCAATTTCACTATGAAAAAGACATTGGAGTTTATGTTGACTCAGAAATGTCCTCATCTAGACAATGTGGGGAAGCTCTAAAAAAGGCCAACAAGATGCTTGGATATATTGTGAGAAGTGTTGAATTTAAATCAAGGGAAGTAATGTTAAAACTTTACAAATGCATTGGTAAGACCTCACCTAGAATATTGTGTTCAGTTCTGGTCACCTCGTTACAAAAAGGATATTGCTGCTCTAGAAAGAGTGCAAAGAAGAGCAACCAGAATTATCCCGGGTTTAAAAGGCATGTCGCATGCAGACAGGCTTAAAAGAATTGAATCTATTCAATCTTGAACAAAGAAGACTACGCTGTGATCTGATTCAAACATTCAAAATCCTAAAAGGAGGAGGCTGTGTGGTCAAGTGGTTAAAGAAAAGGGCTTGTAACCAGGAGGTCCCCGGTTCAGATCTCACCTCAGCCACTGACTCATTGTGTGACCCTGAGCAAGTCACTTAACCTCCTTGTGCTCCGTCTTTCGGGTGAGACGTAATTGTAAGTGACTCTGCAGCTGATGCATAGTTCACACACCCTAGTCTCTGTAGGTTGCCTTGGATAAAGGTGACCGCTAAATAAACAAATAATAATATATCACTGATTACTGAGTGGAAATGGAGATTCTCACACCCAGAGGTTTTCATGCAGGCGGGTATATAAAGGATATCAATGACACATCTTGAGGTGTTCGGATGCATTGGCACACGGCTGTATATCCTATGGCAGTACCATTAAATATGTCATTTTTTATGGGCAGCAGTGTGGAGTAGTGGTTAGGGCTCTGGACTCTTGACCGGAGGGTTGTGGGTTCAATCCCCAGTGGGGGACACTGCTGTTGTACCCTTGAGCAAGGTACTTTACTTACATTACTCCAGAAAAAACACAACTGTATAAATGGGTAATTGTATGTAAAAATAATGTAGATATCTATATAATGTGAAATAATGTGATATCTTGTAACAATTGTAAGTCGCCCAGGATAAGGGCGTCTGCTAAGAAATAAATAATAATAATAATAAAAGGTATAGACAATGTCGACCCAGGGGACGACTTTGACCTGAAAAAAGAAACAAGGACCAGGGGTCACAAATGCAGATTAGATAAAGGGGCATTCAGAACAGAAAATAGGAGGCATTTTTTACACAGAGAATTGTGAGGGTCTGGAACCAACTCCCCAGTAATGTTGTTGAAGCTGACACCCTGGGATCCTTCAAGAAGCTGCTTGATGAGATTCTGGGATCAATAAACTACTAACAACCAAACGAGCAAGATTGGCTGAATGGCCTCCTCTCGTTTGTAAACTTTCTTATGTTCTAAACCGGCGCGCCTGGCACCTACTACCATACCCCGTTCAAAGGCACTTAAATATTTTGTCTTGCCCATTTATCCTCTGAATGGCACACATACAGTACACAATCCATGTCTCAATTGTGTCAAGGCTTAAAAATCATCTACACTGATTGAAGTAGATTTAACAGGTTACATCAATAAGGGATCATAGCTTTCACCTGGATTCACCTCGTCAGTCTGTTTCATGGAAAGAGCAGGTGTTCCTAATGTTTTGTACATTCAGTGTATACTGTAATTCTTGATATGTATATTTTGTATACAACTGTAAGTCGCCCTGGGTTAGGGCGTCTACTAAGAAATTAATAATAATAATAAATATATTTTTTACGTTTTTGCTGAACACAGAGCGGCTGCTTTTTCCAGGGAGATAATGTTATGTTTTATTTCATTACAGATCACCAATGGGATGCCTTTTCTAGGGAGATCGTGCTTAGAAATAGATTGCGAAGCGCTGCTGTCTAGATTTCGAATGTTAGACATTGAAAATAATTCATTATTTTTTATTTTAACATCCTTTTTCACTGTAAATGTTTTAAGGCATCCACAATCCTGGTTAACACAAGCCCTACCCCCCTTCCATCTTAAACAAAGTAACCCACTCCATAATAAAAGATATATTAACAGTTTGCACTCACATAAAAACACCCTATATAAAAACAGTCATCTTAAACCAACAGAGGAACCGCATGGCATAAGAAAATGGACGCCGCAATGACGGCCGAGGGGTGGGCGCTGGTCCTGTCAATCATAAAACGCGTTGCAGGATGTGGCAGGGATAAAACACGTCACAGGATGTGTGAGGGATAAAACACGTCACAGGATGTGGCAGGGATAAAACACGTCACAGGATGTGGGAGGGATAAAACACGTCACAGGATGTGGCAGGGATAAAACACGTCACAGGATGTGTGAGGGATAAAACACGTCACAGGATGTGGGAGGGATAAAACACGTCACAGGATGTGGCAGGGATAAAACACGTCACAGGATGTGTGAGGGATAAAACACGTCACAGGATGTGGCAGGGATAAAACACGTCACAGGATGTGTGAGGGATAAAACACGTCACAGGATGTGGCAGGGATAAAACACGTCACAGGATGTGGGAGGGATAAAACACGTCACAGGATGTGGGAGGGATAAAACACGTCACAGGATGTGGGAGGGATAAAACACGTCACCGGAAGGGCGAGACTTATGGGGCCATAAATCAATCTAACAAGGGTCATATAAGCATTTTGACAGGTGTCGTACCTTTACTACTACATAGCTAGTAAGGAAGAGTTCTAATTTTATACAACTTTGTTTCCCACAGATACCAAAGAGAGCCACACTATCCCCGAGTCTGAAGTACAGGAGAGGCCAAAGATAGAAGCAGTTTACACACAAGAGGAGTCCTTTGAGCAGGAGTGGTGTGCAAGTCTAATGCAGGTTACAGAGCTGGCATTTGTTAAAGATGAAGAGGTCCCTCAACAGGAATGTGTTCCTATTAAAGAGGAATTCATAGAGCAGGAATGTGTCGCAGAGGAACTTCCTAATGAAAATAATGTCTGTACACTTGAGGAGAACAAGAAACTGGGATCCAACCTGTGTGATGATCCTCCATCTGAATGTGAACTGGGATTTAGAGGTAATCGTACAAAACAAGCAAAATTGAGCTGCCTATTCATCTTGCAGAACCTGGTACTGAACACCCGCAGTGTGCTTAAGATTCATATTTTAACCAAGGGGAGCTGCCCAATCACTGTGTCAACAAGGACATCACTGTGCTTGCTCCTGAGGCACCTGCTAGATGTGCAGCCACTGTCCTGCCTCTTTAGAATGCTGTTAGATCAGCAGTGTCCAATCACAATCCTGGAGGCCATTCCACTCCACATTGAACAGGTTCAGTTCTATAAAGTGCTACGCATGTGCCTGGATGGAGCTTTAAATGGTTCAATTAAACAAGTTAGAACAGGGTTGGAACAAAAACCAGGAGTGGAAGGGTTAACTTTGGACACCCATGTGTTAGATCTTTGCCTTTCCCCATTCCTGGTAGACTGTTTGCAGTTGTGCTGCTCCCACAGCTTTACAGAGCTGCAGGGATCACGTGTCCCATCACTGGGTGATGACAAATCCAGTCTGGTTGCTTAGCGTCACCAGAAAAAAACATTTCGGTGGAGAATTTGTGTGTGGAGTATGCAGCAGCATCGCCAAAATGAGAGTGAACCCGTATTGTATGATAATGAAAACCAACAGTCTTATTTTATTTCTTACACTTTATTCAAATACAATATAATTTTTAAACGCTCATCTCATCTATCCTGTGGACTGTAATGTTTCCTCGCAACGTCACATTTGACTTTTGTGTGTCTCACAGTAAGCATTGCTGTGTTATTATTGTCACAGTACAGTAAGTACGTGTGTGGAGGTGTTCTGTACAGCAGACCAGCGAAACAGTTTCAGGTGTGAGGGGAATTGTAGTTTTATAAATTGATAAATACAAATTTGTTGTGGAAAAACAAAAAGCCTCCAGCCCTACATAGTTCTACATATCGTGTGTCTTCGGTACAGGTAGAATAAAAAGGCAAGGTGCAGTGCGTGGGATTGCAAATGGAATTTCTGTTTTTAGAAGCACAGCAAATATTAATTATCAAAAATCTAATTAAAATATTAGATAAATAGCAGTACTGTCAATGTTGGTACTAAATAGGATTTTTCATGACAAAAAAAGCATGTTGTTTTTCATTTTCCACTTGACTGACATGTTGACATCATTTTTGCTGTGACTGAAACTTGCGGGACACTAACTTGTAAATTAATCCGCCTCATTTCAAGCAACCAATCACTGAACTGCTCATTCACTTGTCTTCAACACAGAGACAGAATACAGGTACAAAGCGTTTGTGCTTTTTCAGGAACATCTCATCAAAATAGTCAGGAATGTTATGACATAGCCATGGATTTTTCACAGCTCCCAGCTTTTATCTACATTCCTGAATATGGTGATAGTAAAAGGAGGCTGACATGAATAGGAGTGATATGAATTTGATTTGACTGTATTCTCTCAATACGCAGTCATCAGAGTTCACTCTAGTTGTCATGTTTATGACATGAAGCCCTGCAGAACAGTGAATGTGGAAGAATGCTGTACAATAACCTTTGTCTCTCTTCTCTTTCTTTAGCTTCTAAAGTAGATGAAGGAGAACACAACTCCAGTCCATCACCACAGTGCAAAAACTCTTCTAGAGGCAAACTACAGTGCAAGAAACACAGAGAAACACCACCCCGAGAAGAAAATGTGAAGACATTGAGAACTCACTCAGTTAAAATTCCTTCTTTACAAGACAGGCACCCACTTACTGTGGAGAGTACAGAGACGGCACATTCTGTATGTTTTAACAATTCTGAAATCCAGGGCAACTTGAAGACCTTGCCTCATTCTGTTAAAGGTGGGAAGAGTTCCTGTCAATTAGACGTTCCTGAAACTCACAAGGGAAATCCCACAGGAGGGACTACGTTTTTCTTGGCTGATTGTGGGAAGAGTTTCAATCATATATCACTGCTTAAAAGATACCAGCGCATTCACACAGAAGAGAAACCTTCCCACATACAGTACAGTGATAAGAGTTTCACAGAGTTAGGAAATCCTCATTCACACCAGCGCATTCACACAGGAGAGAATCCTTATCACTGTGCTGAGTGTGGAAAGAGATTCAGTCACTCAGGAAACCTTAAAATCCACCAGCGCATTCACACTGGAGAGAAACCTTATCACTGTTCTGTTTGTGGGAAGAGATTTAGTCAGTTAGGAGACCTTAATAAACACAAGCGCATTCACACAGGAGAGAAACCTTATCACTGTGCTGTTTGTGGGAAGAGATTCAGCCAGTTAGGAAACCTTAAAAGACACCATAAAATTCACACTGGTGTGTAATCCTATCCCTGCACTTAATGTGTGAAGAAGTGAAGTAGGTTGCTGGCTCTTACAGGACCCGAGAGCATTCTCAGAATTGCAGACACTTGGGGACACCTAAACAACAGGAGTGCATTTGACTAAATACAGAAATATTTACTGAAAACCAAAAGAATAAACTTGCTTGATAAATAGGGTCAGCTCTAATCACAATTTATTCAGAACAAAAACTCACAGAAAAAATATGAACGACTACATCTTGTATTCATCGTTGTTGAGCATTCGGATTGTGTTACGTCACATTAGTAATATATTAAATAGATTGTTATTATGTACTCCAAGTTTGTCTTTCTTTTCTCATGCATTGCTCAGCCTCTTGCATTGTATTCTGTGGAAACTTTTCCGATACCGTGGTGAATCTGCGGTACCTCAAGACGCAGCACAGTATACCGCAGTTATCATGCGGGCAGCTTGAAGTGTAAAATCAATACTGCTTCCAGCAGGGTGCGCCAGAGAGCTTTTAGGACTTTAATGGGCTGCATAGCTTTGCTTCTTAAGAACATAAGAACATAAGAAAGTTTACAAACGAGAGGAGGCCATTCAGCCCATCTTGCTCGTTTGGTTGTTAGTAGCTTATTGATCCCAGAATCTCATCAAGCAGCTTCTTGAAGGATCCCAGGGTGTCAGCTTCAACAACATTACTGGGGAGTTGGTTCCAGACCCTGACAATTCTCTGTGTAAAAAAGTGCCTCCTATTTTCTGTTCTGAATGCCCCTTTATCTAATCTCCATTTATGACCCCTGGTCCTTTTTTCTTTTTTCAAGTCAAAGAAGTCCCCCGGGTTGACATTGTCTATACCTTTTAGGATTTTGAATGTTTGAATCAGATCGCTGCGTAGTCTTCTTTGTTCAAGACTGAATAGATTCAATTCTTTTAGCCTGTCTGTATACGGCATGCCTTTTAAACCCGGGATAATTCTGGTTGCTCTTCTTTGCACTCTTTCTAGAGCAGCAATATCCTTTTTGTAATGAGGTGACCAGAACTGAACACAATATTCTAGGTGAGGTCTTACTAATGCATTGTAGAGTTTTAACATTACTTCCCTTGATTTAAATTCAACACTTCTCACAATATATCCGAGCATCTTGTTAGCCTTTTTTATAGCTTCCCCATATTGTCTAGATGAAGACATTTCTGAGTCAACATAAACTCCTAGGTCTTTTTCATAGTTCCCTTCTTCAATTTCACTATCTCCCATATGATATTTATAATGCACATTTTTATTGCCCGAATGCAATACTTTACACTTTTCTCTATTAAATGTAATTTGCCATGTGTCTGCCCAATTCTGAATGCTGTCTAGATCATTTTGAATGACCTTTGCTGCTTCAACAGTGTTTGCCACTCCTCCTATTTTTGTGTCGTCTGCAAATTTAACGAGTTTGCTTACTATACCAGAATCTAAATTATTAATGTAGATTAGGAATAGCAGAGGACCTAATACTGATCCCTCTGGTACTCCACTGGTTACCTCGCTCCATTTTGAGGTTTAACGAGATGATTTCTGCTCAGGTGTGTTTAATACTCCACTCTCTCTCTTGGGTACTCTGTTAACAAACGTAGGCCACTGTATTTTTAATACCAATTTGCTGATTGGCAACGAGACAACTAAAGTAAAAATATATATATATATTAAAAATGTTTTGCTGCCTGTATTAAATGCTATTTTAAATGTTCAGTGTCTCGTTGTCAATCAATATAATTTTTAAAATTATTATTATTTATTTCTTAGCAGACGCCCTTATCCAGGGCGACTTACAATCGTAGGCAAAAACATTTCAAGCGTTACAATACAAGTAATACAATAAGAGCAATAATAAATATCATAATGTCCTCATTTTTACATTTCTTATATATATTTTACATATTTAACTTGATGTTGCTTTAAAGCCCATTTCAGTTCTACGGTTTCATGTAAAATGTTCCCCGCTGTTAAAAGTTTGTAATAACTTTTTATTACTATATTTATATTTTTGGGAAATGCAGTCTTGTTAGATATTTTATCGTCATTTTGAACATAATATTAAGTAATAATACTGTTCAGTAGTTTAGAATCTGCTTTTTTTTTTTTTTTTAAATCATAATCTACTTCAAACAAAAGATGTGGGCCGTTTTGTTAAAATTCCCATTTCCAAGTATTGAAAATGACTCTTCTGCTTCTATTCCTGATTCTGCAGTTGATAAATCCTCGATTCTAACTTCCATGCAGTTTGTCAAGTTTTTAGTCCGGGGTTCATTTCTTTGCACTGTATTGCTTTCTGTAGCAGTGCAGAAGAGCCTGTGTGTAAATATGGGGCAGGGCGAGGGGCTATCAGTGATCAAGAATATGGGGCAGGGCGAGGGGCTATCAGTGATCAAGAATATGGGGCAGGGCGAGGGGCTATCGGTGATCCAGAATATAGGGCAGGGCGAGGGGCTATCGGTGATCCAGAATATGGGGCAGGGCGAGGGGCTATCGGTGATCCAGAATATAGGGCAGGGCGAGGGGCTATCGGTGATCCAGAATATGGGGCAGGGCGAGGGGCTATCGGTGATCAAGAATATGGGGCAGGGCGAGGGGCTATCGGTGATCCAGAATATGGGGCAGGGCGAGGGGCTATCGGTGATCCAGAATATGGGGCAGGGCGAGGGGCTATCGGTGATCAAGAATATGGGGCAGGGCGAGGGGCTATCGGTGATCCAGAATATGGGGCAGGGTGAGGGGCTATCGGTGATCCAGAATATGGGGCAGGGCGAGGGGCTATCGGTGATCCAAAATATAGGGCAGGGCGAGGGGCTATTGGTGTTCCAGACTGGTTTTGTGGAAATGTTTATTTTGGGCTCTATGAGCTGTGTTTTTGTTTGTCCTTGTGATTTATTTTTTATTTAATAAATACTCACTTCAGCGCTTCAGTACTTGTGAATGTCAACTTCCTGGTCTGGGGACGTCACCCCTCGAGCTGTCCTGCCACACATTTGTTGTAGACTGTGCAACCTTTTAAAATATCATACTGCACCAGGGAGCACGTTTGTTATATAAAATAAACACTAAGTTTTCCATTTTGGTTTTGACGACGAGTTTGCGCGCCACTCAGCGTTCAGTCGAGGAGGGTTCAGTTCTATAGTTGCACGCCTTGTCTATGTTTGCCGTACCCCCAACACCCCTAGTTCCAGCGCCCCTGCCACCAAGGATCCTTGACGGCCACCAGGAAGTGAGGTGCAACTTGGCGCATTGCATGCCTTAACCAATGACTTGCATACAGGGCTGTCATATACTTAAACATACTCTAGAATAAACACACTTTTCTATGATATTCTTCAAAATGTGGATACAATATATTCCAAGGCATGCAGCATTCGTTGTATTCATAGACGACACGACACTGCAGAATACACACACACACACACACACACACACACATTTAAGTTATTTTAACTTCGGTAACCTCATACCTAGCTACGGCTATGGCCATCTTGCATAAAATATAAAATTGGCTATGCGTTAACAAAAATCCACTACACGTTGCATTTTTTAAATACCCGTTTGTAACAGTCACGTGATGAGTTCTACGCTTTCACTGGTTATTGAGGCTACGCGGTGTGTCCATTCGTTTTGGCCGCGATGGCTTGCCATACACGTTCGCAGCAACAGCTTTGGAATTGAGCATGCGCATTAGAAAGCAGAGACAGTCAAAACTGGCGCCATTTCGGATTCCCCGCAGTGTCAGCATTGCACAGAACATAGCGCTCGAAGAGCCAACATGGCGAACTGTGGTATCCGGCTTCATAACCTCGTCGATCCTGCCCTTGCATGCTGGGGTTAGTGCTTCTGCAGCCAATAACACGCAATGGTTTCACCAGGCCCGCCTTCTGCTAGTAACGCTCTCATTTCAGTACAGGAAATAGAAAGGGTTTGTTATGTTTACGTGGAGGGAGGTGGCTGCAGTCACTGATTATTTTACAACAGTTTGTCTCCTGCTTTTTAAAGTATTTAGGTTGGGTTGAAATGTTTTCTGATAATTTTTGATTTTTGTGTTTGTTTATTACCTGCACGGAGTTCCGGGAAGAGGATTCCGCTAGACCAGTCTGAAACTAAACCAGTGAAGATGGACGTCAGTGTGTCCGTGTCGTTCTTTCAAGACGAGCTCGCCTCTACCATCGAGCACGCAGTGAAAGCGGCTGTAGACACCGTCTTGTGTGCGATTACTAAAGTTGTCGGCAGCAAATTCACTGAATTCCAAATGGAAATGGCTGGAAAGGAGAAAGAGAATGAAAGTCTGAAGCTGAGATTGGAAATATCAGAGAGCGAGTTGAAAGCTGTGCGAGGGTGTATAAACGCTGCAGATGCAGACATTAAACAACCTCTAATATTTCAAGGTAAGGTTGATTTTATTGTATGGTATTGCTCGGTCAATCCAACACCGCAAACCACATTCTAGTGGAAAGATCTTTGTTAGGATTTCTCTCGACACGTTATAAAGTGTTTATTATAAGCGCTGTTAATAACACAGCTCTGTCCTAATCTCGGTTATGAGGAGTCTAATTGAGGCATTGTATTATTTTATAGACTACAAGAACGATGTGAATCTAACATAGTCTAATTCATATTTAAGTAGGTGTTCACTGAGACAGTCACAGACCATATTGCAGAGGGTTAGAATAATGATTTGTGACCCGATATCAACGACCAAGGAGTTTATGTTGACTCAGAAATGTCTTCATCTAGACAATGTGGGTAAGCTATAAAAAAGGCCAACAAGATGCTCGGATATATTGTGAGAAGTGTTGAATTTAAATCAAGGGAAGTAATGTTAAAACTCTACAATGCATTAGTAAGACCTCACCTAGAATATTGTGTTCAGTTCTGGTCACCTCGTTACAAAAAGGATATTGCTGCTCTAGAAAGAGTGCAAAGAAGAGCAACCAGAATTATCCCGGGTTTAAAAGGCATGTCGTATGCAGACAGGCTAAAAGAATTGAATCTATTTAGTCTTGAACAAAGAAGACTACGCGGTGATCTGATTCAAGCGTTCAAAATCCTAAAAGGTATAGACAATGTCGACCCAGTGGACTTTTTTGACCTGAAAAAAAGAAACAACGACCAGGGGTCACAAATGAAGATTAGATAAAGGGGCATTCAGAACAGAAAATAGGAGGCACTTTTTTACACAGAGAATTGTGAGGGTCTGGAACCAACTCCCCAGTAATGTTGAAGCTGACACCATGGGATCCTTCAAGAAGCTGCTTGATGAGATTCTGGGATCAATAAGCTACTAACAACCAAACGAGCAAGATGGGCTGAATGGCCTCCTCTCCTTTGTAAACTTTCTTATGTTCTTATACAGCAACACGTCGTGTTTTCGTGTTTGATTAAACTGTTTGACTGCAAATCTATTTTTAGATAAATGGTTTAATTGTATTCAGATAGTCAAAGATTCTTGCACACTTCTGTGTATAGAAAAACTACTGACAGAAATACTCCTAAGAAGAGCCGAGAGTTTTCATCCTAATTGGTTAAACAACAATATTCCCTTTGGTCAATTCTAACGATTTAGACGCATTTGCGGTCAAAAACCTGAATTTGATATACAATCAATCGATTTAATACAGAAGCACCAAAATTACGAGAATTATACAAGCTGGGAACTAATAGAGTGATCCCACTTTAGCGGTATTCACTGATCCCCCCCATGATAAGTTTTAGACATGCTCCAGCTATCGGTGACAAAACCCACGCGAACACAGGGAGAACATGCATACTCCACACAGACAGACCCCTGAGGCCGGAATCAAACCCAGGACCCTAGAGCCATGAGCCAGCAGTGCTAACCACCGCGCCACCGTGCCTCCGCCTATTGAGATAAGAAACAGAGTTCCTGGCTTCCTAGACAATTAAAATGGACATTCAGATGTGGGTTTTCAATCATTGTAAAAATGCTGTGCAAGATTAAACAATTTAGTGATGTTGAGACAAATAATCACATGAAATCAATAACATCATTAATTGTAACACTGCTTATGTTGTCTATTGTTTGGAATGCCCATGTAGGTGTCTTTATTTAGGAGAACTCAAAGAAAGGACATACGCGATTAAAACTGGTAATTTAGAATATCCCGTGGCTAAACACTATGAAGCTGCTGATAGGAGTAACTGATAACCTTAGTGTTAGGGATAGAAATGGTTAATAAATCAATAAGCGGAGGTGACCGACTCGAATCTCTTGGGAAACATTTTGGATATTTCAATTAAAAGCTACTGAATCTCCAGGATTAAATGGAGAGCTGGATTATAGACCCTACCTATGAACTGAATGTTATTTTCTTATTGGCTCTGAGTTTTTGGTATAGTCTTTTTTTGATATTTATTCCTTTGATTGCTGTTCCACTAATTATTTCAGTTGTGTTTAATTAATTGACTTGTGTAATGAATGTAATTCATGTCAGTACTTGCGTGTTAATTGATTGAATGCGATTGCTGATGTATTGCTGTGTTGCTAATTGAGACTACACCCTGATGAAGGCTGGTTTGCCGCTATGCATTGAGTCTCTTTGTTTGTTTTTTTAGAACATGCTGGTTTGGTGTGCTATTTAATATTCCGTTTTTGCATATGACCCATTAAGGGTTTTTTTACCCATAAGTTTGTAAGAGTGTCTTGGTTTGTGGTGATTTGCCTGATGGGTTAATTTGAATCTACAATGAAACAATGGATTTACAGGTATTTTTTCGCCTATTTTTTACTAAACTTTTGAAGAAACCCTCGACTCCAAAGGGCACCTTTTTCATAATATTAAGAATTGATACATTAATAGTTTAAACCAAAGAGTGCTCCTGGCTCTCTTTCTTTTTTGATCCAGTGCTGTTGTGTTTGCCTTCGGTACAGTCACTGCTCATTTGTTGCTCGTTCTTTTGTTTCAGTCCTATTTCCTTATTGTTCCACACACACATTTAGAGCGATCTTTCCAGACCGAACTGGATGAATAAAGGGGCCGGCAGCAGCACCCTGCCTGCACCAATCCACAACTCTAGCTTGTAGAAGCGAATGATCAACAGTTTCTATGTGGTTACACAGTCAAGATCTTAAAAGTACACACACATTCTTAAAATATGTACATCTAGTAGTAAGGATGAATTGTCCCGGTGAGAGAGGGGTCTAAGCGGGGAGCAGTTACTGAATGGCTGGATGTTGTGAGCACGAGTGTGATGGTGGGGGTTATCTGGGGTGTTTATTGGGCTTTTTGTGTGGTCGCCAGGGGGTTATGAATAACTGTTAATTAGCTGCCTTTCATTAGCTCTTTTATTTGCTCCCAGTTCCCATTCCCTTTTTTGTTATTCATTTAATAAACGTTGGCTTGAGACTTGTGTTGTGAAAAAAAAAATATATATATATATATATAATGTGTGTGTGTGTGTGTGTGTATATATATATATATATATATATATATGACATGCTCCACCTCATTTGTACCCACAGGGGTTGTATGTTACATTACAGGCTAATGAAACCCCCAATCTCATCATGCCCAACAGATGCCATGTTAAAATGCGATCCAGTTTAACAATCCAACCTACCTCTGTCGTTTTACATTGCAATCTCAATCAGACACATTTACTACTGTCGCTTCACAAAACAAGAAAACTTTAAAAAGTGAAAAAAAAACATGACATCAGTTGCTCTCGCAGTCTTTTCAATAACTGAAGTGTAACAAAAGTTGTACAATACAGTATATGTTCTACTATAACAGTGTGTTATTCTATTATTAAGATCTCTCATTTGCTTAAAACAACGTGATGCTGCAGTTTTAGAAAAATTCGAACCATCAAATAAAAAGTACTTTGTTCAGCTGATGGAAAACAGATTTAGGAAATTATGCCTCGTATTGCTTAAAACCCAAACATTTAATAATAAAGGTTATTATTTAAGAGCAGAGATGAGTTTGCATAGGGTACAAACAATAGGTATAGCCACACCATTACAAATATATTTTAATACTAAAAGGTATGTGTGGCAGTGACAGGTTTAATGTCTCTGCCAGCAACCACAGGTGAGGCCACTCTCCAGTTTGTGCAGACAGGCTGTGTGATCCAGTGGTTAAAGAAAGGGGCTTGTAACCAGGAGGTCCCCGGTTCAAATCCCACCTCAGCCACTGACTCATTGTGTGACCCTGAGCAAGTCACTTAACCTCCTTGTGCTCCGTCTTTCGGGTGAGACATAATTGTAAGTGACTCTGCAGCTGATGCATAGTTCACACACCCTAGTCTCTGTAAGTCGCCTTGGATAAAGGCATCTAATAAATAAACAAATAATAATAATAATAATAATTGGGGACTGGCCGCCTGTGTAAAAGCAGGCAGATATCCTGTGTCTGGGAGAGGGAGTTTGGTGACTTTTTGATGTTTGTTTAGATCAGTGAAGGCGAATTCCCAGCCTGAAAGTAGTTTTTTTTTTTTTTTTTTTTTTTTTGGTGTACATTTGTGTGTTTTGTTTAACCCTTTTTGTTTTGGCCCGTGTGCCAGTTTGTTTGTTCTTGTGTTTTGTTTGTATTGTCTTGTTTTAGCTCTTAAACTGTAGCTTCCTTGCCTCCGAGTCTTTTTCTTGCTGCGACCCTGTTACAGTATGATTTATATCTACAGTTCACGTGACATTGCACAAGTAAGCTTCCAATGTTGTTACTAATCATTATTACACAGGTGGAGTTTGTACAAAAAATATTGCTGCACTTTAAAAAGTTTGAATTCTGTAAATCACTTGTTTAAATGAAACTGCTTTGAGAATAAGCAGGCTATCCTGCTGCAGTCGCTTGTCTGCTCATTGTATTTGACACCAGCGTTCCCTCTAAGCTTTTTAGATACTGAGAAACTTGCCGTTTTGACTGAGAAAGGGTAAATTATCAGTGAGAAACCTTCGGCCACGTATTAACACTTTTAATACATTTTTGTCGCATTATACAATTTTGAAACAATATTCCAACACACGTATCTTAACAATTTTACAATTTACTTTAAATTTAACAATACATTTATTGTGTCTCTGCCTCTGATTTTGAATCCTCCTCTGATCATGTGCAGCCTGTCGGTTGTTATCATAAACACTGGCATCTGCACTGCCTTTAATTGTAACCATCTTTAGGGCTACTAATTGTTCCATTCTTGGGAATACCAAATTCCGTTTTTCAAAAATGGCCAATTCCATTTGTTCCCACTTTTTATCAACGTATTAATAAATAAATATGGCATTCAAACATAAATATAAGTTTGGTAGTTAAAATAAGTAAATTTTAATAAATATTACAATTCATTTTTTTTTTTTTTCTTTTTTCCCCCAATCATACTCCTGTTGCTGTAATAGTAAGTAAAGCACCTGAAGACACTTTAAACCTGTCATAATGTTTATAGGCATCACTTGGCTCATTGCTGGCATTAAAATAAGCAGGAAAACCTAAGAATTATATTACAACAGTTCAGAAAACCAAATGTCTTCCACTAACACAGTAGTTCAGTCTACAAATGAAGGAGTTTTGAAAAGACCTGTTTAGCTTATTGCTGGCATTTGCAATAACAATAAAAAATATGAACCAGTTTAGTAACAGTCCAGCAATGTCATGTGAGAGTAATCCTATGTACAGGACTCCACAAATGAAGTGTAGCGTTTTACTGGCATTATAATAACCAGGATAAAATATGAAACACTGATAAAGGCGTGTTGACTGACTCATTGCTCTAAACAGGTTCACTGCTATGTATTACCTGATTGCAATTTAAATGGCGCCCCTTTTAATGTAAACGCAGAATGAATCCTCTCAATTGTTTATTTCCTAATTCTGTAGTGTTATTTGCAAGATTTAAAAAGAGGCGTGTCTCCAGACAGAATGTCTTTATGAGACCGACGCTGTGCAGTGTAGTGACTACATCCTTTACACAGTAAAGTGACCAATTTCCTTTAAGGAATGTATAGAGGGAAATCAGAGAACCAGCTGCAAGACAGACACAAATATGCTTATGTTAATGCTTTGTAAGAGGGCTGAAAATAATAGTTTTACCTCGAGAGGGTGGAGTCTCGATTTGGGGTCAATATTTATGATAACTTGTTTAGTAAACTCAGAATACAAGTTTAATTTTTTGCACTCATTTGGTAAACTGAGTGCGATGGTTGTTGCCAGATACTGCGAAAAATTAAACTTGTATTCTGCGATGACTGTTTCCTTCAAAACCGTTAAGACGTTCCTCAGACGCTTTGCTAAGACTGAAAATATCATTGCTTGGTTTTTAAGCATATTTGCAGTAGAGAAATTGATGTTTGCATTGGAACAATGCAAAGGCAGAACGGCGATCATGGTGATTGACAGGGAGGTAGAAGTGTATAGAATGCTCCAGTGTGAGGCTAGAGTCTTGTTTTGTACAGGACGTAGAATAAAAAGATGTTCATATGAAAATGCCTTTTCCTTCACTTAGTTCATAGGAACACAAACACAGCGTTAATCGATAATTGCAATGTAGAATAACAGGAATGGTATCAATACCATAATGTACCTAAACCACAAAACTATTATACCAGCTCACCCCTATACGAAATAACTGAGGAACAGTAACTTTTAAATGCATGCTGCACATTATTGAACACAGCAGTGTGGAGGGTTGTGACAGACAGACTGATTCTTGGTGATACAATCTCCCTCCGACCTGCGAGGGCGCTGTGTAAAGGCAACAGAGTGCCCTGGACTGGAGCCAGACAATTCATTCCCAGGGTTAGGCAGAAGTCGGCCATCTAGAAAGGGGGCGGAGCTACAATACACTAAATCGACACTGAAAGGAAACAATATGGCAACAGCGGATTGGAGGAGCGGTTGCAATCTTTAACCAAGGGGTCATGATTGGCGGTATAAAAGGGGACGTAGCGAAGTGATCTGTTCCTTTGTTATGGTTAACGCTAAACTGGAAGGAGACCCGTGTTGTAAATCGTGAGTGTTTTGTTTGTTTTGTCGTGGCTAAAAACTGTTTGTTTGTTGTTATTAGACGGCTAAGACGATCCGGAGCTGTCGATGAAGGCCAGCACCAAACCCGGACAACAATGCACTTGTATATTGTGAGAAGTGTTGAATTTAAATCAAGGGAAGTAATTAAAATCAAGGGAAGTACTTTATTGTTTGTCATTGTCTTGAGCAATGCATCACCCATACACCTGTGCACTGCAAACCACTTTGCCACAAGGGTTTATTTTGATACAATCCCTGATCAAAGCAACTAACACAGAATGTTGATAGGAGCTGAAATAAATATTTGATCATTGCAAAGATATGAACCATGGAATTGTGGGTAGGGTACTAGGGTTAGATGGTATTTTTTCAAATTTCAGAAATGTATTTCAGCTTTAATTAAAGGCACTGAGCACCTCTCTTCCACAAGTACTTTAGAAGGAATGTTGGATCCAGTCTCATTCCCAGCTCACGATCCTGTAGTATCTTGAAAAGTACAAGATCCCATAGGCTGTCATTCATGATTTGTATCTGTTGGCCAGATGCTATATACAAGCAGACACTATAGGGCTGCCTTTGTCCTCCTGGGAGCTTGCTGTCAAGCTCCTGGATGTGTGTTAGAGGACACCCTCTGTTGTGGGGTTCTCTGCTGCGAGGGAATATGTTTTAATTGGGGAGTTAAAATCAGGGTAAAGTAACGGTGCACTGTATTAATTTAAAATTCCCACCTCAGCCACTGACTCATTGTGTGACCCTGAGTAAGTCACTTCACCTCCTTGTGCTCCGTCTTTCGGGTGAGACGTAGTTGTAAGTGACTCTGCAGCTGATGCATAGTTCACACACCCTAGTCTCTAAGTCGCCTTGGATAAAGGCGTCTGCTAAATAAACAAATAATAAAAATAAATAAATAAAATGAGAGAAATACCTTCTCATAAATTGTTCCACTGGAATGGCCCGATGACATCTCTCAGTAGCATTCTGACAAGGGGCTGGCTTCCTAGAGGAACCTAGCTAGTAAGGAAGAGTTGTAATTTTGTACAATTTTGATTTCCGCAGATCCCAAAGAGGGCCACGCTATCCCTGAATCTGAAGCACAGGAGGGGCCAAAGATGGAAGCAGTTTACACACAAGAGGAGTCCTTTGAGCAGGAGTGGTGTGCAAGTCTAATGCAGGTTACAGAGCTGGCATTTGTTAAAGATGAACAACAGGAATGTGTTCCTATTAAAGAGGAATTCATAGAGCAGGAATGTGTCCCCATCACAGAGGAACTTCCTAATGAAAATAATGTCTGTACACTTGAGGAGAACAAGAAACTGGGATCCAGCCTGTGTGATGATCCTCCATCTGAATGTGAACTGGGATTTAGAGGTAATCGTACAAAACAAGCAAAATTGAGCTGCCTATTCATCTTGCAGAACCTGGTACTGAACACCCGCAGTGTGCTTAAGATTCATATTTTAACCAAGGGGAGCTGCCCAATCACTGTGTCAACAAGGACATCACTGTGCTTGCTCCTGAGGTACCTGCTAGATGTGCAGCCACTGTCTTGCCTCTTTAGAATGCTGTTGGATCAGCAGTGTCCAATCACAATCCTGGAGGCCATTCCACTCCACATTGAACAGGTTCAGTTCTATAAAGTGCTACTCCTGTGCCTGGATGGAGATTTAAATGGTTCAATTAAACAAGTTAGAACAGGGTTGGAACAAAAACCAGGAGTGGAAGGGTTAACTTTGGACACCCATGTGTTAGATCTGTGCCTTTCCCCATTCCTGGTAGACTGTTTGCAGTTGTGCTGCTCCCACAGCTTTACAGAGCTGCAGGGATCACATGTCCCATCACTGGGTGATGACAAATCCAGTCGGGTTGCTTGGCGTCACCAGAAGAAACATTTCGGTGCAGTACCTGCATATAAACCTGATCTTATACTTTTATATCTGAAAGTGATGTTAAGTGTGGTGGAAATCAGTGACTGTTAATGTGAGTGATATTCAGTCTGGCAAATTTCAGTATGCAGGGACAGAGTTATGATTTCAGGTAAATGCAAGGCCAAGGCAAACTCATTTTTTTCTGTTCAATCTGTGGCTCAAGTTACTGCTTTTGTAATTAAACACAACACTTGGGCAGGTAATTCAGCATAAATTATTCAACATATACTGAGTATCTCTTTGGGTGGGCGTGGAAGGTTTATTTTGTGATTACAGAAATGGCTTCTTATCAAAGTCAGTGTCTGGTCATCAGTTCTCATTTATAGTGCTATTAGACCAATGCAGGCATGCTGTCAACGGCACACTGTGCTTTAATCATACCTTCAAGTGGGATTGTAACGTCATGTTGATATGAACATAAAGCTCCCTTAGCAGCAAGCGGCAAAACTACAATTCTCCAGCAACTTTAGTTACACTGTTAAAGCATAAGAGAACGCACACTTTCTGTAGGTTATCTGTCAGTCTGCAGAATTGCATTTAAATATGATGTAAGGTCGATAAATACTAATTTGAAGATTTTCTGAAACATGCTCATTTACATACATGCATTGCTGTTAGTTAGGACCTGGAAGTGTGTTTTAATTATTATTGTGTAAATATTTGACAGGTGAATGTTTTCTAGTTAAATTGAGATTTTCCCCACTGCATTGCCATAACATCAAATAAAACATCGGCAGACTATTTCTATTTTCTTACATCCTGTTGTTTACATGTGCATTGCAAAGCAAATCTCATCTGCACTATATACATGCATGCAGCAGCATCACCAAAATGAGTGAACCGGTATTGTATGATAATGAAAACCAAAAGTCTAATTTTGTTTCTTACACTTTAAAAATGATGTTGTATTTGAATATTCATGATTCATGAAAAGACAAATTTGTTGTGGAAAAACAAAAAGCCTCCAGCCCTACATAGTTCTACATATCGTGTGTCTTCGGTACAGGTAGAATAAAAAGGCAAGGTGCAGTGCGTGGGATTGCAAATGGAAATTCTGTTTTTAGAAGCACAGCAAATATTTAATTATCAAAAATCTAATTAAAATATTAGATAAATAGCAGTACTGTCAAAATGCAGGTACTGAATAGGATTTTTCATGACACGCTGTTGGCTCGATTTTAAAGTATTCCAGTTTAAACAGTAAAAAAAAAAAAAAAAAAACGCATGTTTTTCATTTTCTACTTGACATGTTCACATCATTTTTCCTGTGACTGAAACTTGCGGGACACTAACTGGTAAATTAATCCGCCTCATCTCAAGCAACCAATCACTGAACTGCTCATTCACTTGTGTTCAGCACGTGGATGTGGAAGAATGCTGTACAATAACCTTTGTCTCTCTTCTCTTTCTTTCTTTAGCTTCTACAGTAGATGAAGGAGAACACGACTCCACTCTATCACCCCAGTGGAAAAACTCTTCTAGAGGCAAACCACAGTGCAAGAAGCACAGAGAAACAACACCCCGAGAAGAAAATGTGAAGACATTGAGAACTCACTCAGTTAAAATTCCTTCTTTACAAGACAGACACCCACTTACTGTGGAGAGTACAGAGACAGCACATTCTGTATGTTTTAACAATTCTGAAATCCAGGGCAACTTGAATACCTTGCCTCATTCTGTTAAAGGTGGGAAGAGTTCCTGTCAATTAGACGTTCCTGAAACTCACAAGGGAAATCCCACAGGAGGGACTACGTTTTCCTGGGCTGATTGTGGGAAGAGTTTCAATCATATATCACTGCTTAAAAGACACCAGCGCATTCACACGGGAGAGAGACCTTCCCACATACAGTACAGTGATAAGAGTTTCACACAGTTAGGAAATCTTCATTCACACCAGCGCATTCACATAGGAGAGAAATCTTATCACTGCCCTGATTGTGGGAAGAGATTCAGTCACTTAGGAAACCTTAAAGTCCACCAACGCATTCACACAGGAGACAAACCTTATCACTGCACTGTTTGTGGGAAGAGATTCAGTCACTTAGGAAACCTTAAAAAACACAAGCGCATTCACACAGGAGAGAAACCTTATCATTGTGCTGTTTGTGGGAAGAGATTCAGCCAGTTAGGAAACCTTAAAAGACACCATAAAATTCACACAGGTGTGTAATCCTATCCCTGCACTTGATGTGTGAAGAAGTGAAGTCAGTTGCTGGCTCTTACGGGACTCGAGAGCATTCTCAGAATTGCAGACACTTGGGGACACCTAAAGAACAGGAGTGCATTTGACTAAATACAGAAATATTTACTGAAAACCAAAAGAATAAACTTGCTTGATAAATAGGGTCACCCCCTAATCACAATTTATTCAGATCAAAAACTCACAGAAAAAATATGAACGACTACATCTTGTATTCATCGTTGTTGAGCATTCGGATTGTGTTACGTCACATTAGTAATATATTAAATAGATTGTTATTATGTACTCCAAGTTTGTCTTTCTTTTCTCATGCATTGCTCAGCCTCTTGCAGTGTGATCTGTGGAAACTTTTCCGATACCGTGGTGAATCTGCGGTACCTCAGTTATCATGCGGGCAGCTTGAAGTGTAAAATCAATACTGCTTCCAGCAGGGTGCGCCAGAGAGCTTTTAGGACTTTAATGGGCTGCATAGCATTGCTTCTTAACAAGATGATTTCTGCTCAGATGTGTTTAATACTCCCCTCTCTCTCTTGGGTACTCTTAACAAACGTAGGCGACTTGTGTTTTTAATACCAATTTGCTGATTGGCAATAAGACAACTAAAGTAAAAAAAATATATATATTAAAAATGTTTTGCTGCCTGTTTTAAGTGCTATTTTAAATGTATTGTTGTCAATCAGTATAATTTTTAAAATGCAGTAATAAATATCTTAGATGTCCTTGTTTCTACATTTCTTATATATATATTATTTATTTCTATTATTATTTATTTCTTAGCAGACGCCCTTATCCAGGGCAACTTACAATCGTAAGCAAAAACATTTCAAGCGTTACAATACAAGTAATACAATAAGAGCAAGAAATACAATAACTTTTGTTCAAGTAAAGTACAAGTTTGACAAACCACAATTCAATAATACAGCAGGTAATAGTGATAGTTACATCAGGATATGATTAAATAGTGATAGTTACATCAGGATGTGATTAAATACAAAGTACTATAGGTTAAAAACTTGGCAGATTACAGTATTCTGAAGTGCAGGATTAAATGCAGTAAAATAGGGGCTGATAAGAGCAAAATAGAGCACATTTACATGAAGGGTGATAGTGTCCCAGGATACAAACAGAGGAGTTCTACAGGTGCTCTTTGAAGAGGTGAGTCTTAAGGAGGCGCCGGAATGTGGTCAGGGACTGGGCAGTCCTGACATCTGTAGGAAGGTCATTCTACCACTGCGGAGCAAGGGTGGAGAAGGAGCGGGCTTTGGAGGCAGGGGAGCGTAGCGGTGGTAGAGCTAGTCTTCTAGTGCAGGCGGAGCGGAGAGGTCGAGTGGGGGTGTAGGGAGAGATGAGGGTCTGGAGGTAGCTGGGTGCAGACTGGTCAAGGCATCTGTAGGCTAGTACAAGAGTCTTGAACTGGATGCGAGCGGTGATCGGGAGCCAGTGGAGCGAGCGGAGTAGTGGAGTAGCGTGGGCGAAGCGAGGCAGAGAGAACACCAGGCGGGCAGCAGAGTTCTGGATGAGCTGGAGCGGACGGGTGGCGGACGCAGGGAGGCCAGCCAGGAGGGAGTTGCAGTAGTCTAGGCGGGAGAGTACCAGGGCCTGGACCAGGAGCTGGGTAGCATAGTTGGTGAGGAAGGGTCGGATTCTTCGGATGTTGCTCAGGAAGAATCGGCAAGTGCGTGCCAGAGTGGAGATGTGCTGGGAATAAGAGAGGCAGGGGTCCAGGGTGACTCCAAGGTTCTTAGCTGAGGAAGAGGGAGATATACCATGATTGGAGCAGCTTTTTAAACTGCTATTGCTTATACAAGTGATCCATGTACAGTCAAACATGTATTTTGTCATTAAGTATTATATAGCCCTGTGGTTTTATAAAAATATTTTTTTACATTATTATTATTATTATTATTATTATTATTATTTATTTCTTAGCAGACACCCTTATCCAGGGCGACTTACAATCGTAAGCAAATACATTTCAAGTATCACAGTACAAGTAATAATACAATTAAGAGCAAGATAAATACAATGACTTTGGTTCAAGCAAGTACAAGTGTGACAAAATATAATTCAATAATACAGCAGATAACAGTGTCATTGATAGTTACATCAGGATATGATTAAATAAAAAATACTACAGATTAAACACTAGGCAGATTACAGTACTCTGAAGTACAGGATTAAATGCAGTAAAATAGGGGGCAGATAAGAGCAAGTAAAGCGCATTTAAGGAAGGGTGATAAGTGTCCCAGGGGAAAAACAGAGGAGTTCTACAGGTGCTGTCTGAAGAGGTGAGTTTAAGGAGGCGCCGGAATGTGGTCGGACTGGGCAGTCCTGACATCTGTAGGAAGGTCATTCCACCACTGCGGAGCGAGGGTGGAGAAGAAGCGGGCTCTGGAGGCAGGGGACCGTAGAAGAGGTAGAGCCAGTCTTCTAGTGCAGGCGGAGGGGAGAGGTCGAGTGGGGGTGTAGGGAACTGGGTGCAGTCTGGTCAAGGCATCTGTAGGCTAGTACAAGAGTTGAACTGGATGCGAGCGGTGATCGGGAGCCAGTGGAGTGAGCGGAGCAGTGGAGTTGCGTGGGAGAAGCGAGGCAGAGAGAACACCAGGCGGGCAGCAGAGTTCTGGATGAGCTGGAGCGGACGGGTGGCGGACGCAGGGAGACCAGCCAGGAGGGAGTTGCAGTAGTCTAGGCGGGAGAGTACCAAGGCCTGGACCAGGAGCTGGGTGGCGTAGTTGGTGAGGAAGGGTCGGATTCTTCGGATGTTGCTCAGGAAGAATCGGCAAGTGCGTGCCAGAGTGGAGATGTGCTGGGAAAAAGAGAGGCAGGGGTCCAGGGTGACTCAGAGGTTCTTAGCGGAGGAAGAGGGAGAGAGTGTGGTAGATTCCAGAGGAACAGAGATAGAGAGATCAGAGGAGGGGGAGGAGGAGGAAAAGAAAAGGAGGTCAGATTTAGAGAGGTTGAGTTTGAGGTGATGCGAGTGCATCCAGGAGGAAAAAGCAGACAGACAGGTAGAGATACGGGAGGGGATGGTGGAGTCAGAGGTGGGGAAGGAGAGGAAAATCTGAGCATCATCAGCATAGAAATGGTATGAGAAACAATAGGATGCGATGAGGGGGCCCAGGGGGCAGGTGTAGAGAGAGAACAGGAGAGGACCCAAGACTGACCCTTGGGAGACTCCTGTTAAGAGAGGGTGAGGTGTGGAGGTTGCTCCACGCCAGGTTACCTGGTAAGTGTGGTTGGAGAGGTAGGAGGAGAACCAGGCCAGAGCAGTGCCAGAGATCCCCAGGTCAGCGAGAGATGATAGTAGAATAGTAGAATCAACAATGTCAAAGGCAACAGAGAGGTCGAGGAGAATTAGGACAGAGGAGAGAGAGGCAGCTCGGGCAGACTTTAGTGAGTTGGTGACAGACAGGAGGGCGGTTTCAGTGGAGTGAGCAGAGCGGAAGCCAGATTGGAGAGGGTCGAGCAGAGAGTGGTTGGACAGGAAAGCAGAGAGCTGGCGGTGTACAGTCCGCTCGAGGGTTTTGGAGAGGAAGGGTAGGAGGGAGACAGGACGGTAGCTCTGGAGGGAGGTGGGGTCGAGGGTAGGTTTTTTGAGGAGGGGAGTGATAGAGGCTTTTTTGAAGGCAGAGGGAAAGAGACCAGAAAGGAGAGAGGTGTTGAGAAGGGAGGAGATGAAGGGAAGTAGAGCAGGAGCAGCAGCTTGAAAGAGGTGAGTGGGGAGGGGGTCCAGGGCACACGTGGTGGGTTTGTGACCCTGGAGCAGGGAGGAGAGGTCAGAGTCTGAGAGGGGCGAGAAGGTGGAGAAGGAGGGTGAGTTAGTAGGGGATGCAGTGGGTGTAGGGGTTGGAGCAGGAGGGGGTGCGGGGGAGGGAGAGGTGTTAAAGAGTTTGCAGATATCTGAGATTTTAGAAGAGAAGAAGGAGGCAAAGTCATCAGGGGAGATAGAGGAGGGGGGAGGAGGAGGAGGAGGGGGGGAGGGTTTAGGAGGGAGAAGAAGGTAGAGAATAGTTTGTGGGTTGTTAGTGGAGGCTTGGATTACAGATTGGAAATAAGTACATTTAGCAGAGGAGAGAGTAGAGGAGAAGGAGGAGAGGAGAGTGCGGTAAAGGTCTAGGGCAGCAGGGAGTTTGGTTCTCTTCCATTTCTTTTCAGCAGATCGCAGTGTGATTCTTGCTGAGCGGAGCGCAGAGGAGAGCCAGGGTTGGGGAGGCGAGGGGCGAGCAGGTCAGGAGGTGAGGGGATAGAGGGAGTCGTGGGAAGAGGTGAGGGAGGAGAAGAGGGTGGAGGTAGCAGAGTCTACGGAGAGTTGTGAAAAGGAGTCGATAGGGAGGTGAGAGAGAGCAGTGGAGTGAAGGACAGAGGGGGAGAGAGCGGAGGTTACGGCGAGAGGTGACAGTGGGGGTAGGAGGAGCAGGGAGAGAGGGCAGAGACAGAGAAAAAGAGATGAAATAGTGATCAGAGAGGTCCAGGGGGGTGACAGAGAGGATGGAGGGGCAGCAGGCCCTGGAGAAGGTGAGGTCCAGTTGACGGCCAGCTTTGTGGGTAGGAGGGGATGGAGAGAGACAGAAGTCGAAGGAGTGAAGGAGAGGGAGGAATCCAACAGAATGGCTGGGGTTGGAGAGATGGATGTTGAAGTCACCTAACAGGACAGTTGGGGTAGACAGAGAGGGGAGGGAGGAGAGTAGATAGTCAAGTTCATCTAGAAAGTGAGCGAGAGGCCCAGGGGGACGGTACAGTACAATTAGCAGGAGTTGACAGGGAGTGGTTAGTTGGACTGCATGAAATTCAAATTTAACAGAGAGTGAGGAGAGTGAGGAGGGGACAGAAAAGAGTAAGGAGGGAGAGAGGAGAAGACCAGTCCCACCTCCCCGTCCAGTGAGACGCGGGGTATGGGACAGGACATAGAGAGAGGACAGGGCAGCAGGAGTTACAGTGTTATCAGGGGACAGCCAGGTTTCAGTGAGAGCAAGGAAATCAAGAGAGAGGTGGGAGGCAAAGGCAGAGATGAAATCAGCTTTGTTAGCAGAAGAGTGACAGTTCCAGAGTGCACCAGAGAGTGTGCGGGAGGGGGGGAGAGGCAGAGGGATGAGGTTAGAGGGGTTGGAGGAGCAGCAGCGGAGAGAGGGCAGAGGAGGACGAGGGTGAGAGGACAGAACAGGGATGTGAGAGACAGTCATAGCAGGACAGGCAAGACAAATAGGCACAGTGGGAGCAGTGGGGTGGAGGGTACAGACCTGACTAGTAGATGGCTTCTTCCAGAGCGCTGTTAGGTTCGGATCTATTCCAACAGCATCTCGGCACAGGCCTCCCCTCGCTGGACTCCCACAGCTAGATTCCCGGCTCTTTTGTTGAGGCTCTTCTGTTTGCTGGCGCTTAACTTGATGTTGCTTTAAAGCCCATTTCAGTTCTACGGTTTCATGTAAAATGTTCCCTGCTGTTACAAGTTTACTTTTTATTATTTATATTTTGGGGATATTTTATCGATCTGTAGTTTCAAGTCATTATTATTTGTTATGTTTTAGATTGCAAGGCTGTGAGTTTAAACAGTAATCTCACATGACTGCATGGAAGTTAGAATCTAGGATTTATCAACTGCCGAATCGGGAACAGAAGATAGAAGACTCATTTTCAATACTTGGATATGGGAATTTTAGCAAAACAGCCTACATCTTTTGCTTGAAGTAGATTATCATTGGCTGATCTGTAACTTCGTACGTAGCTCTGTACTAAATCCACAAGTTCGTTGCAATTGACCCAGATGGGAAATGCCATTTTACAATCCCAGAACTACATTGTCTTAATAGAGACAAAGTGTAAAGTATAAAAGTATAAAGTATAAAGTATAAAGTATTGCATGCGGGCAATAAAAATGTGCATTATAAATATCATATGGGAGATCGTGAAATTGAAGAAGGGAACTATGAAAAAGACCTAGGAGTGTATGTTGACTCAGAAATGTCTTCATCTAGACAATGTGGGGAAGCTATAAAATAGGCCAACGAATGCTCGGATATATTGTGAGAGGTGTTGAATTTAAATCAAGGGAAGTAATGTTATAACTGTACAATGCATTAGTAAGCCCTCACCTAGAATATTGTGTTCAGTTCTGGTCACCTCGTTACAAAAAGGATATTGCTGCTCTAGAAGGAGTGCAAAGAAGAGCAACCAGAATTATCCCGGGTTTAAAAGGCATGTCGTATGCAGACAGGCTAAAAGAATTGAATCTATTCAGTCTTGAACAAAGAAGACTACACGGCGATCTGATTCAAACATTCAAAATCCTAAAAGGTATAGACAATGTCGACCCAGGGGACTTCTTTGACCTGAAAAAAGAAACAAGGACCAGGGGTCACAAATGGAGATTAGTTAAAGGGGCATTCAGAACAGAAAATAGGAGGCACTTTTTTACACAGAGAATTGTGAGGGTCTGGAACCAACTCCCCAGTAATGTTGTTGAAGCTGACACCCTGGGATCCTTCAAGAAGCTGCTTGATGAGATTCTGGGATCAATAAGCTACTAACAACCAAACGAGCAAGATGGGCCGAATGGCCTCCTCTCGTTTGTAAACTTTGAGCAGGAAGAGGATTGAGTCCTGTCGTCTTTCATTTCTCCACAACTTCAGCCAGCATTATGTTTCTGCGTAGGACAGGCCTTGGGGTAAAAGTCTCTCTGCACTGGTGGCAGCTGTAGACACCTGTATGATCAGTCTGATCCCAGCAGTTCTTAATACACCCCATACAGTAACTGTGTCCACACGGAATTGCAACTGGGTCCTTCAATACCTCCAGACACACTGGACAGTTAAACTGGTTCTGGGCTACCAGAAGACTTGCTTCTGCCATTACTGCTGCAGTGGGAATGAGACTGATGATTTCACAAGAAAAACTAAGCTTAACGGTGCTTCAGATTTCCTGGACTTTATATATAGTTGCAAGAGGCAGGGTTTTAAAAAAGCAGCTGAGCAGAAACTGTGAGAGGGGCAGAAAGGAGAGAGTTATGAATGGGACTTTTACAGTAACCCTTTCACACCTATCCCTCTTTTTTCCATCACACCCCCTACTTAAGAATGGACGATTGATCCAGAACAGCTTATTCTATCCTACTGTGTCTAATATACACCCAAAATATTAGAATCTAAATATATGTACAGTTGCCTCCAAATGTATTCATACCCTTAATGTAAAAAAAAAAATGTGTGAAAATAAAAATAAAAAACCTTAAAGTGATCATTTAAACATAGCTGGTTTAAAAGATCGTGGTGTGCTTCTCCCTTCTCCCGATTTAGCATCCACTCCCTTGTCCACATAACTCTGTTCCTGCACTTTTGCCTTCTTTTACCAAGTTTTAGTGCAATAATAAGTGCAACACCCATTAGTGCAATAAGGTTTTCCTCTGTTTTTAGCAGTGGAAGTCGTACCTGTTCTCATGAGATTTCAGCAGTCAAGAGTGTGACGTGAAGTGAGTTGCGCAACTTCAAAGGGTGTAGCAAGCGAGATCTGAGCCCTGGCCAGCTGCTCGGAGCAAATAGCAAAAAATTAAGACGCAGTACGAGGGGCTTCATACAGAAATGTATTTTTTTTTATGCGACACTATTTATCAACATTTAAAATTATTGCCATTTGATTCATAAAATGATAATGCTTTATAGTTTTGTTTTTTAAGAAAGGTTATAAAAAATACTGGCTAAAGCTACAAAAAGCTGCCCAGTGCAATAAATAAATAAATAAGCCCTTTGTAAAGCACAAAGATGCGTTTTCATCCTCTACATTTTTGTTATCTTCGTGTTTGGTCTTTGCATAGCTGATTATAGTTTAAAAATTTTCTGTCCCTTAGTAAAACGATGCAATTCATTGTGCATTATCCTAAAGTGGCATTTATCATGGGTACCAAAAAAAAAATCATGTTTCTAACCAAAAATGTAATCAGAAAGGAGACATCCACCAAAGATTGATTTGACCGAATCTTTATTGCGTTTGACAAAACGACCAAGAGAAGGTAATATGTTTTTTGGCCCATGGCCTTGTCCATTGAGCTCTAGAGCTGCCTGTGTGCTGGCTGACTGAGATCAATAATTATTGCTTGATGACAGCTATTGCCAGCGGCAGGACAAGTGGCACTCAGGGACACGTTCCTCCTCCCCATGTACTGGTGTAGTGATGACTTTCTGCTTGAGGTATTAATTATGTTATTAATTATAAGTTTTACATTATGTGTATGTGTGTGTTTTTCTTTTATAGTCAAGTTGTTTTTAATCATTATGTTTAAATTGTGTGTGAATGTGTGTTTTTTTTTTTTTTTATAGTCGTTTTAATGTGCTTACTAATTCAGTTGCTGTAATATGCGTCCATATTAAGTTTCTATACAGTATTGTGTAAGTTTTGAGTTCTTTCATTCCCCATCAGCAAAACCAGCTCTGTGCAGTTTTGCATAGCCTAACACGACTGAAAGTCACAGATAGGTGTCGGAGCTAAACACGAAAAGGCAGGAGATTAGCAGAGATAGTGTATGATGGGGGAGCGGAACTGAAAGACAAGAGGGATGCGCCCTGCTAGGTACAACACGGTATGCAACCCCGCCATTCCCCAGAGGGAATGTGCAATGATAGAGTGGAAACCCATATCATTGGACAGAAGTAAGACAAATGGGAGTGGAGTCAACAATTGTTTACAAAGGTATAAATGCCAAACATTGTAAAGTTTTGTCAGTCTTTTCATCTCTTTCGAATTGACTCCAGGATATCCGTGCTTTCTGATACAAACATATGCACTGAGCTGTACTGAGGCCTTGTCCAAAGTCAGTTTAAATCTCGTGCTTATATGATTGTATTGGAGGTATACCTTTCTTGTATATAAAGTGTTTTTGAATCAAAAACCATTTGTCAGCTTACTTTTTCAATACACTGACTGATTGTGATGTAATTGTTATTGATTCATGAGAGTCATGCCAGCGGAAGGACGAGTGGCAGTCTGGGCCACCTTCCCCCAAAAGGATAAGGCCACCTCTGGCCTGCAACTGTCTAACGAGATTATGCCCAACATATCATATCAGCTGAAGAGAGCTGCCCAGCCTACCTTGTGCTACTATAATCGCGTGCCCCTAATTAGATTATCAGTAAATAATGAGATGGAGTTTGGTACTTGCGCCCGAGTTGGTCCGCCTCGGCCTCCTCACTTTGCAGAATTAAACTGCTCAGCACTCAGGTAAGGAACAAACCCTATTCACTGAAGGGATGCAGGAGGAAACCTCAGGGAATCCATGGCCAAGGGTTACCCTCTGGGTTCAAAACAAATGTTACACATTTATATATATATATATATATATATATATATATATATATATATATATATATATATATATATATATATATAAACAAATACAGTGCCGTGAAAAAGTATTTGCCCAGTCTGATTTTCTGCATTTTTTGCACATTTTTCACATTGTATTTGGTCAGATTCTTTTGTGGGTTGTAGTTGTATATAGAGGGAGTCAGAGAAAAAATTACATCAGAGTTTGGTGCTTCTTTCATTTTTTTGGTGTGCAAGGTAATCAAACATGCAATCTTCAGGTGTGAAAAAGTTATTGCCCCCCCCCCCTAGTTAACATAACCCAATTAAAGGGATAATTAGGGTCAGCTGTTTGAGGACTTTGGTTAACAACCAGGCCTGATTTGGGCCAGCCCTGCCCAATATAAATCTGACTAACTTTGGCCTTTACCATCAGAGTGAAGTTGTCAGCACACAGGTTGTAGAGGCACATCATGCCACGAACAAAAGAAATTCCTGAAGACCTCCAGAAAAAAAGGTGGTGATGCCTATCAGTCTGGAAAGGATTACAAAGCCATTTCTAAGGCTCTGGGGCTCCACCGAACAACAGTCAGAGCCATATTGTCCAAATGGAGAAAGTAGTGAATCTTCCCAGGAGTGGCCGTCCTGCCAAAATCTCTCCAAGAGCAAGGCATAAAATCGTCCAGGAAGTCACAAAGAACCCTAGAACAACATCCAGGGATCTGCAGGCCTCTCTCGCCTCAGCTAAGGTCAGTGTTCATGACCCACCATCAGAAAGACACTGGGTAAAAATGGCAGAGTAGCAAGGCAGAAAGCATTGCTCACTAAGAAGAACATGAATGCTCATCTCAAGTTTGCCAAAAAGCACCTGGATGATCCTCGAGAGTTCTGGAACAATGTTCAGATGAGTTAAAAGTGGAACATTTTGGCCGACATGGGCCCAGTTATGGTGAAAACCAAACACTGGATTCCACAGTAAGAACATCATACCAACGGTCAAGCATGGTGGTGGTAGTGTCATGGTTTGGGGATGCTTTGCTGCATCAGGACCTGGACGACTTGCCATCACTGAAAGAACCATGAATTCTGCTCTGTATCAGAGAATTCTACAGGAGAATGTCAGGCCACCCGTCCGTGAGCTGAAGCTGAAGCACAGCTGGGTCATGCAGCAAGACAATGATCCGAAACACACAAGCCAGTCTACATCAGAATGATTGAAGAACAAGAAATTTAAAGTTTTGGAATGGCCTAGTCAAAGTCCAGACCTAAACCCCATTGAGATGTTGTGGCAGGACCTGAAACGAGCAATTCATGCTCGAAAACCCACAAATGTCACAGAGTTGAAGCAGTTCTGCATGGAGGAGTGGGCCAAAATTCCTCCACGGCGCTGTGAGAGACTAATCAATAACTACAGGAAGTGTTTGATTGCTGTTAAAGGTGGCGTAACCAGTTATTGAGTCTAAGGGGGCGATTACTTTTTCACACGGGGGCATAGGGTGTTGCATAACTTTCTTTAATAAATAAATGAAATATGTATCAAATTTTTGTGTTATATGTTCACTCAGGGTTCCTTTGATCTAATATTAGGTTTTGGTTGAAGATCTGATAACATTTAGTGTCAAAATAGGCAAAAATGCAGAAAATCAGACGGGGGGCAAATACTTTTTTATGGCACTGTATATCTATATATACACACACACACACACACCACCGAGCATCAAAAGAAACATATCACTATTATAACACATTTATTTTTTAAAAAAATAAGGTATATACATGATGGATTTTGACGAAATGTTTTTGGTTACTTTTTAATCACTCTGTCATTCATCCTTGACCATGACACACTTGAGTGACTATGTCTGAAGCATATGCACTTAATCATCTAATTAGTGAGACAGTTGATTGGACACTGGATATGGAGTGATTTCAGCTGTTGAATTGCAAGCTTGAATAAAAGCAATAAAGAAAATCACAGAAAAAAAACAATATGCCACATTTGTCAAGGTAATTCAAAATGAGAATGACAGTATTCAGAACTGGGCAGACACATGGCAAATTACATTTAATAGAGAAAAGTGTAAAGTACTGCATGCAGGCAATACAAATGTGCATTATAAATATCATATGGGAGATACGGAAATTGAAGAAGGAATCTATGAAAAAGACCTAGGAGTTTATGTTGACTCAGAAATGTCTTCATCTAGACAATGTGGGGAAGCTATAAAAAAGGCCAACAAGATGCTCGGATATATTGTGAGAAATGTTGAATTTAAATCAAGGGAAGTAATGTTAAAACTCCACAATGCATTAGTAAGACCTCACCTAGAATATTGTGTTCAGTTCTGGTCACCTTGTTACAAAAAGGATATTGCTGCTCTAGAAAGAGTGCAAAGAAGAGCAACCAGAATTATCCTGTGTTTAAAAGGCATGTTGTATGCAGACAGGCTAAAAGAATTGAATCTATTCAGTCTTGAACAAAGAAGACTACGCGTGATCTGATTCAAGCGTTCAAAATCCTAAAAGGTATAGACAATGTCGACCCAGGGGACTTTTTTGACCTGAAAAAAAGAAACAAGGACCAGGGGTCACAAATGAAGATTAGATAAAGGGGCATTCAGAACAGAAAATAGGAGGCACTTTTTTACACAGAGAATTGTGAGGGTCTGGAACCAACTCCCCAGTAATGTTGTACCCTTGAGCAAGGTACTTTACCTAGATTGCTCAAATAAAAACCCAACTGTATAAATGGGTAATTGTATGTAAAAATAATGTGATATCTGTATAATGTGAAATAATGTGATATCTTGTAACAATTGTAAGTCGCCCTGGATAAGGGCGTCTGCTAAGAAATAAATAATAATAATAATAAGGTGACACCCTGGGATCCTTCAAGAAGCTGCTTGATGAGATTCTGGGATCAATAAGCTACTAACAACCAAACGAGCAAGATGGCCTGAATGGCCTCCTCTCGTTTGTAAACTTTCTTATGTTCTATGTTCTAACTGTTTGCTACACAAGAGACCAAACCAGCAACAACAGGTTTGCAGAGCAGTAAACCTGGCCTCACTCCACGTGTGGTTGTGAGAGGGTCAGCACCAGTAATCAAATAGTAAAAGAACCTGCAACCGATATTCTTTTGCAACTAGCCCAACTCGTCCTTTCTTTGAATTGTTTCTCCTTTAATGGAGACTTTTATAAACAAGTTAGAGGTGTCAGTATGGGAACAAAAATGGGGCCCTCTTATGCCTGTCTTTTTATGGGATGGATCGAAAATAAAGTTTTTCAACAGTACAAGGGACATACACCAATGTTATATCTTAGACACATTGACGACATACTTGGCATCTCAGATAACACTAATGAAGATTTAATGGATTTCATACATTTTATTGACCAGTCTCATCCAGCTCTAAAGTATACATGGAACATTTCTAAACAAATTTCTTTCTTAGACATTACCATCACGGTTTCTAATTGTACCATCAATACTACAATTTTCTACAAAGAAACAGACTCTCATTCATATCTAAGATACGCCTCCTCACATCCCAAAGCTTGTCACAACTCCATTCCATTCTCCCAATTACTAAGACTGAGACGCATTTGCAGTGATGTTAGTGATTTTTTGAATAAAACAAATGACATGTGTGCATTTTTCAGAAACTGTGGTTTTCCAGATACTATACTTAGAGAAACTCAGTTAAGAGTATCGATAATAAACAGAAAGGATGCCTTGTACAAAACCAAAACACAGAATACCAACAATCGTATTCCCCTTGTTCTTACATATCATCCTATGACCAAAAAAGTACACATCATACAAAGAAATTTGAGCATTCTTCAAGATGATCCTTCTACAGCTCCTATTTTCAATAACCCTCCTCTAATGTCATACAGAAGAGACAAAAATCTAAGAGAGCACAGTAACAAAATCTGGTCCACAGTAACATTCGACCCAATCTGGACAGTCTTAAGGGTACGTTTCCGTGCAATAGGTCACGCTGTGCAACTTGTAAATACATTCACAGCAACACAGTAGTTAAGGGAGCAAAATCC
This sequence comes from Acipenser ruthenus, assembly GCF_902713425.1. Taxonomy (NCBI): domain Eukaryota; kingdom Metazoa; phylum Chordata; class Actinopteri; order Acipenseriformes; family Acipenseridae; genus Acipenser; species Acipenser ruthenus. Next base: position 14,510,799 of record NC_081210.1, on the reverse strand, counting down.
TCATTAACTATCCATGATACTTTTACTTGCATTAGTAAAGGAATAGTATACTGCATTGGCTGCATCAAATGTAACAAGCTATATATTGGTGAAACAAAACAACGCTTGGCTGATCGCTTCGTGGAACATCTGAGAAGTATACAAATTAACACCTCTACCTTTCCTGTCGCCAGACATTTTAACAGAAATGACTACACTAAGAAGACATCACAATTTGTGGGATGGTTCAATGCTATGGAACTAATGCTGTCAAGAAACAAAAGGAATGTGAACTTATTTTCAAACTAGGCACTTTGGAGCCATTTGGAATGAACATTCTATTCTGAGGTCATCATCATCATCATCAACATCAACATTCTGGAATTTTGTTTAAAAGACTACTTGTTTGTTTTTTATCAACTTCTTAAAGCACAGTTTTTTTGTATTCAGCCGATGAAGGACTTGTAGTCTGAAACATCCTGATAATTGATTTGTAATCAATTATTCTGCCTTTTTGTATGTATATATATATATACACACAAACAGCAGGTCTGGAGATGCGGATCGGGGTCTGGACGCCAGATATCTCAGCACGGAAGCGTGGGGACAGAAAACAGAATTAGTGCGAACAATGAGCACGGTTTCTCCTTCACATAATTTATCAGATTTATTTGTTTAAAATAGAAAACTCCCCTTGGACTGCAACATGACCTCACTATGTGCTTGGGGGAGCAGAAAAGAGAAAATACGATTGAATGATATTTGACATGCTTTAAATGATGGAATATGTAACCTGATTGAAGTTGAGGTTTTCGATGTGGGGGTCCGAGACTGGATCAGGGAACTGGTTTCGATGGTGATTGCCAGGCTGCACAACCCACAGCAGTGGTGACGAATGTCGTTTCTTTGTGATGAGTGGTTTGGAAGATGAAGGTTGGACAGATATTGAATGTCCCGCAGTGACGTTTATCTGCGGAAGTGGCTAATGAACACATTAATTGCGAGTAGCGAGGGTACACATTAATTGCGAGTAGCGAGGGTACATGACATCCGATTAGTTACACACATCATAGGGAGACATTAATTAGCGAAGCCAGCAATTCCAAGAAGAATTTGAGTAGTCAACATGACCGAGCACAATTGTACGATTAACAAAGTGGTATTGAAGCCTGATAAGTATATCAGAAAATATGTACCAATTGTACTGAGTAAAGTGAAAGTAATATTATACAATAAGATTTTCAGTATGCAATCCGACAGAATGACTGAGTATGGAATCCGATGATTGCCGTTAATTATTGACACAGTAGATAGATTATCCTGGATCTAGCACAACTTCAAGGAGAATGAAATTAAGGTCACTGAAATGGCGGTGCTGATCTGAAAGATGTCTGGAGTAAGTATCGGCAGGAAATCCGGAGTTTAGGAGCGATGAATGTAAGTGGTCGCATAATCAATTCCTGGAACAGACTGATCCCTCTGGGGTGAGGAAGAGAGGTTCAGATGAGCTGGCGTCAGGCACAGACAGTTAGCTTGAAAGAGCAGAGAAAGAACAAATCAGGGAATG